>NC_139689.1:1402367-1733913 GCF_964106915.1 Podarcis gaigeae
GGAAGTGGGAGAGGGGAATGAAGGAGTCTGTCTCCCCCACCCAGGGTGGCACTTCACCTGCCGCTCACCTGCCGCTTGTGATGTAGGATTCAGGAGAGAGGCCCTTCAAGCTGACAAGGGTGAACGCCACCCCCTCCAAAGGGGGTGGAGGCAGCATTTGGGGGGGGTGCTGTCCTCTCAGCCCCTCTTCTGCATTTTGTGTGTTGGGTGGGGGATAGAGAGGTTGGGGGATAGAGAGGCTTTTAAACAGAGGCTGTGTAGTCGTCTGTCAGGGATTCCTTAGCTGTGATCCCTGCGTTGCAGGGGGTTGGACTAGATGACCCTCCCGGGTCCTTTCCAACTCTGCAGTTCTGTGATTCTGTCCACCAGTGAGGCCACCATGTTAGAGAGGAGTGACAAGCCCGCCCCCTCACCAAACTTCTGGAAGGCTCAACAGAGAAGTCTTGGGTTGGCTGCCAAAATCAGGAAGACATTTCAGCCGTCTCTCTGTCCTCTCTCTCTCCTCCAACGTCCCTGCAGTGTGCAGTTTGGCTGCATTGCTTCCTGAAATGCAAACCTTGAGCTTCCCCCCCCCCCCCGCCAACCCAACAGGTGCAAGCTGACCTGACATGGTGTCTAGGCGCCCTGACAGTGAAGTCCTTCATGCAGTGCAGTGTTCAGCTGTGGAACTCACTCCCACAGCTTTCACTCCTTTATGGCTTGAAAAGAGAACTGGAGAAAAGGGCTATTTATTGATGGCTGTGAGCCGTGAGTGAGGCTCTGATCTGCTTCCACAGCTGTTTCTGAAAGCCAGTTGCTGGAAACCACAGGAGCAAAGAGATCTCTTGCCTTTGAATCCATCTGGTTGGCCCCTGTGAGAACAGGATGCATTTTGCCTGTTCCAGCTCTAAGAAGGGGTTGGACTACTTGGGTGCCCCTTCCTCGTGGGGCTGGGGGAAGAGATCTGAGCAGCCGCTCTGCTCCTCTCTCTCAGCCCTCCTCCTCTCGCATGAGATGAAGTGGCCCCGCTCCTGCCTTCTCTCCAGGGTGGGGCTGCTCTCTTTGCTCAAGGCGGATCTGCCCCAACCTGCTTTTCCTCTCCCGTGGCTAGGGTTGAATAAGCATTTTGCAAGCAGGCTGGCTGGGCTACAAGGGAGGGAGCCCAGACCGCTTCTCTTCACCCCCATCTTGGGGGTGCCCAGTGGATTCCTTTGCCATCCTAATGCCTTTGATGGAAAGGCCTCGCCCAGATGAAAAGGAGAAAAACCCCACCCCAAACACACAGCAGCCTAGTCCTAAACCCCCCACCCCTTCTGAGAGGTGAAGAAAATGAGGTTGGGGTGTGAGTCTTCCACATCACTGCAAAAATGCTGATCCTGGAGATTCTTGCTGACTCGGTCTCATAATGCTTGTAGGTCCATTTTACATATTTACTTACTGCATTTATACTTTTCTCCAAGGAAAAATATGGTCCTCCCCTTCCTCATTTAATCCCCACAGCAGCCCTGTGAGGTAGGCTGGGCTAAGAGGAAGCAATGATTGGCCCCAAAGGTCACAGCTGGCTGAGTTTGGGGGGGGGGTTGAACCAGGCTGTTCTCTCCTAGGTTCTCTCCCAACACTCTAACCCAGGCACCCCCAAACTCAGCCCTCTAGCTGTTTTGGGACTACGATTCCCATCATCCCTGACCACTGGTCCTGTTAGCTAGGGATGATGGGAGTTGTAGTCCCAAAACAGCTGGCGGGCCGAGTTTGGGGATCCCTGCTCTAACCTCTATGCCACGCTGGCTCTCATGATTTCTCCAACAGAGATGACCAAGTAAATACTGCAGATATTTTAATCCCACCCCCCCACCCCCCATCTCAGACAGACAAATTCATGAGTGATAAGACATTGGGGCACTTGGCTGCCCACTGTGGGGACACGGATGCTGGACTAGGTTTGAGGGTCTCTCCTCACAGCTGTCTTTGCTGAAAGGGCTTCATCTAGATGCCCCTTTGGGTCACTTCCAGCTCTGCAGTTCTTTGATTCTAAGAAAAGGGAAGCTCTTCCAGCTGCTGCTGCTGCTGCTGTCTGCACCTTAGGGTTTCCTCCCCGCTTGCCACTCTGCCTAGGAGCACCTTGACCAGGTCTGAAAAGTCCCGCAAAGTCCCTGGGAAGTCACTGGTTCCTCCTCCTCCTCCTGGCCCAGGTGCCCAGCCAGGGTTGCCTCCCACCTTCTCTTGCTGTCCTCCTGAGTTCATCCGTGCACTGTCTGGTGAAACCTCGGAAGGCAAAGGGACTGTGCAGGAATTGGATGGCACTGACAGGGTTTGGCATTGTGCTCTGGCTGTGAATCGCAGACTTGTGGGGTTGGAAGGGGCCCTGAGTGTCATCTAGTCCAACCTTGTGCAATGCAGGAATCTTTCACCGAAGAATCCTGGGCTGCGGCTGCAGCGTCCAGGCCGCAGGGGGCCAAGCTCAGCACCTGACACCTTAGGTCAGGCACCCCCAAACTCAGCCCGCCAGATGTTTTCAGGCTACAGTTCCCATCATCCCCGACCACTGGTCCTGTTAGCTAGGGATGATGGGAGTTGTAGTCCCAAAACACCTGCCTTAGGTGTTGCTGTGACATGTGTCAGAGGTGTCCCTGCCACCCTCTCTTGGAGGCAAGGACAAGCTGGGTTCAGCGAATCCACAAAGGAATCGCCCGCCCCCCCCTTTGTGCTTGGTGGGTGTTTTCTTTTTAGACCAGCGGCTGTGCTTTTTTCGGTGTCCTGGAAGCTGAGTTGGTGGGTTCCTGCGGCTTGATCTCTAGTGGGGGGAATTGGAGGCGGTGGTGTAACTATCCTCTTCCCCCCAGGGTCACGAGCTCCGCCACTGCGGTTCGCCTTCAAGCGTCCCCCCGGGGGCGTCTGTGCTGTGAATTAATAGGGAGTCCAAGTGCCTGTCTGGGGAAGGGCCTGGCTACCTCCTGCCGCGGAGACCGCTGTGGAAATGTCACGCCCTGGCTTGGTGGTGGCGAAGGAAGAGAGTGCTGCTGCAGCAGCAGCAACAGAGGTGGAGAAGCTTGCTTCCTTCAAGGGCTTTCTCTTTGCAGAGGGGATGCCCAGGAAGGCCGGAAGGGGTGTCCACCGTGCGGAGCAGGAGGCAAAGTCCTTCCTAGAGGCCCACAGTGGAGGAGGAGGGGAGGGCAAAGTCTATGACTCGGGGCGCTGAGCCAACAGCCCTGCAGGGAGGCCTCCCGCTGTGTGTTCCTCTGGACCACATGAAACTGGGAACAAGTTGCCTTTTGCCAGCATCCAGCCAACAGCTGTGCTTTGGAAAAGAGTAATAGAATCCTGGGGTCACCCAGTCCAACCCCCCGCAATTTCAGGAACCTCAACTAAAACATCTCTGACAGGTGACCTTCGTTTTCTGTACTGTCTGAAGCTAAGGGAGTTTCCGGCTAGCGGGCTGCAGAATCCACCGGTGGGAGTGTCGTGGGGAGTGGCCTGTCCTGCGGACTGCAGGGGTTGTGTCCTCCCAAGTCCAGAGAGGAACACAGGAAGCTGCCTTAAAACCGAGTCAGACCCTTTCTCTATCCAACTTAGCATTGCCTACACTGACTGGCAGCGGCAGCTGGCCAGGGTTTCCGGCAGAGAATCTTTCCCAGGCCTGCCTGGCCCTGCCTCTGGGGACTGATCCTGGGACATCCTGCACACAAAGCAGATGTTTAGAAAGCTTGTGCAGGTTTTAATCTGTTTTTATAATCATAAGAGTTGCAAGGGACCCTGAGGATCGTCTAGTCCAGCCCCCTGCAATTCAGGAAACTTTTGCCCATTGTGGGGCTCGGACTCGCCGGCCCAGAGATTCAGCTGCTGTATCACTGAGCTGTGGCTCTTCCCCCAAATACCTTTTCTCCTCCCCCTCCCAAGCCCAGTGTCAGGGTTAGATTTTCAGTTGCCAGTCCAGCCGATTGCGAGGCAGTGGCAAAATACTCATAACAGTTGAACTCATGGACTTCCTATGAAGCTGAGTGCTGGAGGATTCAGGATGGATGAAAGGAAGTCATTCTCCACGCGGTGCAGGGTTAAACTGTGGAACTCACTGCCACAAGAGGTCATGATGACTGCCATCTTGGATGGCTTCAGAAGAATTCATGCAGGAGGAGAGGGCTGTCGGATGGCTCTGTGCTACTTAATAATGATAATAATAATAATAATAATAATAATAATAATAATAATAATAATTTATTACTTATTCCCCACCCATCTGGCTGCGTTTCCCCAGCCACTCTGGGTGGCTCCCAATCGAGTGTTAAAAATAATACATTAAATATTAAAAACTCCCCTAAACAGGGCTGCCTTCAGATGGCTTCTGAATGCCAGTTGCTGGAAGCCACACGAGGGGACAGTGTTTTTGTGTCCATGTCCTGTCTGTGGATTCCGCACAGGCGCCTCTGTGGCGCAATGGGTCAGTGTATCTGGCTGTTAACCAGAAGGTTGGTGGTTTGAGCCCACCCCAAGGCAGGATTGCAGGGGGTTGGACTACATGACCCCCGGGATCTCTTCCCTCTCTACATAATTCTATGATCCTGTGGTTGGCCACTGTGAGAACAGGGTGCTGGACCAGACGGGCCCCTTTGGGCCTGCAGGCTCTCTCCTTACGCCAGAGAACCTGGGACTTTCCTGTCTGTTGACAGGAAATGGGGTGGAGGGCTGGGGAATTGCAGAGGCTTCTGGGGAGAAACCCTTCCCCCCCCCCCCCGTGTGGATCTGGATCGGATGTGGAGCAGGAGAGGGAGGGTGGGTTGGCGTCTTGTTGGCAAAGCTGTTGATCGTAGGCCTGGCTGCTCCAATTTCTCTCCTGCATGCGCTGCTGCCCCCCCCCACTCCACCCCCTGCCTTCTTATTCCTCTTCTCCCCACCCACCCTTTTCTCGCCACCTAGTCTCAGGGGGATGGACCCACACTGATGCCGGCAGGAACCCAGAAGGTGACACTCCCTGTGAAATAAGGGAGCCCGTGGGAAGCGTGCCATTTGCCAAAAGTGCAGTGTGGGGCTCGCGATGCGACCTGGATGCTCTCCTTGCGCATAGAGCCTGGCACTGAGGGTCAGGGGCAATACCTGCCAGGGCTTCTGTCGGGGTGGACAGGAGGTTGTGTCCTGGCAGAACAGGAGGGGCTATAGCTCAGTGGCAGAGCTCCTGCTTTGAATGCAGAAGGTCGCAGGTTCAGTCCCCGACGGCATCTGCAGGAAGGGCTGGGAGAGACCCAGCACAGCCGCTGTTGCCAGTCAGTGTAGGCAGCACTGACCTAGATGGACCAAGGGTCTGTCTGGTGGTGGCAGGTCCAAGAGGGGGCTTGTGGCAGAGCTGCCTGGGGGCCGCCACTCCTCCCTGCGATCAGAACAAGCTGAGCTGGAGGCAGGCAGGGAAGCAGCCAAAGCTGCATCTAATTCAGGAAGGCTGCCATGGAGACTGAGGAGGCAGCTGGGTGGGAGCCGCCTCTCTGCCTCTTCGGCGGAGTGGGAGGGGGGGACGACGACTCTTGGCGCAGTCTCTTGCTCAGCCTGCAGCTTCCCTCCAATGTGGCTGAGCCCGGGCAACAGGCCCCGTCGCTTAGTGCGGATGCTGGGCCCAAGCCAGGCTGGGTGTAAAGCTGTGGCTCCCTTGGGGATGGTCTCTTCTTCCTTGGAGGTCTTTGAGCAGAGGTCGGGGGGCCACCTGCCAGATTTTCTTCCTTCCTGCATTGCAGAGGGTCGGTCTAGGCAACCCCGGGGGTCCCTTCCAGCTCTGTGATTCTCTCACTCTGGGGCTGCCAGCGGCGGACAGCTTACCTTAAAGCATACTTTGCCAGCCTTCATCCCTGGCTGATCCCATGTGGCCCTGCTGGGTGGCGGCGGGTGGGAGTTGTGGCCCAGAGCTGCTGGAGGGTGCCAGCTGGGCCTTCAGGTGAGCTGCCTGTCTGTCCAGTTCTGAGAGGAGGCTTCCTATGATCCTCTCTGAGGTGGATGCAGAACACGGGCAGCGCCGGTGGCGTAGGAAAAGGAATACCTCTTCATGTAGTTCAACTGTAGAACTTGCTGCTGCAGGAGGCAGCGATGGCTGCCAGCATTCACGGCTTTAAAAGAGAACAAAATCATGGAGGAGCAGAGGGCTTTCAATGGCCCCTCGCCCTGATGAAGGCTGTGCAGTTGTTGGAAACCGGGAGAAGGAGGGAGAGTGGCTCTTGTCCTGCAATCCTTCTTGTGGGATTCCCAGTCGAGGCCTCTGGTTGGCCGCTGTAAGAACTGGATGTTGCATACTGGCCAAGATGAGCCTTTGGTACTCATCTGGTACGCAGGCTGAGACCCTACCTGCCTGTGGACTGCCTCGCCAGAATGGTGCATGCTCTGGTTATCTCCCGCTTGGACTACTGCCTTGCGCTCTACGTGGGGCTACCTTTGAAGGTGACTCAGAAACTACAACTAATCCAGAATGCCCCAGCTAGACTGGTGACTGGGGGCGGCCACCGAGACCAGTATGTTTCCGAGCACAATTCCGAGTGTTGGTGTTGACCTTGAAAGCCCTAAACAGCCTCGGTCCAGTAAACCTGAAGGAGCATCTCCATCCCCTTTATTCAGCCTGGACACTGAGGTCCAGCGCCGAGGGCCTTCTGGCAGTTCCCTCCCTTCAAGAAGTGAGGTTACAGGGAACCAGGCAGAGGGCCTTCTCGGTGGTGGCGCCCTCCCACCAGATTTCAAGGAAATAAAAAACTATCTGACTTTTAGAAGACATCTGAAGGCAGCCCTGTTCAGGGAAGCTTTTAATGTCTCATCATGTTTTTAATATTCTGGTGGGAGCCCCCCAAAGTGGCTGGGGAAACCCAGCCAGATGGGTGGGGTATAAATAATGAATTATTGTTATTATTGTTGTTGTTTGGCTAGATCCAGTTGGCTTGCCTTTCATTCTCAGTGCTAGGTGGGCTTCTGGGACTCTTTACACATGGAGATGAGAGACCAGAAATGCCACCCTCTCCCCCTCCAGCCTCCCTGCTGCTTGTCTTGCGCTGTGGGGCGGCACCCCCTCTCCCCACCAGAGCCAACATCGCCCAGCACCTCTGGGAGGGAATTGTGTTTGTGTGTGTGCCTTGCCCCTCCAAGAGCAGAGAGAAGCCACCACCCCCTGGCTCAGACCTGCTGCTTGTCAGCAGGAGCTGGTTCCTACGCCATCCCCACAAATCGGCTTAGGGGTCTTTGCCTAACCTGATTACAAACCGGCAACCAGCAGGTGATTTGTAATTAAAAGGCAGACGGGAAGCCTCTGAGCAGAGCACTAGGGCAGCGCTTCTCCTGCCCCCCTTCCCCCCCCGCACTTAACCCCCGGGCAGCAGGGCGAGGGAGACCCTGGCAGTGTGCAATGGGGGGAGAGCAGAAGAGAGGGAGGAGCTGGGCGTTGGAAGGGGGACAGGAGACCCTGAGCTGACGCAGAGGAAGGCCACTCCAAAATGTGCCCCTTGGCAAAATTGGAAGGGAGCAGCGCCAGGGTTCAAATCCCCACTCGGCTGCCATGGCGCTCACTGGGTGTGACCTTGTGAGCCAGTCTCTGCCCCTCTCGGTCTAGCCTACCTCACAGGGTTGTTACAGGGATTACTGGAGGAGGGCGGAGAACCGTGTAAGCTGACTTGAGCTCCATAGAGAACAAGGTGGCGTATAAATCCAACAAGTCAGCAGTACATATATAGAAGGAGCTCAGCAGCTGGATCAGTCCACCCAGTCCAGCATCCTGTTCCTTGCAGATGCCCCAATGGGAAGCCCACTGGTGGGTGTCCTGGGTGCAACAGCTGTGGTCTCCACGCACCCATGCTCCACTCTTGCTCTGGGGCTCAGAGGTGCTGCCTGACCCTCACCCTGGAGGTTGTGCACTGCTGGAGATCTGCCGGGGGAAATGCGCCCATTTTGCAGGAGCTGCCAATGTGCAGCACAAAGGGGGGTTGTTTGGTTGCCACCAGGTTCAGCCAGCCCCTCCCTTGGGTCGCTGCTTTTTGGGGTGCGCTGCTCTTCGTGAACAGTTGCTGTGTCACCTGCATGCTGGGGCTTTTTCGCTTGATTTCCCTCTGTGTCACAAGCAGGCTCCGTTCCGGTTTTCCAGGTGAGGGCGGCTGCTGATGCCGCAGGGAGCCCTCCTCCTCCTCCTGGCGCATGGCGTGGGCAGGGCCTGTGGAGAGAGCTGTGCCAGTGGGCGGCTGTTTCTGCTCGTCCATTTTCTCCCTTTCTTTCCCTTCCTGCCTCTCCCTGCCGCCTGACTCACAGCCGCCCCCCCAAAACTCCCTCCAAGGGCCAAGGAGCGTTGTGCAGCCTTCCCCCTCCCATTGTCTCGCCTCCCACGCCCCCCCTCCTCTGACCCCAAAGGGAGCAAGCGCCTCTGCTCCCCCCACACTTCCAACAGGTGTGCCCCACACAAACCACTCGCTTTCCTTTTCCTATGCAGATTGTGCCCCCTGACTAGGTGGCACCTCCCCTCCCCCCCCCGCCTCCTACAACCAAGAGACCCCGGAGTCCTGAGTTCCTGGGGAGAAATTGGCGGTGGTGGCAGGTGGCCGGAGAGATTTGCTGCTTCTGGCTTCGTTCCCAAGTCAAGCCTTGTGACGGACTTTGCTGGGAGGCCTGGAGTCCGAGGGAGGCTGAGAACCAGATCAGAAAAGGGTCTCTTTCTCCTGTGGGGGGTGGGGGGCCACGGCCAGGAGCCACGCGCTGGATTTGGCAGGCTGGGGAAGGAGGGAGGTGGGGGTGAGAGGCCCACCACCACCAAGAGAACCAGAAGGCGACTGGCTCCTTCCCCAGTGCGAGTCCTGTGTGCCACCTTGGAGCAAAGAATGCTGGGAAGGGGGTGTGGGCTGAAAGCCAGGACCCCCATAGAAACTCTGTGAAGAAAGGGGAGCCATGCCTAGCCTGGGGGGCGGAGATACCTGGGCTCCACACAGTGCCCAGTTAACTTGTGGAACTCGTTGGTTCTTCCTTTTTCCGGAAAGCTATTCGTTTCTTGAAAAGGGGCTGCCTTCTGCGCCTTCCAGCAACCCAGTTTCCTGGCCCTCCTTGTCGGAAACTGGGGCAGGGTAGAGGTAGACTTGCAGATTCGTAGCCTCGTCTCCCCGCCTCATGCACCGCGGGAACTCTTGGCACGCAGTGAAACAAAAGCAGCCCCTTTAACTGGGACACCTCTTCCCTCAGTTGGCAACTCGGTCAGGCAAGCCTCCAGGAGGGACTTGCCCTTGCCTTGGCAACCCACACACCCCAGCGGACAGGGATGTTTGTACCCTGGACTGGGCGTGGGCGTCGGGTGGGGAAATAGCACGGCTTGGTTCTTGAGCTGGTGGGAGGTGGACTCCTAAGACTCAAGCACCGCCCCTCTAGTCCAGCTTGCTGGCCCCTCTAGTCCAGCTTGCAGGATGGGAAACCCTCAAGCAGTTGCTGAGCGCAAGAGCAGCTCACCCCTGCGGCTGGAATTCAGAAGCACCCGTGGAAGCAGAGCAGAGCCATGTTGGCTGGCAGCTATCAATCACCCTCTCCCCCCCCTCCATGGATTTGTCCCATCCTCTTTTAGAGCCATCCAGGTGGCGGGCCATCCCTGCCTCCAGTGGCAGGCAGTTCCATAGCCTAACTTTGTGCTGTGCGAAGAAGGAGTTTCTTCTGTCTGTCTGAACTATTCCAGCACTCAGCAGCCTTGACTGAAGAGAGGAGAGGGCCATGGAAGGCTCCCAGCCACGCTGGCTCTGCCCAGAAACTGTCTGAGACATCAGTGCTTCTGAAGACCTGTTGCCTGAAACCACAGGAGGGCAGAGTTGCCCTTGTGCCCGAATCCTGCTCGTGGACTTCCCATAATGGGCATCTGGTTGGGCCCTGTGAGAACAGGGCAGAGCCATGGGCCTGATCCATATGTTCCTCCTGGCCTTTGGCTTGGAATCAATTTGATTGCCTCCCCCTCTTTCTTTTTTTCCTTTCTCCTTCTGTGTTGGAACTCCTATTTGGGGACTTCCCTGGCTTTTTTCTGGCCCACGTAGGACCAGTCTGGATAGTTGGCCTTGGTGAAGACTTGAAGTTTTCATCCCCAAAATAGTTTTTGATTGAGTTTCCACTGAAATGAGGTTGCATTTTAATGTTGAATTTTAATCTTGTTTTTTAAGCTGTATTTCAATCAATTGTTTTTATATTTGGTGTTAGCGGCCCTGAGCCGGTCTTGGCTGGGGAGGACGGGGTATAAATAAATTATTATTCTTATTCTTATTCTTATTCTTATTCTTATTCTTATTATTGGCAGTCCCTGAGTTGTAGTGTTAGATAAGATGCTACAATGGCAGCTGTATTTGGGAGGGGCGTTAAGCCCTCGCAGAGGTGCAGGGAGGTGTGTGCTAAACCCTCAGAGGGATCCGTACATGCCTTTGACCCACACCTGCCTGTGGGACGTCCGTCTGGTCGTGTCCTCCCCCTGCAGGGTTCTGCAGCTGCTGTTTTGGGCTTCTTTGTTCCAGTTCCCCTGTGGATGGAAGGAGAGGTTTTTTTCTACCTGGCCCAGATGCAGCAGGCACAGAACATTTCGCAACAGCCTGGTTCACCTTGTGTTGCCGCCGAAGACTTTGCGCTGGCAGCGGCACCCCCCTTCTCAAACCCTGCAGTTCTTACAATGCAGCACAGGACTGGGTTTATCTTTTCAACCGGGAACTGGAACCCTGTTTAACTCCTGCTGTTGTTGCCCTCTCACTTGCCCCAGCCAAGAAGGCCAGCAGCCAAACAGCCTTCCATGAGCTACTCATGAGGCGGGAAACGCTAGCCAGCTTTAAACACCCCCTGAAGATGCAGCTGTCTCAGCAAGAGTGTTCTGTTCTGTTATGTATCGATACTTGATCAATACTTGGCTGAACGTTTTGTTGATGGCTTCTGTTTTCAACCGATGTATTTCTTTGCAATTTTTGGTTTAAAATGCTGCGTAAAAACTATAGAACTCCCTCCTGCAAGAGACAGCAGCAATGGCCACCAACTTAGGTAAAGGTAAAGGGACCCCTGACCATTAGGTCCAGTCATGACCGACTCTGAGGTTGCGGCACTCATCTCACTTTATTGGCCGAGGGAGCCGGCGTACAGCTTCCGGGTCATGTGGCCAGCAGGACTAAGCCACTTCTGGTGAACCAGAGCAGCGCACGGAAATGCCGTTTACCTTCCCGCTGGAGTGGTACCTATTTATCTACTTGCACTTTGACTTGCTTTTGAACTGCTAGGTGGACAGGAGCAGGGACCGAGCAACGGGAGCTCAACCCGTTCCAGGGATTCGAACCGCCAACCTTCTGATCAGCAAGTCCCAGGCTCTGTGGTTTAACCCACAGCGCCACCCTGCTTATCCTGCACCTTTTGCGGTGTGCCAGGGGAGGGGAAGGGTCAGGGAAAGCACTCAATGTCCCGCTGAGAAAACGGAAAATCTGCTTTATAGGGTAGAGCAGCATCATACGCAGGGGTTCAGTCCCAACTCTGATACCCCTTTTTTAAAATACAATATACTCCCACAGACACTACCTTAAAGGTAAAGGGACCCCTGACCATGAGGTCCAGTCATGACCGACTCTGAGGTTGCAGTGCTCATCTCACTTTATTGGCCGAGGGAGCCGGCCTACAGCTTCCGGGTCATGTGGCCAGCAGGACTAAGCTGCTTCTGGCAAACCAGAGCAGCGCACGGAAATGCCGTTTACCTTCCCACCGGAGCAGTACCTATTTATCTACTTGCACTTTGACGTGCTTTCGAACTGCTAGGTTGGCAGGAGCAGGGACCGAGCAACGGGAGCTCAACCCGTTCCGGGGATTCGAACCGCCGACCTTCTGATCGGCAAGTCCTAGGCTCTGTGGTTTAACCCACAGCGCTTAAAAAGCGGATTAGGCAGATTCATGGAGGAGGAGGAGGGAGGTATGGAGGGCTGCTAGCCACAGTGGCTCTGCTCTGCCTCCACAGCTGGAGGCAGAAATGCTTCTGAACACCAGTTAGTGGGACCCACAGGATGGGAGAGTGTTGGTCTTGTGCTCGAATCTTCCTTGCAGGTTTCCTGCAGGCCACTGTTCTGCCCCTGTGAGGACAGGAAGCTGCACCTTTTCTCTTTTTTAAAAAAAAACCACCTTAACGCATTTCGTGCAAACCACTTAGGGATTTTGCCCATTAGGCGGTGGTGATTGTCTTCACCTTTGCAGTAATAGGCTTGTGAGGCAGGTCTCTCCACAAAGAGGAAACCAAGGCACCCTCTCCCTGGTGCCTGCACACAGAGCCTCAGACAGTTGTAATCCTACCCCGTCCTCCCCTCCATCTGCTTTCCAAGGAGGCGGCTGGCGCTGGGCCACAGGTGCTGCGGGGCTGCTGCACTCCTGAAACCGGAGGAGGAGAGCTGCAGTCAAGGTATCCCATTGCACCCAGCAGCAGCTGCTGGCTGGCCTGGCCCCTGTCCCACTCTGGGATCTCCTCTCCAAGCTGGCCTTTGGCCTCCTCTCGCTCAAGAAGCTCACGGCTCTCTCTCCTCGGCGGGTGTTCACTCGGGGTCTCCTGGCCAAGGGCTGCCTGGCCACCGTGAGCTAGCAAGGCCCTTGAGCCCCCGCCAAGCCTCACCTCAAAAGGGGCATTTGCAGAGTTGGAAAAGTCTCTGAAAAGAGCTACCAAAACGAAAGGGGTGCAGCGTTCAGGGCCCTTGAGCTTAGGGGGAAGGCAAGTAAGGGGCAGCAAGATAGAAGTGTATGAAATTGTGCGTGGCGTTTTTATTTTTATTTTGAATTAGATTCCTACACCATCAAAAGGTGTTAGGGCGATTCACAAGATAAAAGCATGAATACATAATTAAAGCAGAAACAGCAAAACAGTACCTCCCTTATCTCATAGCAGGGAGAAAGTGGATAGAGAAAGGCTTTTCTGGGGCAATCCAGACAGAGAGGCAGGGTACAAATAACAAAAGTGTTATTAAATTTATTTAAAACTATTTTCCTCCCTCTCTCATAATGCCAGAATTTGTGGGCACCCAAATGAAACTGAATAGTGGAGGTTTCGGGACAGATAAAAGGAAGTTCTCCTTCACACCGCGCAGGGTTAAACTGGGGAACTCACTTCCACTGGAAGAGGCAGCACCTGCCTCTGAATCCCAGTTTCTGGAAATGGCAGGCAGGGAGGGGAGTGGCTCTTGTGCTTCGCCTTAAGGGCATCTGCCTGGCCCCTGTGAGAACAGGATCCTGCACCAGACGGGCCAGGGGCCGGATCCTGCAGGCTCTTCTCATGTTCCTAAGCTCCTCCAGGGGGAGGGGGTCCTTCTTCCCCTCCCCTCACTGCAGTGAAGGTGCTGCTGTCTTCGGTTGAGGAGGAGGAATGGCGCCCCGTTCAGGTGCACCTTCCTCAAGGCGTCTCGGCTGAAGGTCTTTCTCAGATCTGGATCTGGCCCTCAGAGACGGAAGCGGCTCTTCCTTGCAGATCTCCCCCCCCCCCTCACACACACACACCCTAATGAGAAGCTATTAATACTGGCCTCCAGGGATGTGTCCCACTGTCGGAGCGTAGCCCAGATAGGGGAGGGCGGTCCTGCAAGGGTTGCAGAGGTGTGGCACTGGGCCCAGGCAGCCGCCTTCTTGGGGGCAGGGGGGGAGCCGTGGCAGGGCTGGATGTGCCCAATGGAGGGGGGCAGCGGCCTCTGAACCATTTCTCCAGGGGGACTTGCCTCCTTGTGCTGAGGTGAGGCACAAGTATCATAAGAACATCAGCATCATCATCTATTTATTTACTTAAATTCATATACCTAAGCGGCCTAGGACCCTCGTACCTACGGGACTGCTTCTCCTGGTACGTCCCTCGGAGGACCTTTCGGTCTTCAAACAAAAACATCTTGGAGGTCTCGGGCCACAGGGAGATTAGGCTGGCCTCAACCAGAGCCAGGGCCTTTTCGGCCGCAGCCCCGATCTGGTGGAACGCTCTGCCACAAGAGACTAGGGCCCTGCGGGACTTGACATCTTTCCGCAGGGCCTGCAAGACAGAGCTGTTCCACCAGGCCTTTGGCCAAGGCACAGTCTGACCCCTTCCTTTGGTAATCCCCACAGAACACTAGCCCAATGGTTGCCATTAATTTGACTTGAATTGATTTTAGAATGAATTGATTTTAGAATGCTGTGTTACTTTTATTGTTGTTAGCCGCTCTGAGCCCGGCTTCGGCTGGGGAGGGCGGGATATAAATAAAAAGTTATTATTATTATTATTATTATTATTATTATACTTCCCTATAGCCACAGGTCTCAGTGTGTTTCACAGGATAAAATCGCAATATAAAATCACAAAATACATGATCAAAACAAAAGCAACCCAATTAACAACACACACCCCCCAACACATTTTAAATGGGCATTGGGTGTCAGTCAACCAAAGGTTTGGTTGAACAGGAAAGTTTTTGCCTGGCGTCTGAATATATGCAATGAATCTTAACACCCCCACCCCTCTCCCTCCACAGGATCCTGCTGGAATATTTGAACTGGTGGAGGTGGTCGGCAATGGAACGTATGGACAGGTGTATAAGGTAAGCAGGGAGGGACCCTCCAACGTCTGCTTTTAAACCTCCAAGGAAAAAGAGTCCACAACCTTTTGTGGGAGTCTCTCCCACTGGCCCTCACTGTCAGAAAGTTCTTCCTGTTAGTCAGAATCTCCTTTCTTGTATATTGAAGCCTCTGGTTCGAGTCCTACCCTCTGGAGCAGGAGAAAAACAAGCTTCCTCCCTCTTCCATGGGGCAGCCCTTGAGATATTTGAAGATCGCTATCCTGTCTCCTCTCAGTCTCCTCCTTCCCAGGCTGAGCATACCCAACTCCCTCGACCGTTCCTCATAAGGCTTAGTTCCCAGAGCCTTCATCATCTTGGCTGCCCTCCTCTGCACACCCTCCAGCTTGTCAACATCCTTCTAGAATCGTGGTGCCCAGAACTGGACACAGGACCTTTCGGTGTGTGGTTCTGATCAAGGCAGAATAGAGCGGCACTATTCCTTCCCTTGATCTGAGCACCAGACTTCTGTGGACGCAGCCTAGAACAGCATTTGCCTTTTATGCCGCTGCATCACACCGCTGGCTCTTTTAAGCATCCTTACCTGCTCCAGGGGTGCTTGGGACTTGGCACCTTCAAATCGTCACATAGCCAAAGTGGGAAGGACTCCCAGGGGCCCTTTGGTTGACACCCACCCCTGTGGGGCAAGACCCTTTCTCCCCCCTCCCCTATAACAGCCCTGCAGCCAAGTTCCCAAGAGGGCAGGTGCAAAGAGGGAGCTTTGGGGATGGGGGCCCCAGGTCTGTTTCCTGCATTCAGGCTTAGTGAGAGTGCTTTTGAGCGTGTGCAGAGGGCTTTCCCCTCACTGCTGAGCTGGTCCTCGGGTGGGACTGGGAGGCTGTGTGTGCAGAGGTCCGTTTTCCAGGCTTGCAGAGCTTCTCTCCTGAGCAATGCAGGCTTGCTGTCCCTGCAGTCGCTGCATCCTTGTTCCTATGGGAACCAGCAGTCTGCACGTTTTCCCTCTGCAAGCTCCCCACCCCAATTTCTCGAATTCAGTCCATGTGTGTGTACACACACACACACACACACACACACAAATGAGCACCTGGAAGGACAAGAGTGGGAGAGCGAACTGCTTGTTTCCCTGGGCCCCCTCCCCTCCATCAGGGCAGGAAGGCCTTGTCAGAAGCAGAGACAAGGAAAGGGGGGGAGTCGGAGGCTGCCCCTCCCCTCTCCTTCCCCCCCCACCTTGCCATGCCTTTCCCTTTGAACACACCGCCTGACAGGTTGGGGAAGGGAGTCTGCCTGTGATCTTGGCAACGCTGATTTCTCCCTCTGGCTTCTCTTTCCCTTTGAGGGCAAACCTGTTTTCTAGGGTGGGTGGGTGTGTCTGTGCGAGGGGTGGGTGGGCTTCAGTCAGGCTGTCTGGAAGCAGAGAGGACAGGTGGTGCTTCTGGCAGACGTAGCCCCATCCCCACCTTCAAAGAGGTTTTGCACTGACACTCCGCCCCCCCCCCCCTCAAGATCCTCCAACTGGAGAACCCGGCCATTTGCTGGGCCAAAAGATCTCCATTCTCTCTCTTCCCACCCAGAGTTTTGAAACTGAGAAAGCCAGGCACTCCTGCGCAAACTAAGCCAGGACGCAGTTCTTATTCCCGACTTCTCTTGCAAAAACCTAAGCCCAGGCTGCTGTCCTCCTCCTGGGTCACCTGGCCCTTGGGCAGCAGCAGGTGAGGCATTACCAACTGACCTCCTTCTCTCCTGTCTCTCCACGCCCAGGAGAGGCTCAGAGGGTGTACCAGATCATTCTGTTCGCACAGCAGTGATTTTTATTTTATTTGGGGGGAGAGAGAAGAGAGGCTTTTCAGAGCCTCTCTGAAAGGAAGAGGGAGGCGGTTGCCAGGCAACGGCTGCCCACGCGTGAGGCTGCATGGCACCACAGACAATGCCAGCACATGGCTGAGGGCAAGCGGGGAAGTGGCGGTGGGGGGGAGGGAGGAGAGGGAGAGGCTTTGCAGAAACGCTTCGCAGCTCTCCCTGTCCTTCTCCCCAGCCCCCAATAGTGCTCAAATAGCCCCCACATGGCGATGGAGGAGACGCCAGGGGGACTGGATGGAGCCATGGAGGGTGCCAACACGTGTGGGGTGCGGAGGAGGCCTGTAGGGTGTGTTTGTGGATGTGGTGAAAGGTCCTAGCAGGGCAGTAAGCCACAAAAACTGGTGGGTTGGAGGGGGGAGGGCTGTATTTCTGCATTGCAGGGGGTTGGACTGGATAACCCTTGGCATCCCTTCCAAGTCTACAGTTCTGTGATTCTTCCCCTTCGCCCTCCCTCCAGTAAAGTATTAGCCCCCCAAGGTTTATGCACATTGCCCTTCAAATAGTGTGTGTGCATCATATCTTATGTGGGGTGTGGCTTACCTCCTCCCCCCATATTTTATTCAGCTTGGCACCCCTGTTTCCCCCACCCCACTGTCCCTTCTTGCTACTGGTGAAGATCTGGGTGCTTTGACAGGCCCTTCTGCTTTGTGGGTCTCTGACCTGCCCATTGGTGCTTGGGATGACAGGGGTCATTGCAGGCCCCTGCCCCATGACCTGCATCCCCTCCCTTCCTCCCTCTAGCCTGCTGTCTGTTGTCTTCAAGCTCGGTCTCTTTCCCTCCCCCCTCCTCTTACGCAACTTGGGGCAGTACTGCTCAGTTGGCAGAGCGTAAGGCTATAAGAGGAATTTGCTGGCTGAGGCCAGTGGCCCATTTGGCTCCCAGAGGCTGAACAGCAGTCTGTGGGGAACCTGCATGCAGGACCCAGGCATAAGACAACCTGGCGAGGCAGCAATAAAACGGCCGGCACATTTGCAAAGCTAAGCAGGGTCTGGTATGGTTTCAGATTGGATGGGAGACCATGCGTTGAGATTCCTGCTTTTCAGGGGGTTGGACTAGATGACCGGGGGTCCCTTGCAACTCTTACGATTCTCTGGACACCCAGAAACTGGAACTCGGAAGCGTTGCTGCCTCTGACTGCTTGGCATGCAGAGGGTCCCAGGTTCACTCCCCAACGGCGGAATCTCCTAGCAGGGCTGGGAGAGACCCCCCCCCGAGCCTGATGAGTTCAAGCTCATCTAGCCTCATCCCCCTGCAGTCAGCGGTCATGTCTTGCCCTCTGACCGGCAGTTTGTGTCTCCCCCTGACCCACAACCACTGGGCTTGCAGGGCGAAGCGTACAGTTCGAGACTCCTAGAACTGTGGAGTTGGAAGGGACCCCCAGGGGTCATCTAGTCCAACCCGCTGCCATGCAGGCGTCGCAGCTAAGGAATCCTTGACAGATGGCCCCCCTACCTTTGCTTAAAAGCCTCCACTGAAGCAGAGTCTGCCCCCTCCCGAGGGAGGCCATTGTGCCGTTGCAGTTCTTGCCTTCAGAAAGTTCCCCCTGATGTTCAGTCAGAATCACCTTTCTTGCCATTTGAATCCGTTGGTTCGGGTCCTCCCCTCCGGGGCAGCAGGAAACAAGCTTGCTCCCTCTTCCATGGGGCAGCCCTAGAGATATCTGAAGGTGGCCATGGTGTCTTTTCTCCGTCTCCTCTTTCCCACGCGAAGCATCCCCAACTCCCTCAACTGTTCCTCTTAAGGCTTGCCTTCCAGACCATGTCCTTCTCTTTGTGGAAGGACCTCTCTGCGTTGGGGCTGTTGAGGGGTCTGGTGTGTGTGTGTGTGTGTGTGTGTGTGTGTGTGTGTGTGCACGCACCTTGGGGCTTGATTTCAGCTCCCTTTCCTGTCCTTGGATTACTTGCTAATTTTTTTCCATTACAAACTATTTGTTTCAATATGCCTTCCTTTTTCCTCTCTCTTCTTCCTTTTTGAATTGAATTCTACTGTATCCAGAATCCACAGAAACTGCAAACTGGCTTGGTGTGATGCTCCATTTCCTGTCCTGATGAGTCCCAGCCATCCTTTTCAGCCCCTCCATTTTTTTTGGGGGGGGGGGTGTCTGATCAGGCAGAGGGACTTGGCTTGGCCTGGCCTCTGGCTCCCTCTGCCGGGCCTGCGCTGCAAGGATCTGGGGAGTGAAGCCCTTCGCAAACACACCCCACCACCCCAAGTACATAGGGCTATCCACGCTTCCTAGCCAAAACCAGTCAGGTCTCTGCCCCCCAGGCGCTTGCAGTCTAAGAGCAGAGCAACCCAGAGAGGTCTGTGTTGACATTGCCTCCTTCTCTTCTCTCTCCCTCTCAGGGTCGCCATGTCAAGACAGGGCAGTTGGCTGCTATCAAAGTCATGGACGTCACGGAGGTACAGTACAGCAAGAGGGGGCTTGGGGATGCTCGGTTGGCCTCCCCCCTGCCCCATTTCTCAGCTGGACTGCCAGCTGGGGGGGAAGGTGCAGGGCCGGAGATGACCACACCTCCTCTGGCAGCAGCCCTAGCAAAGGGTGGCTGTTCTCGAGATAATTCTGAGCAGGGGGGGGTGTGGCTCTGGCCTCCTCTTGACACCACCTCTCCCCCCCCCCCCACAAAAAAGGACGAAGAGGAAGAGATCAAGCAAGAGATCAACATGCTGAAGAAGTACTCTCACCACCGCAACATTGCCACTTACTACGGGGCCTTCATTAAGAAGAGCCCCCCCGGGAATGACGACCAGCTCTGGGTAAGGAGGAGGGGGAAGTGAGGCTCAGGGGGTGGAGTTGGGAGGGGTCTGCTGAGGCCCAGGACCCCCTTAGGAAACCCTTGCATCTGCAGGGCTGTGACTGGCCCCTGGGGGAGTCCTGGGGGGGACACCATTTGGGGTCTGTGTGTAGGTATCTTGATTTATTTGTTTCATGGATTTTTTTTTTTGCGCTGCTTGGTTCTGTTCTGTTCTGTTCTGTTCTGCACAGAGTGCCTGGGGCAAGCCAGTCTGATGAGCGGCATATAGATAATAAATTATTATTATTTAAACCCAAAAAGGCAATTTACAAAAAACAAGAACAATAAAATTATCAATGTGTGTTTGGGTATCTATTTATTTCATGACGTGTTTTCACTGCTTAATTGCACCCCCCAAAAAAAACCCCACCTCAAGGCAGTTTACCAAAACAGATAAAACAGTGAAATTTTCACTAAGCAATTACAGTAATAGCAATCATTTAAGGCTTTTGAAAAGTTAAAATTATCAATAGGCCAAAAACAGATGGAAGCCCATGCTGGCTTTCTGAACGTTTGGGCAGGCTTGTCTAAACCAGGATGTTTTGGGTACAGCGAAGGCGCCTGCCTGTTATCAAGAGGCGAAGTCTGTGGATGCTGCCGAGCTAAAATATCAAGTTCTTGCAAAAGCGGAACAGGGATTGTGTCACACCCTGCGACAGGGCCAGTTCTGCAGACCAAAGAGCTCAAGTGGGGTCTTTGGGATGTTGGTCAAGGGAGATCTTGGGGTGGGGAGAGGTGGGATGGCATAGGGTGTTCCCCCTTTGCCTGCCCCTGGCTGGAGGGCTTCAGAGCTCCTCCCCCCACCAACTGCTCTGGTCTTTTGTCTTCCTGCAGCTGGTGATGGAGTTTTGTGGCGCAGGCTCCGTGACAGACCTGGTGAAGAACACTAAAGGCAACGCCCTGAAGGAGGACTGCATCGCCTACATCTGCCGGGAGATCCTCAGGGTGGGTGGGCAGAAAAGAGGATCTGCAGGAGGGGGGGCAGCCTTTGGGCAGCCGTGTGTGTGTGTGTGTGTGTGCTGCAGAAGCCATGTCCTGGCTAGGGCACCGGGGACCCCCTCCTCACGCCTGCCTTCTCTCTTCCTGCAGGGACTGGCCCACCTCCATGCACACAAGGTGATCCACCGAGACATCAAGGGCCAGAACGTCCTCCTCACCGAGAACGCGGAGGTGAAGTTAGGTAGGTGAAGGGAAGATACACAACACACCCCCACACCCACACCGACATGCATTCCTTCAGTCCCTGTCTGCATTTATTTGTTTCCCTGCCTTTATACCCCACCTTTTTCTCAAGGCAGCCTGAGCTGTGCCTCAGAGCAGTGCCAGCTGTCACTCGCCCAGAGCAGCCGTAGCAAAGGAACTCTTTGTTCTCATGGCGAGAGCGTGTTGGACTACGTCCCGGGAGACCGGGTTCAGATCCGCACTCAGCCGTGAAGCTCACTGGGTGACCTTGGAGTCAGTTGCTGCCTCTCAGCCTCGCCTACCTCACAGGGTTGTTGAGAGGACGAAAAGGGGAGAAGGAGAAGCACTTACATCACCTTGAGCTCCTTGGAAGATAAAGGTGGCATTAAAATGTACAAATAATGAATCTCCATCTGGTCCGAGGGCCTTTCATGCCTCTGTGGGAATAATAGTAATAGTAGTAGTAGTAATAATAATAATAATAATTTTTACCCCGCCCATCTGGCTGGGTTTCCCCAGCCACTCTGGGCGGCTTCCAACAAAATGTTAAAATACAATAATGCATCAAACATTAAAAGCTTCCCTAAAGAGGGCTGCCTTCAAATGTCTTCTAAGAGTCTGGTAGTAGGTGTTTTCTTTGACATCTGATGGGAGGGCATTCCACAGGGCAGGCACCACCACTGAGAAGGCCCTCTGCCTGGTTCCCTGTAACTTGGCTTCTTGCAGTGAGGGAACCGCCAGAAGGCCCTCAGAGCTGGACCTCAGTTTCCGGGCAGAATGATGGCGGTGGAGACACTCCTTCAGGGATACTGGGCCGTTTAGGGCTTTAAAGATCAGCACCAAGACTTTGAATTGTGCT
The DNA here is from genome assembly GCF_964106915.1 of Podarcis gaigeae. Taxonomy (NCBI): domain Eukaryota; kingdom Metazoa; phylum Chordata; class Lepidosauria; order Squamata; family Lacertidae; genus Podarcis; species Podarcis gaigeae. The sequence continues at coordinate 1,423,527 of NC_139689.1, forward strand.
GGGAAACGTACAGCTTTTGCATGCCCTCCCCCCTGTGGATCCGGCCCGTGTCTGCGACGTGCCCCCTCCCCTTTGCAACCAGCCGACTCTCCTTCTCTCTTCCCCCTCCTGCAGTTGACTTTGGGGTCAGCGCCCAGCTGGACCGCACGGTGGGGCGTCGGAACACGTTCATCGGCACCCCTTACTGGATGGCGCCGGAGGTGATTGCCTGTGACGAGAACCCGGATGCTACATACGACTACAGGGTAGGTGCCGCCTCCCCAAAGCTCAGAGGGCCTTCTTTCCTCCCCGTCCTGGCAGGAGCAGGGAAGATGTTCAAGGGACGCAGTCGGGTGCAAGAGGATAAGCGGAGCCCTGTCTCCGGCTCCAGGCAGTCCACCGAGCCTAGCCCAGTCTGTCCTCACCGTTGCAACCCAGGTGCAGAGGATCCTGCCCTGTGAGGAAAGATGGCAATGTTTGGGACTTTTCAGGGGGAAAGTGGGCAAGAGGCCACATGACAGAAGTTTGCAAAACGATACACAGGTCAGAGAAAGTGGATAGGGGGAAGGTTTCCTCCATCTCGCATACCGCCAAAACTTGTGGGCCTCCAATGATGCTGAAGGTTGGAAGATTCAGGTGGAACGCTCTGTCACAAGAGACTAGGGCCCTGCGGGACCTGACATCTTTCCGCAGGGCCTGCAAGACAGAGCTGTTCCACCAGGCCTTTGGTCAGGGCGCAGCCTGACTCCCTCCTCTGGCAACCTGCACAGAATTTTGCTTAATCGGTTGCCATCAATTTGATTTTAATTAATTTTTATAATGAAATATTTAGAATGTGTGATTATTTGACTGTTTGATTATTTGATTGTTGTTAGCCGCCCTGAGCCCGGCTTTGGCTGGGGAGGGCGGGATATAAATAAAATTTATTATTATTATTATTATTATTATTATTATTATTATTATTATTATTAATGACTTTTCCATGCAGTGTGTCTTTAAACTATGGGATTCCCTCCGGCAAGGAACCATGGCACCCGCCATCCCGGATGGCTTTGAAAGAAGCTTAGACAAATGAATGGAGGAGAGGCCTGTCGGTGGCTCTGCTCTGCCTCCAGAGTCAGAGGCAGCCATGTTTCTGAATCCCAGTGGCCGGAAACCCCAGGAGGGGAGAGCGGTGCTCCTGGGCTTGCATCCTGCTTTCGTTTTAAATTATTTATTTATTGAATTTTTCAAAAAAAAAATAGAAATTAAACAAAGAACAATGCATAACACTGTAAGCACACTTATATACATGCTTTCCAAAGTGGAAACTAATAAAAATAAAAAGAAAGAAAAGGAAAAGATAAAAGATAAAAAGACAAAAGGAAAGAAAAAATACTTTTCATAACCTGGAATATTGCCAAATCCTTGCTTCAAGTACTGCAATATATAAATCTTAGTTAAAATATTATAAAAGATTTTCACCCCATGTCTCTTAGTTGCCTTACTCGCATTTACACCTGTTCTTCAATCGTTTCCCTGCTTTCGTGTTTCCCATTGAGGCATCCGGTCAGCCCCTGTGAGAACAGGGTGCTGGGCCAGATGGGATGCTGGCCTGATTCAGCACAAGCAGAATCCTGCAGCAGCTGGACCAGGGGTGCCCCAGGGTTCCCATCCAGTCCAGCACAGCCCACCCCAGAGGGGAGAACCCCACAGGCAGCCCCCCAAACGCAGGAGCAGCCTCTCTCCCCTCCTGCAATTCCTAGAGACTGCCGTATGGCAAGGCAGGAGCAGGGGGATTTGGGGAGCCAAGGAGCAGAGGCAAGGCTTGCTGCTGCTCCTCCCCAGGAGAGGGAGGGTGGGAAGGAGCAAGAAAGAGGACAAGGGCAGAACGACAGAGAAAGACGAAGCTTCTGCCTTGGCGACAACCTTTCTCCGCTTCCTAGATAGATAGATAGATAGATAGATAGATAGATAGATAGATTCTTTATTGTCATTACACAAGTGCAACATTGCACAAGTGCAACGAAATTGGATGCCATCCCTTAAAAACAACAAAAGCAACACAACCACAACAACCAAACAAACCACATTCCAGCCACACCCACACCCACACCCATCAAACTCCCAGGTCACACTATCGAGTTACTGCATTTAAGAAGGCCACAGCTCTTGGATAGAAACTATTTTTCAGTCTATTTGTCCTTGACTTGATGTTTCTGTATCTCCTGCCAGAAGGCAGTAGTACAAACAGACTGTGTCCCGGGTGAGATGCATCCTGCAGGATACTGTTTGCTTTCCTAAGACAGCGGGAACCGTACAGTTCTTCCAAAGATGGGAGGGGATGACCAATAATCCTTTGGGCTGTGGTTATGACCTTCTGGAGCACCTTCCTCTTCCTAGCTGTACAGCTGGAGAACCAGGCACAAATACAGTATGTGAGAATGCTCTCTATGGAGCCTCGGTAGAAGGACACCAGCAGTCTCTCACTCAGATTGTTCTTCTTTAAAAGTCTGAGGAAATAAATTCTCTGCTGGGCCTTCTTCACCAGAGCAGTGGTATTTGCGCTCCAAGTCATGCCCTGATCGATAGTCACTCCCAAAAACCTGAATTCCGCCACCCTCTCCACCCGTTCCCCGTTGATATACAAGGGCGTTGATATATATTCCTCCCCGCAGAGCGACATCTGGTCCCTGGGGATCACCGCCATCGAGATGGCCGAGGGAGCGCCACGTGAGTGTCTTGAATTTATTATTTCGGTCACAGACCAGTTCCAGCCCACATTCAATATCAAGGAATATTTGAATTTGCAATTAGGTATAACAGGGATATGCGGGACGCGGGTGGCGCTGTGGGTAAAACCTCAGTGCCTAGGACTTGCCGATCGTAAGGTCGGCGGTTCGAATCCACGCGGCGGGGTGCGCTACCGTCATTCGGTCCCAGCTCCTGCCCACCTAGCAGTTCGAAAGCACTCTTAAGTGCAAGTAGATAAATAGGTACCGCGTTATAGCGGGAAGGTAAACAGCGTTTCCATGTGCGGCACTGGTGCTGGCTCGCCAGAGCAGCTTCGTCACGCTGGCCACGTGACCCGGAAGTGTCTCCGGACAGCGCTGCCCCCTGGCCTATAGAGTGAGATGAGCGCACAACCCCAGAGTCGGACACGACTGGCCCTGTACGGGCAGGGGTACCTTTACCTTTTATAACAGGGATAATACAAATGTAGCAACAGTTTAAAAATATATAAATTAAAACTTAGTCACTAACGTATAACCCAAAACTATCATTTAAAACCTTAATCCTTATGATAGCACAGCTTGTTCCCTAAGTTTTATGGCCATCGCACAGAATTTGGCTACCCTTAACGTGATCTCAGGATCCTTGTCCTCTACCAGGGATTTTAGACATTGAAGTTCGGGTTCATTTGGAGATTTTTGCAGAGCAGGGGTAATAAATAGCGAGCGTATATCCCCGTCGGACACGTTGGTGTCTGTGCGGCAAAGCGGGGTGGAGAGAGGGAGAGGAGGAGGCATGGTTGTGTCTTGAGGCAGGGATTGTCTGGTCTCGAACCCGGGGCTGGGGCAGGGCAGCAGGTAGCATCCTGTGGCTCCCTCAGGCCCAGGGATCCTGGCTCCTTGAGGAAGGCTGGCGCGTGGGGCTTCTCCAGAAAGGGAAGGCCTAGATTCCATGGGGTCTTTGGGGACTGAGGGGTCCTCCTTTGCCTTAACAGGCTCTAATCCACATACAGTGGTACCTCGCAAGACGAAATTAATTCGTTCTGCGAGTTTTTTCATCTTGCGAATTTTTCGTTTTGTGAAGCACGGATTCCCATAGGAATGCATTGAGAATCAATTAATGCGTTCCTATGGTCAAAAAAAGTTTAAAAACCACCAAACTGTACAGTACTGTACATACATTTTCTAAGACTCTGGGGGACCACTCGAAGAAGGTTCCTCTTCCACTCTTTGCTTCTTGCTGAAGAACCTGTCCATGGTCTGCTGCTTCATCCGCCTTTTCAGCACCTCCCTGAAAGGCGACACGACCCTCGTATCAAAAGTGTTTGCAACCTACCTTCGCAACCCCCCCCCAAAAAAATCAGTGCTTCAAATCCAAAAAATTCAAAAGCACCAAACATCCTAGAAAACACCCCAACCCAAAATCCAACCCCCCCCAAAAAAAGTTTTAAAAGTTTAACTTACCAAATGGCTGCAAAAGAAGTTTTGGAAAAGCTTCAAAAATCACCAAAGTCTTCAAAAGCCTCAAAAAAGACTAGCACACCGCGTGCTATGAGTTGCTCCTCGAAGTCAAGTCGCAACTGCACCTCTTCAAGCAATGCACCCTGGGTATTAACGGTTTTACGAAAAAGGAAACAAACTTGCAAGACGTCTTGCGAAGCAAGCCCATAGGGAAATTCGTCTTGCGAAGCACCTCAAAAAACGAAAAACTCTTTTTGTCTTGCGAGTTTTTCGTCTTACAAGGCATTCATCTTGCGAGGTACCACTGAACATACCAGAGATGCAGGAAAGGTCTTTGAGGGTGAAACATCTCCAAATGTCCAGAGCCGGTTCTCCTCAATCTTTTCATGGGAGACGATGCTAACTTGCAACTTACAGTCTCACCTGCTGGCAGGCGGGTTCATAGCAAGGAGACCCTGGAAGAACTTGGAGGGGCTTATCTCACGAATTGGTACAACGCAGTATGGCAAACAGCACTTGTGGAAATGTCGGCTGGCAAATTAACAGTATTATTATTACTGTTATTTTGTTTATTGAATTTGTATACCCCCCTTGATCCGCAGATCCCAGGGCATAAAAATACAAGATAAAAACACAAAATACGTAGTAAGAACAAAACAAAAAACCCTCATGCAAAAACAATTAGAAGGATATAGGATGTTAGTCAGCCAAAAGCGCAAATACTTCTATGTAATCGAATGGCCCGGCTTTATTATGAACCTGGCTGAAAAAAAATGAAAAGAGAGGACTCAGCTCACGTTAGAAAACATTCCGGTTAATATAAACTGTTTTGTTGTCTCTTTTACAAATAATAGCCTGGGATAAAAAGTTACTTGGTTGTTATTTTTCATGCCTTGCCCTAAACACCAGCTTTTCGGTTAGGGTGGGACGCTTCATTGCTCACCTTTGCGATGTTGTTATATGTCAAAAGAACGTAATAAGAATTAAAGGGTAAAGGGACCCCTGACCATTATGTCCAGTCGTCTCGCTTTACTGGCCGAGGGAGCCGGCGTACAGCTTCCGGGTCATGTGGCCAGCATGACTAAGCCGCTTTTGGCGAACCAGAGCAGTGCACAGAAACGCCGTTTACCTTCCCGCCGGAGTGGTACCTATTTATCTACTTGCACTTTGACGTGCTTTCGAACTGCTAGGTTGGCAGGAGCAGGGACCGAGCAACGGGAGCTCACCCCGTCGCGGGGATTCAAACCGCCGACCTTCTGATCAGCAAGTCCTAGGCTCTGTGGTTTAACCCACAGCGCCACCCGTGTCCCTAAGAATTAGAAATAATAATTAGAAAACGAAACAAAACAAAATTAGACATAAGAATTAGAAAACAAATAAATGCAATGGAATAAAATGGTGTGAGCCGTGGTGGGCGAGGGGGGGTCCTGCTTCTCACCTCTCCCTCTCTCTCGCTCCTCTTGGCAGCCCTGTGCGACATGCACCCCATGAGGGCCCTCTTCCTCATCCCTCGCAACCCGCCGCCCAAGTTGAAATCCAAGAAGTGGTAGGTTTGCTGCTGCCCCCACCCAGGAAGAAGAGCGCAGAACTGGGCGCTGGCCTGCCTGGCGTTAACGGCTCGTGGGCTGCACTTCTTGTGCTCTCTGCTGGCTTGGCATCTCAACCGAGTTCAGCAGAATCGTCAAGGGGGGAGGGGGGTACTTGGGTCTAGGCCCCCAGACAGCAGGGATTGCATCCCGGGCACTTCTGGGCTTTGGGGCTGGTCCTCCCCAAGGAGCAAATGGGAGCCGATTTTGCTTTCTTCCCGGCAGGCTGGGACAGAGGGGGGTTCCTCAGGTGGTGGGGGGCGCAGTGAGCTCAGAGGCATCTTGCCTGACCCTTGTCTTGCCTGAGCTCTGCCTGCCCATGTGGGGAGACTGAGACCTGCCTTGCCCCCCTTCGCAGGTCCAAGAAGTTCATCGACTTCATTGACAACTGCCTGATCAAGGCCTACACCAGCCGCCCCCCGACGGAGCAGCTCCTCAAGTTCCCCTTCGTCCGGGACCAGCCCACGGAGCGGCAGGTCCGCATCCAGCTCAAGGACCACATCGACCGCACCCGAAAGAAGAGGGGGGAGAAAGGTGCGTGGGGCGGAGGGCAGAGGGGGAGCCCAGGGAGACAGTGGCCGGGATTCCTGCACTGCACCGCCATTCTGTGGGGCAGAGGTAAGGGAGACGTTGAGGGGCTCAACCCCCGCGTACTCCCCTGATTTTTGCCCACGTTGCCTCTTCCGGCAGACGAGACGGAGTACGAGTACAGCGGCAGCGAGGAGGAGGAAGACGGGCGCGGCGAGGAAGGGGAGCCCAGGTAAGCAGGGCAGAGATGAGAGTGTGCTGGCGCTTGCCTCCCCCTGCCTGGCCCATGGCAGAACAGGAGCCCCCCACTAGCTCCCCTGTGTGGGATAATAATTATTATTACTTATGTATACCCCGCCCATCTGGCTGGGTTTCCCCAGCCACTCTGGGCGGCTTCCAACAGAATATTAAAATACAATAATTTGTTAAACATTGGAAGCTTCCCTAAACAGGGCTGACTTCAGGTGTCTGGGATCCCCTTCCTGGTGGGTTTGGCAGGTGGTATGAGGCAGGGGGCGGGCCTGGCAGCCCCTCACTCCACGCCTGAGCTCTGGCGTGACAAAGGGCATCAGTGGCAGAGCGTCTGCCTTGCCAGCGGAAAGTCCCTGGTTCAGTCCCCGCCGGCAGTATCTCCAGGTAGGGCTGGCAGAGCCTCCTGCCTGAAATCCTGGGGATGCCGTAGCTGCCAGCCCGTGTAGGCAGTACAGAGCTAGATAGACCAACGGTCTGACTCTGCATAAGACAGCCTCCTACGCGGAACAGAGCTCTTCGCCACAAGGGCTCTGCTCCGTCCTCCCCTTTTGGAGGCAGCGGTGTTCCTGAACCTCCCCCGCACCAGAAACCGCAGCAGGGGAGAGCCGCTTTCGCACTCGGGTCCCGCCCGCTGGTTTCCCCCGGCGGGCACCTGGCCGGCCGCTGTGAGAGCAGGAGGCCGGCCTGATCCAGCCTCCCCTCCCGCCAGCTCCATCATGAATGTCCCCGGGGAGTCTACACTGCGCCGGGAGTTCCTGCGCCTGCAGCAGGAGAACAAGAGCAACTCGGAGGCCCTGAAACAGCAGCAGCAGCAGCTGGCAGCCCAGCACCGCGACTCCGAGGCCCACATCAAGCACCTGCTGCACCAGCGCCAGCGCCGCATCGAGGAGCAGAAGGAGGAGAGGCGGCGCGTGGAGGAGGTGAGCAGGGCAGGTGAAATGGGCAGGCGGGTGCTGCGCCAAGGTAAACCTGCAGACCGCTTGTCAGAGACTCAAGAGAGGGAGCGCAGGGAAGGGAGGAGATGGAGAGCGAGGGGGAGCAATCCGAGGGCAGCGTAGGAGAAGAGGACAGTGGCCCGAGAGATTCCATGAGCCTCTCCAGCGAATCGGAAGATTCACAGAAGGGAGCGCCGGTGGCCAGGGCAAGGGGGGCCCCAAGGGGGACATCCCAGAAACAAGGGGCCAGCGGGGACTCCCAAAGCAGCAGTTGGAAATCAGGACCAGCTTCCCCACCAGAGCGTCGTGGGGGGGAGGAGTCCCAGGTATCGGGGCCAGCGGATTCACCGCCAGCGAGAGAAGATGAGTTGGGGTTGACCACGCCTCCATCGGAGAGCGCGGGAACGGTCAAGAGGAAGGTTGCCGGCTGGGCGCGCGTGCCAAGTTCAAATGTACAGGCGAGCGGCACAGCAGGTAGCCCGGATAGGGAACCAGGTCCTAAAGCCCGCCGGAGGGAGGGGCAAGAATCAGGGGAGTCAGCGTCAGAAGAGTCCAGAAAGGGTGAAACCCCAGCGGGCAGGAGGGCCCAGAGGAGGAAAGAGCTAAGGAAGAGGTGGAGCAAAGCTAGGGTCTTAAACTGGTGTGGAAGGGGAGGAGATTCAGACGGAGCTTCGCCGGTCTAGGGTTTAAGACGTAGAGCTGCGCGCTGCGGCTTTAAAATGGAAACTGAACTTCAATAAAGACTTTTGTACATAACAACAGCCTGGCGTTGGTCCTCTGTGAGCTGGGACCTAGGGGCAGCTCTGACACCGCTGTTTCATTAAAGGTATCGAAGCGGTTTGCCACAAAAATGCATGGAACCGTATTTTTTAAAGTTCAAAGCAGACATCGGTTAACCATTGTGGAAGGACATCTTCTTAAGTGCCTGCCTCTGTCTGGCGGAATAGAGAAGTTTTCAGCAGGCGTTTAGACATTGGCTCTCCAGTGGCAGGGAGTTCCACAGGGCCGGGCCGACGGCACTAAAGGCTCCATTTCTCATTGCTGTCAAATGTTTAGGAAATGCTATCCCGAAGTATCCAACGCTAGCAGCGGCAGAGGGGTACTCTGTCTCGGTATCAAAGCAGCCAGAATCTCTCAGGGTGGGTTTGTCAGAGAGCATTTGACGCAGCTCAACTTGAAGAGGAGCTGAGGATTTGCAGGGGCTTCTCTGCTTGGACTGAGCTCATTTGGCAGCTCAGAGGACCTGAGGCTTAAAAAAAAAGAACAATTGCTTCAGTTACAAACAGATATAAAGAAGGAAAGAAGTAATAATAATATCAGCAATGACAACAGCAGGTCGGAGTACAGAGCCTTCGCAGGAAAGGGGAAATACAACAGAAGAAATCCCAGTTGTTCTGGGCAACATGTGCTGTTCCACCGTCCAGGGAAGCCCTTAGGTGGAGGGACAGGGCATGGTTTTCCCCGGGGCCACTGAGGCGGTGGCCCTCGAGTCGATTCCTCCTGGCCCCTGGCCCTGCCTGCTTTCTCGTTCTGGGGCTCGGAAGACCCTCCTCTGACGTCTCCCCGCCCCTCTTCCCTCGCAGCAACAGCGCCGAGAGAGGGAGCAGCGCAAGATGCAGGAGAAGGAGCAGCAGCGGCGCCTGGAGGACATGCAGGTCATGCGCCGGGAGGAGGAGCGCCGGCAGGCTGAGCGAGAGCAGGTGGGGCAGGCCGGGGGGGGGGTGTGCTTTGGGAAGGCGGTGGGGATGGATGCAGCAGTAACAGCAGTCCTGGCTTGGACCAGGCGGGCCAGACCTGGCAAAATGCCATCACAGCTGACTGGGCAGAGCACAGGTTTGGGGGTTCCGTGCCCAGAGGCTCCCCTGCCTGAAAATGTGGGGAGAACCCCTGCTGCCGGTCAGGGTGGGCCGAACGGAGCAACCTGGACCCCAGTGGGTCTGACTCAGCAATAATAATAATAATAATAATAATAATAATAATTCATTATTTATAGCCCACCCACCTGGCTGGGTTTCCCCAGCCACTCTGGGCAGTTTCCAACAGAATATGAAAATACAATAAACTATTAAACATTAAAAGCTTCCCTAAGCAGGGCTGCCTTCAGATGTCTTCTAAAAGTCTGGGAGTTCTCTTTGACATCTGGTGGCAGGGTGTTCCACAGGGCGGGTGCCACTACCGAGAAAGCCCTCTGCCTGTTTCCCTGTAACTTTGCTTCTCATAGCGAGAGAACCACCAGAAGGCCCTTGGCACTGGACTTCAATGTCCGGGCTGAATAATGGGGGTGGGGACGCTCCTTCAGATATTCTGGACCGAGGCACTGTATACAGCGTGATGGCGCACCTGACGCACATTTAAGTTGCGTGATTTCAACCATGCTTGGTTGAAATCGCGTGATGAGTGGGTTCGCAAGCGAGGCAGAGACCTTCGAAGCTCTTTTTGCTCTCTGGGGAAGGTCTGTTCCCCACATGGGCTCTGAAAGTACGGGGGATTCTCTCTCTTTGTCTCCCTCTCCAAGTCACCCGCCAGCTATGGGGGCACCTCCAAGAATTTGGCCATACGATAAAGTTGTGTATATGCAGAACCCTTGGGACCAACCCCCTGCGTGAGATGCAGCTGTGCCCTATAAAGCAGATTTTCTGTTTTCTCAGTGGGACATTGGGTGCTTTCGCTGACCCTTCGCCTCGCCTGGCACGCTGCAAAAGGTGCAGGAGAAGCAGGGGAGGGGGTTTGAGGCCGAGAGAGGCACTGGCTCCTGGAATCCTAGAATTGTAGGGAAGCCCAGATTCTGCCCCTGCTCCCAGGTGTTTGGGTCTGTTGAGCTTCCATGGGGTGGCGGGTTCTGCAAGGTGGTGGGGGCCGCCTCCTCTGCTTTTTGGGTGACGGTTCTGCCTGGGTGCGCTTTCTCTCCTCCTTCCTTCACCTGTTGCCCTCTCTGTCTCTCTCTCTCTCTGTGTCTCTCTTTCACTCCCTTCCTTCTCTGTCCCCTGCCTTTTCCTCTCTGTCCAGGAGTATATCAGGCACAAGTTAGAGGAGGAACAGAGGCAGCTGGAGATTCTGCAGCAGCAGCTCCTCCAGGAACAAGCACTGCTGTTGGTAAAGAAAAAGAGGGGGGGCTTCTTACTGCTCCTGCTGGGCCCCCTCCCAAAAAAAACCCCTGAACTCCGAGGGGGAACCCCCAAGGCCCTTCTTCAGCTGGGCACAGGGGGTTCTTCAGCTGGGCAGGCGCTGGCCCTTTTTCCGGGGGTTGCAGCCGGCTTATGGGGATGAGGGCTTTGCTCAGCCGGTGAGGCTTCTGGAATCCACAAAAGGAGAGTGATCTTGTGTTTGAATCCTGCTTGCGGGATCCCCACAGTGGGCATCTGTTTGGCCCCTGTGAGAACACAATGCTGGGTAAAGATGGGGACCCCTCTTGACCTCTGGGAGCCAGACTCCCCCAGTGCCCTCACCGGCTCCCCTCCTCCCTTCCAGGAGTACAAGCGCAAGCAGCTGGAGGAGCAGCGCCAGTCGGAGCGGCTCCAGCGCCAGCTGCAGCAGGAACACGCCTACCTGAAGTCCCTCCAGCAGCAGCAGCAGCTCCACAAGCAGCAGCAGCAGCAGCAGGAAAAGAAGCCCCTCTACCACTACAACCGCAGCGCCAACCCTGCCGACAAGCCCACCTGGGCCCGGGAGGTAAGCCCCTTGTCCAGTTCTGGGCACCACAGTTTCAGACATGATGGGTGGCAAGGGAAAATAGACGTGTAAAAGGAGAATTCCTGGATGCCAGGACCCAAGATGGACTCAAGGGCTGTCAGGTGCGTGAACCCCAGCAGAGATTTCAAATCACAACACATACAGCAAAGGGAAGCCTGGAAATACAGGCTTTAAACCTTTAAAATATGGATTTGTGAGCTTGTAAGGAAGTTCCCCTCTTCCCCTAGCATAGAAAAAGACCATGTTTAATAAGTTAGAAATGGTTTACTTGCAAACGCTCCAAAGGTCAGGTTCATGTGAGCCAGTGTGGTGTAGTGGTTAAGAGCAGTGGACTCGTAATCTGGGGAACCGGGTTCGTGTCTCCGCTCCTCCACCTGCATCTGCTGGGTGACCTTGGGCCAGTCACACTTCTCTGAAGTCTCTCAGCCCCACTCACCTCACAGTGTGTTCGTTTAGGGCGAGGAAGGGAAAGGAGAATGTGAGCCGCTTTGAGACTCCTGAAGGGGAGTGATAAAGCGGGATATCAAATCCAAACTCTTCTCTTCTTCTTCATGTGCTTTTCCGTACGTCAGCCAGTAAACACAGGCAGTAAAACTTGGCATAGTTACAGAGGTGAAAGTTCCTAGGAACACAGTAGTGGCTTGTGAGAGCCGTGAGGTCTGAGCTTGGGGCAACCAGCTCAGACCTCTTTACACAGTGAGCTCCTCAGGTAGACGGAAGGGGCTCCATAGGCTTGATTACCCTCCTCCCAAGGTAAGGAGGAGTGACCTAGCTAAGCCTGGCAGGACAGCTTACTCTATGGCATTAACCCCTTCACACATTAATTAGACTTAAGCATGTTGGTTATGTGAGGCTGGTTATTCCACAAAAATGAGAGGTGGGCAGAGGAGGGAAACCAAGATGATGAAGAGTCAGGAAGCCAAGCCTCGTGAGGAACAGTTGAGGGAGTCGGGCATGTTTAGTCTGTTCAAGAGAAGACTGAGATGTTGCTACGACGGCCATCTTCAACTATCTAAAGGTCTCCTACCTGGAAGGTGGAGAAAGCTTGTTTTTTGCTGCTCCGGAGGGCAGGGCCTGAACCAACCGATTCAAATGGCAAGGAACAAGATTCCTCCATTGCCTGGAGTTGGGCTAGATGACCCTGGGAGGAGAGAGCCCCCCAACCCTGCCATTCTGTGATTCCAGGTGGAAGAACGGACCCGCATGAACAAGCAGAACTCCGCCTCGCCGGTGGCCAAGACCAAACTGGGGGGCCCTGGGCCAGAGTCGGCCCCCCAGTCCCGCTCCGAGTCGGTGTCGCTCAACTCCTCCCCGGCCTCGCAGACCCCGCCTATGCAGCGCCCCGTCGAGCCCCAGGAGGGGCAGCACAAGGTGAGGGTCTCTCCCGCCCCCCAAGTGAGCACAGGAGGACTTGCACAAACACCAGCCAGTCACCCCACCGCTCATTGCCATCCGCTGCTGCTGCTGCTGCTTCTCCTCCTCCCGCTCCCCCCTCATTGGCTGTGCTTTGACCTCTTTATCCCTGGGGGAGGGGGGGAGGATTAGCAGTGGGTCACCCCTTGGCCTCTTGACCAAGGGATACACGGGAGGAGAGAGCGGGCACGTGGGGATCCCCAGGCCTGCAGGGATGGGAATCCAAGTATGGAAGAAATGAACCTATGCTGCCAATTCTTTTAGTAGGCCAGTATGAAATAAGCAGCACATAAGCGGCACACGAAACACTACCAAACCATTCTGCGTTCTAAATCTTATATTAATAATCCAGAAATTGAGAGAACAAGGTAAAAGGTCTACTACAGAAGCCACAAACAGAAAACTCATTCAAATTGTGTCCAAAAGGAAGATACAGTCTTTAAAGTTGACAAACGCCAGCACCCTGTCTAACTCTGGTGCGTAACATTTCCGACACTTCGTTTGATCAAACTTACCTTCGTTGATATCCTCAGGAGCCTTGCTAAAGGAACTTTAAAGACTGAATCTTCCTTTTGGACACAATTTGAATGAGTTTTCTGTTTGTGGCTTTTGTAGTAGATCTTGTACCTTATTCTCTCAATTTTTGAATTATTAATATAAGATTTATAGGGACGTGGGTGGCGCTGTGGGTTAAACCACAGAGCCTAGGACTTGCTGATCAGTAGGTCGGCGGTTCAAATCCCTGTGACGGGGTGAGCTCCCGTTGCTCGGTCCCTGCTCCTGCCAACCTAGCAGTTTGAAAGCACGTCAAAGTGCAAGTAGATAAATAGGCACCACTCTGGTGAGAAGGTAAACGGCGTTTCCGTGCGCTGCTCTGGTTCGCCAGAAGCGGCTTAGTCATCCTGGCCACATGACCTGGAAGCTGTATGCCGGCTCCCTTGGCCAATGAAGTGAGATGAGCACCGCAACCCCAGAGCCGTCCACGACTGGACCTAACGGTCAGGGGTCCCTTTACCTTTAATATAAGATTTAGAACGTAGAATGGTTTGGTAGTGTTTTGTGTGCTGCTTATGTGCTGCTTATTTCATACTGGTCTACTATGGGGAATCCAGCAAGCATCATGCACGCACCCTATTCCAAAGAGGGAGGCGCGCTGTGGTCTAGTGGACCACACTTGGACCTTGGAGACCAGGGTTCAGATCCTGCCTCGGGGTGGAGGGTGCTCTTGGGCTCCCAGCCTGACCTACCTCTCAGGGTTGTTGTTGTGGGGATGAAATGAAGAAGGGGAGGAGAACCGTGGGCACTCTGGCTTTGAGGGCAAGGAATGAATGAGAGGGGGAGAATGAGACCTCCTGGGCTCTTGGGGAGGGCAGGGGGGCCTGCAAGCAGTTGGGTAGGGCAGTGCTATGGCCGGCTTCAGAAGAGGAGGCAGGCTTGTTGGGGGAGCAGCTAGGCCCCCTCCCCGTTCTCAGCCTCTGCCCCCTCCCTCCCTCCCTGCCCCCCTCTCCTTCCGCAGAGCCACCTCGCCCACCGCGTCCCCCTCAAGCCATACGCAGCCCCCGTCCCTCGCTCCCAGTCGCTGCAGGACCAGCCCAGCAAGAACATGGCTGCTTTCCCCGTCCATGACTCCTCATCCTCCTCCGCCGCCTCCTCCGCCTCCTCCTCCTCCGCCCCATCCCCACCAAGGGCGGGCATGATCCGGCAGAACTCTGACCCCACCTCGGAGGGGCCCGCCCCACCGCCGAGCCGGCCCGCCACTGCCGCCGAACAGCGAGGACCCTGGGTCAGAATGGATCCCGAGGCCCCTCCCAAGGTAACGCGGAGGGGCAGGGGGCTTGGGGGGGGCGTTGTGGGGGCAGAGCTTAGGGCCCCTGGGGGAGAAGAGGGCAGGAGGCACCACAGCAACAGCTCTGCCCTGTCCCCCTCCAGGCGTGGGAGAGCTATAGAGTCAGAAGGGACACTCCGAGGGGCATCTAGCCCAACCCCAAATTCCAGGCAGAGGCTGGACCCACTGGGAAGTTCTGCCCAAGGCTGGTCAGTGCTGTCCCAAGAGCTGCGGGGTTCACTTCGCAGATCCGCCTCCCTCCCAAAGTGAGCTTGGTCTTTTTATGAAACAACCGCATATGCAGGAGAACGGCCCTGACGGTGGTGTGCATCATTTGAGCAGCGCAAGCACCCCAAAGTCCCTCCTGTACCCCCCCGACACACCCACCCCGTCTCTCCGGGGGGGGGGGTTGATCGAAAGTCGCAGGGGGCGTGGGAGTTGTGGCCTCTTTCTGCTTTGAGAGGCAAGGAAGGAGGAGCTCAGTTAAGCCAAGCATGTAGGCCAACTGTGGAACTCCCTGCCACAAGAGGCAGAGATGGCCACCAAGCTTAAAAAGAGGTCTAGACAAAGAGATGAGGAGGAGACGCCTCTGGACGGCTGCTAGCCAGTGAGGCAGCCTCTCCTGTCTATCCCAGCCCATCTGGGTTCTCAGGTTACGGGGAGAGACGGGTAAGAGTGGCAAACTGCAGCCGCCTCATGCCACACGCTGCTGCGAGGGTCAGCCCTGACCCTCGGCTTCTGCCCTCTGCATCACAGCAATCATAGAATTGGAAGGGACCACCAGGGGTCATCTAGTCCAACCCGCAGGAATCTCAGCTAAAGCACCCAGAGCAAAGCACTCTGCTTGCCCTTGCAGGGTAGAAAACCTGCGTCCCTCTTTTTCCTGATGGGAAGCTGAAGCAGAGGGGGAGCGAGAGAAGCCCTGAGCCCCAGAGGGTCTTAAAGTTGCCCCTCCCCATCTCTCTGTCCTGAGACCCTTGTCCTGGTTGAGGAGACAGGTGGCTTCCCTGGGCCCCCCTCCACCCCACTCATGCTTTCTCTCCTCCTCTTCCTCCTCCTCCACCCCTTCTAGGTCCCCCAGCGAACGTCCTCCATCGCGACGGCACTCAACACCAGCGGGGCAGGGAGTGGTGGCGGCGCCATCCGGCCAGTGCACGCAGTCCGAGCCAGGTAAGAGGATCTTGAGGTGCCCCGGGGGTCCAGCGCTGCGTGCTGGGCCTCGATCCTGAGACCCACGTCTTGTGGGGAGAGGCTGCAAGAGTCGGGGGGAGCTGGGTCCTCTCAGGGAGGGAGGGCCAAGGGGTCTGGGGGGGGGACCAGGACCCAGGGGTTCCTATTGATAGAGGGACCCTCGTGCCAAGATTGGACTACAGAGTTTGCCAGGGAATGCCAGCCTGGCGCCGTCGCTGGCAACTTCCAGGCAGAAACATTTCTGGGAGAGTTTGAGGCACTCTCTCGTTTATTAACTTGTTTTGTAAAAATTATACACATCTTGATTAAATACACACACACACACACACACACACACCTCAAAGTGATCTACAAAAGAGCATAAAACGATGAAATTATTGATGAAGGCAGCTCTTTGAAACATTGGAAAGATGGAATCTGCAATAAACTATAAGAAACGGATTAAAACATTCTGAGCCGTTACGTCACTCTAAATAGCTGGACAGGCTTTGCCTAACCAAAAACGTGTTTTGCAGGCACCGAAAAGAGCCCTGTGCAGATTCTTTTCTGCCTGATGTCAATAGGCAGGGAGTTCCGTAGTGCAAGTGGGATTATCTTTGTGAACATCCATGGTTTTAGTTGTTTTTTTTTTTAATTGTTTTGGCTTTATTTAGGTTTGCAGTTTTGTGTAAAGCCCTTTTGAATTTCCTTTACGCACAAAAAAAGACAAGTGAGGCCAACAAGTCATAGCAAAATAACAGTACCTTGGGGGCCAGCTCTCTCTCTCTCCCCCCCCCCCCCGCCCCAAACCGAAGCCCTCCACGTCCTGCAAGCGATGGATCCAGAGTATCCCGAACTCTTCTTTGAGAGGGTTGCCAAGACTGAGGGTAGCTCCCCCTTGACCCACGGCTGCCCTGGGGCCAGAGCAGACTTCGCACTGGCCTCCCCAACCCGCACTGCAGGGCTGTAGGCACCTCTCATCCTCCCCCCGACTCCTGGGGCCCCCTTGACGTGCTTGTCTGCTCCTCCCCTCCGCAGGCCCCGTAGCAAGTCCGCCTGGCACATCCACATGCAGAGCCGGCTGGAGAGGGGCCCCCGGTGGGGGGGCCCTTCGCCAGCCCCTCCTCCTCCTGCCCCCCCGCAGCCCGCCCGCCGGACCCCACCCCGGGACCCTCTGGCCCCCGTGCCAAACGCCAGTAGGTAATGACGGAGCAGGCTTGCTGGCCAAGCTGGGCTTCCTCTGCGGTGCACTCTCTCTCTCTGCGCGGTGATGGGCTCTCTGCTGCTGCTGCTGCTGGTGGTGGTGGGACAAAGCATTGCGGAATGAGGTGGTGTGTGGAGTGAGTTGGGGGGCTGGGAAGGCGGCCTAAACTCAGAGGGGCGCCCTTTTTCCCCTGCAGCAACCCCGACCTCCGGAGGAGCGACCCAGGCTGGGAGAGGGCGGACAGTCTGCTGCAATCCGGCACGGGCAATCTGCCCCAGGCTGGCTCTCTGGAGCGCAACCGCATAGGAGGTGAGGGGGCGGCCGATTTGGGGTGACCTGGGGGGGGGGAGGTGTTGAGTTCCAAAAGCAAGGAAGGATTGGACCCTGAATCATAAAATACACAGGAGGCTTGACCAGCAAGACTCTGGGAGCAGTGCGTATAATAATAATTCCTCTCTACCCCTTGGCCCAGGTCGTTTTATTCACAAAAGAATTTTTTACACAGTGTCCGTAAGAACCAATCAGATTTCCTCTGAGCATTTAAAAAAAACAACCACCTGGAGACAAAGTTAAAGTTAAAATTACAAAGACTACTTTGAGCATGCATACGTATCTGAGAGTAAATAAAACAGGACTAGATGAATGCATTCAGCAAAACCCCGGAGGTCATAAAGGCAGGAAAGGAAGGAAGGATGGCGAGGAAAAATAAGTATCTTTATCACCTCCTATGTGAAACTCTAATTCCTGGCCCTAAGATTAACAAAGGGACGCGGCTGGCGCTGTGGGTTAAACCACAGAGCCTAGGACTTGCCGATCAGAAGGTCGGTGGTTCGATTCCCCGCAACGGGGTGAGCTCCCGTTGCTCGGTCCCAGCTCCTGCCCACCTAGCAGTTCAAAAGCACATCAAAGTGCAAGTAGATAAATAGGTACCGCTCTGGTGGGAAGGTAAACGGCGTTTCCGTGCGCTGCTCTGGTTCGCCAGAAGCGGCTTAGTCCTGCTGGCCACATGACCCGGAAGCTGCACGCTGGCTCCCTCGGCCCATAGAGCGAGATGAGTGCCGCAACCCCAGAGTCGGCCACGACTGGACCTAATGGTCAGGGGTCCCTTTCCCTTTACCTTAAGATTAATAAAACCAAGGAAAGGTACATCAGAGAAGCTACCTACTATCTTTATGGTCCAGGATGCCTGGTGGACAACTGGACTGTGTTTAAAATGCTGATACGTGCCTGTCAGGCAGAGAAAGAAAATGACCAGTAGAGAAAATGGGCAGAGGTGCAGAGGCTTGTGGGATTTGATCAGAAATTACTCTCAATGAATCAAACCCAGTCAACGGAATGCTTTTATTGCTGACACAATGGCTTGCTCCATATTTCATCATTCCTCATAGCAATCCCACCTGATCACTACAGGGAGGGGCCGCCCAATTCCCTGGTCTTTGCTCCTTGGCATCGCAGGAAGCTGCCTCCTATGGCGTTGTCCGCACTGGCTGGCAGCAGCGGTTCTCCCAGGCGTCTGGCGGGGGGACGTTCCCAGCACCTGCAGACGCTTTGTCCATCTGACCAGCAAGCAGTGGCTCGCTAGGGTTTCAGGCAGGAAATCGTGGAGTTGTAGGTTTGGAAGGGACCCCACCAGTCATCTAGCCCAACCCCACAGGAATATCTCCCAGCCATACCTGGAGAGGACGGCAGGGATTGAACCTGGGACCCTCTCCTTTCACTGACAGTCTGGAATAGGTAGCAAGGCAGTAAACCCCCAGCCCCCCCCCCAGGTGAACCACGGCCTCCTTTTCTCCCACATCCACCCACCCAACAGAGAAGTTCTGAAATGGTGCCCTCTGAATGCTCTCCTTCATGACCAGGGCTTGGTGTTTCCGTCACCTGGTGTCCGATGATTGGCAGGTGGGGGGCAGTGGTCCGTGGAGCATCGGCCGCTTATAGATCCAGCCCACTGACCAGATTCGGTTCCCCACTCCTGCCTAAGCCCTACTTGTTCAATTGGAGGGGGTGTTTCACAAATTCTGTGCCCTTTGGGGTCTCTCTGACGCCTCTCCCGCTCTGCTTCTCCAGCCCCCCTGAAATTGGACAGCTCTCCGATCCTGCCGCCAGGGAACAAGCCCAAGGGGGATGACCACCGGTCCCGGCCTGGGCGGCCAGCGGTGAGTACACTCTGAGGAAGGAAGGGAGGAGGCCTGTAGCCCCTTCTGCATCCGTCTCCCCTCTCCCCACTACTCTAGCCTGAGGAGTCCGCCCAGAGTGGGATCCCCAAGGGCCATCCAGCCCACCCCCCCTGCAATGCGGGAATCACAGCTCAAGAATCCCATCCAACCTCTATTTTCAAACCTCCCAAAGTTTAGTTGGAATCTCAGAAAGTTCTCCCGAGTTCACGGGGGGGGGGGCGGATGTTGCACCGCAGCCCCCCATTTTGTAGGGAGGAGAGGATTGTGGGGGAGGCCTGGGGAGGGGGAAAGGAGCCTGGCGGGGGGAAAGAGGAAACACACCTTTAGTTTTTGGGCAATTGGAGCATGTAACCTCTTGGGCCACTTCTCTGTGGGCGACTCCTTGCATGCTCTACCTTGAAAGGGTTTTGAACAGAATTTGGGGTTTTCTTTACTCCCCTTCTTCCTCTGGGGAAGGGCATGACTGGAGGGTGTGTGTGTGTATGTGTGTGTGGGTGTGTGGGTGTGGGTGTGTTCTCAAATTCTTCCCTCTGACCCATAGTCCAGCCTGGCCATTCTCCCTCCTGGAATTCTCCTTCTCTCTCTGACTCTCGCTCTCCCTCTCTTCCTCCCTTGCCAACTAGAAATTTGCCCTGAAACTTGCAAGCGATTGGGGGAGGTGGCTGGGGTGTTGATCCCCGAAGGCTGGTGCTGGGGGGCGGGCAGGGGGGCGGGCTAGAGCATAGGGATCTACCTGGTGGGGAGCGGCCTAACTTCTCTGCCCTTTTTCTCTTCCTCTTCCTTCACTCTTTCCCTCCTTCTGCACAACTCAGAGTTATAAGCGGGCAATTGGAGAGGTTAGTGCCCCCACGTCCTCAGTCTCTCTCTCTCTCTCTGCTGCCCCCAAACCACCATGTCCTGCTGCCGCATTGTGAGATCATGAAGTCTTCCCTGATCCCCCTTCCTCTGTGGATATCACCCCCCCTCTGCATCTTTACCCCCCCCCAACTCTCTTGGACCTTTCCCAGTTCCCCTTGCTGCTTTCGCTCACAGCTTCTGGCTCGGTTTGGGGCAGGGGGTGGAACTGTGGCCTAGAGGAGAAAGGACTGGCATGCAGTGCAGCTAATCGGCCACCGTTCTATTTATTTTCATTTATTTACACCATTTATATAGACCCCACCCCGCTTCATTGAATGTTTCCAGCCCCAGGGCAGGGAAGCAAACTCACAAAACTGAAACGGAGAAAAGCCATGCGCAAAACCTACAGAATCACGTAAACGGGACTCGTCAACAACTGAACACAGAGATGAAATGGGAAATCGTATTTCCAATTCGACTAATTTCGGACCTCGAGCTCAGCAGGGCTGCTGAGTGGAATTGCTGGCCTCCCACGCCCTCCTTCCCAGGTGGCTCAGGCCCCATTTGGGGGTCACCGGCCTCACCCCACGGGTGGAGCACCCCACGTTTTGCTTGAGCACAGGTTTGATTAGGTGTCTCTCACATGACGTGTGCCCAAGAACCCAAGAAACTTGGCTTTCTCCTCCCACTCTTTTTCCTTTGGGGGGCAGGATTTTGTGGGTCCTACTGCCCATCATTTCCTCCTGCGTCTTTTATGATAATCCAAATCTAAAATTCACCATTAAACTACAAGTGATATTCCAATCCTACTAATGATTTTAACTGTTTACAATAGTCTTTAAGATAAGTTATAAATTTCCCCAATTCCTTATTAAAAAGGTTGAGCAGAGCAGAAAAGGGGGGGTAGGGGATCGATGGGACGCGGGTGGCGCTGTGGGTTAAACCACAGAGCCTAGGACTTGCCGATCAGAAGGTCAGTGGTTCGAATCCCCGCAACAGGGTGAGCTCCCGTTGCTCGGTCCCTGCTCTTGCCAACCTAGCAGTTCGAAAGCACGTCAAAGTGCAAGTAGATAAATAGGTACCACTCCAGCGGGAAGGTAAACGGCGTTTCCGTGCGCTGCTCTGGTTCGCCAGAAGCGGCTTAGTCATGCTGGCCACATGACCCGGAAGCTGTACGCCGGCTCCCTCGGCCAGGAAAGTGAGATGAGCGCCGCAACCCCAGAGTCGGCCACAACTGGACTTAACTGTCAAGGGTACCTTTACCTTTAGGGGATCGATAGCTGGGGTTTTTGTTGGGGCTTGGGTGGGGGGCAGGAGAGGTTGGCACTGGCTTCCTGCTATGCCTGTCAAAAACTGCGCCCACTGGGCAGTCCTCCTGGTGGGGTGGGGTCTCCATTGCAGGCAGGCCAACTCCCATGCAAGCTTGCTTGGTGTTGTTTCCACCTGCTGTCTCTCTCTTTCTTTCTTTCTTTCTTTCTTTCTTTCTTTCTTTCTTTCTTTCTTTCTCTCTCTCTCCTTCCTCCTTTGCCTCCCTGCGGCATCCGTGACCCCCTACCTCTCCTCTCCACAGAACTTTGTGCTGCCCAAGGACCGCCTGGAGGAGGCAGCCCCCAAGCCCCTCAAGAAGGCCATGGACTACTCCTCCTCCAGCGAGGAGATGGACTCGAGCGAGGAGGACGAGGAGGAGGAGGAGGAAGGAGAAGGGGAGCGCTCTGAGCCCACGGCAGACACTCCGGGGACCAGGTGAGGCCAGGGGCCGTGAACACGCTGGCACTTTTGGGGAGCGCCTGGGTGCACGCAAGGAGGTCAGGGGAGCCCCGTGGTGGCAGGAGGATCAGGACCAAAGGGCCCCCGTCCTGTGCACCCAGGGGGAAGGGAGCCCCCAAGCAGGGCGTGTGTCGAGTGGCAGCGCTCTTCCTCCTTGTGAGTCTCTCCAAGGGGCTTTCAGAGAGGCCGATGGTGCATGAGAAGAGCGCCTGCTGGATCAGCCCCATAACCCGCCCAGGCCAGCATCCTCTTCCTACAGCCAGATGCCCATTATGGGATACTTGTAAGCAGGATCCGAGTGCAAGAGCAGCGACACCCAGCATTCAGAACCATCGCTGCTTCCATCCGTGGAAGTAGAGCCAAGGATTTTAAGGTCCATGAATAATCATAGTTTAGAGGTCTCAGGCCCTAAGGAAGTCAGACTAACCTCCACCAGGGCCAGGGCCTTCTCAGTGGTGGCTCCGACCTGGTGGAATGCTCTGTTCCTGGAGACCAGGGCCCTGCAGGATTTAACCTCCTTCCGCAGGGCCTGTAAGACAGAGCTAGTCCGCCTGGCCTTTAATTTGAATTCAGCCTGATCTTTTATTTCCCTTCCCTCCCCCTCCCCTTTTATGAAGGTCACCTGCTCTGAGACCCCACAGCTAATTCTCCCCTGGCCTCCTCGCTGGCCCAAGTAGGACCAATTCAGCCAGCTAGCCCTGGGGATTATCTAATTGATTTTTGAATTTTACTGTTATTCATGTTTTTATACTGTATTTTATGCTGCATTTATAATTAAGTGTTTTAAAGTGTTTTAGATTTTGTTAGCTGCCCTGAGCCCGGTTTTTGAACCAGGAAGGGCAGGGTATAAATAAAAAATTATTATTATTATTATTATTATTATTATTATTATTATTATTATTATTATTTACTCCATGAATCAGTCTGATGTGTTCAAGTTGTTGGCCCTCACTGCCTCCTGCAGCAGGGAGTTCCATAGTTTGAATCTGTTCAGTGTGAAGGACTTTCCCCCCTTTTTAATATTCAGCTTCACTGAACCCTCACAAGTTCTAGTGTTATTTGGGGGGGGGGGGCGACTTTCCTTTGTCCTCTTCCCTTTCTAGTTGGGCGTGCTTCCAGACTTTGTGGTCTCTGGGCGGGGGCGAGGAGGAGGAGGAGGCAGGTTTAATGTGGCTGCTTCCGTGTGTCTTCTGACCTCCCCTCTCTCCCTCCCTGTTGCAGAGACGGCGACACGGACTCCGTGAGCACCATGGTGGTGCATGACGTGGAGGATCTGACGGGCGGCAGTGGCGGTTCAGAGAGCTCCTATGGCGAGGGCACCATGCTGGTGCAGCGGGTGAGAATCACGCTTTGCAGCCTCCGTCCTGTTTGTGGGTGTGGGTGTGGGTGTAGAGGGGTGATCCCTCCCCTGGCCTCTCCATCTTCTGGCTGGGAGGTACAGAAACTGCTTCCTGGGGGTACAAAAATCATCTAGCCCTGTTAGAATTCCTGCTCCGTGATTGCAGACATGAGATTGTTGTCTTTCACATATGTTTTGACTCCACAGAGTGGGAAGTGACGGAGACAGGATGTTTGTGTTCCTGTGTTCCATGAAGTGGGACTATTGTCCTTTGTTCTTCCTCTTTGCTGTCTGATGCTGGAGAGAGAGGGAGCCATGTTGCAGTGCTCCGTGTGTGTTTATATGTAAATAAAGTAGATTAGCCAAAATGCTGAGTTGCTGAGGTTATGCAAACTGGGCAAACTCTGGGGATCCCTAAGTGTGCTGGTGTCTGTTAGCATCGGTCGCTGTGATGTTCGGGCTGAAGAAAGCTTTTGAGGCTCCCGAACGATTGACCAGGAGGGAGGGAACATGCCAGGCGGGCACGTGTCTCTACCAGGGTCCTACTCGTGTGTAGGCTGAACTCCTGACAAGGCCAACCCCTTGCAATGCAGGAATCTCAGCTACAGCATCCATGGGAGACAACCATCCAACCTCTGCTTAAAACCGCCAATGAAGAGAGTCCACCGCCTTCTGAGGTCATGGAATTATAAAGCTGGAAGGGAACCAGCACTTTTTTCCTCGGGGGGACGCATACCCCTAAACATTTTGGGTATCTTAAGTTTGGCCTCATTAAGGGGCAGTATGAGTTGGAAAAGGAGAGTACCTCTAAACATTTTTTTTAAGGAAAAAATCACTGGAGGGGACTCCAAGGGCCATCTAGTCCAGCCCTCGGAGCCAGAGGAAGGAATGCCGCCTCCTCCCTCCTCACCCCACAGGGCCCCTTGCCCTCCTTTTCTCCACAGCTTAAAGCATTTGAATGGAGGGCCCGGTTTGACCCTGTACTGCTGGGGGCTGGGCTAGATGACCCTTGGCCCCCTCCCTTCCAACTTCAGTTCTATGATAAGGACTCTGCAGGAGGGGAGCGTCTTGCTTTGGGTCCTGAGGCTTTTATATTTATTCATTTGTGGCATGCCCTAAGACCCCAGGGCAAGGGTGATGCGTTAAAGCACAATATATTTTTTAAAATGCTTTTTATTTAGTTTTCTTTAACACAAACAAAATAAATACACTGAAGTTCTACAATCCTATGCACACTTATTTTCTCAATGCTCTGTTGAGCATAGACTTCCTCCCTTCAAAAGGTTTTCATATTAATCTTTCATTTCCCGCAGATTCTTAATAACTTCCTATTCACATCATAAGATTTATTTTAATCCTACTACAGTCTTTAAACTTCTGCAATTATTACATATTTACTCCACTCACGTCTGGACTTTGTTTCCTCTTGGTTATGGATCCTGTGGGTCAGTTTTGCTGATTCCACGTGTTCGACTATTTTTGTCTGCCACTCCACTAATGTTGGTATTTCCTGAGTTTCCCATTTTGGGGCTACTAAGATTCCGGCGGCGGTCATAACCTACATGAATAATCTCTGGCACAATATTTAAAACAGTTTGAGGCCCTAAGAATGAGGTGGGTCCCAAAATATCACGTGTCAAAAGCCAGGGCAAAGGGGTGGCGTCCGCAGCTGGTCTCCACCACCGTGGGGGGTTAGAAGCTTGCTGGGTGATGGTGAGGATGATTTAAGGGGGGGGGGCAGCAGGAGGCTCAGCACTCAAACAAGACACCAAACTCTGCACCTACCAGGCCTGTGTGTGTGTGTATGTCGTACTCTGAGCACCACGGGGGCTGCAAGACCCTCCCCACCACCAATGGCGCTGAAGGGCTCAATTTCTCCATCCCCGCTGTCTTGACACCCCTCTTCCCCTCCCTCTCGCAGACCCCCGAGGAGGAGCGGGGCCTCCTGCACAGCGACAGCAACGGCTACACCAACCTGCCGGACGTGGTCCAGCCCAGCCACTCGCCCACCGAGGCCAAGAGCAGCAGCAACGGTTCCTCCTCGCCAGCTAAGGACACAGCCACCGACGTGAGTTTGGGGAATAATAATAAATTTTATTTGTACCCCGCCCTCCCCGGGCTCAGGGCGGCTAACACCAATAAAATTACAGTGAAAACATAATAGGGGGGAAAAACTAATTTAAAATGCAGGTTAGAATGCAATTTAAAGAGAGGGAAGAAGGCTTTTTCCAGGCCTCCCACTTCCTTTCTCCTCTGGCCTGCAGGGACTCCTCCTTGTAGGGCCGTGGCCACATTCCTCCCCCTTTGCTCCAGCTCTCTGCACCTGAGCGAGGGCAAGCAGCCATTGCCTGCCTGAGGTTTGGTGCTGTGGGGCATTTGGGCTGCTCCCCACTGCTTCCTGCCACAGTGCCTTTAGGGGGTGGAGTTGCAGCCCTTTGCTCTTAGCGTTAAATAAGTTGGAGTTCTTGATATTAAATATACCAAGAAAAAAGCACACCAAGAACTCTGGCCAATATAAGTTTCAGTAGTGGGAGTGGTCCCTGCTCACAAATCAATAGTCAATTGTAACAAAAACTAATCCATTCAAAAGTATGTATTCTGACAAGGATTACAAAGTCAAACAGATTACAAACTCAAATTCATAAGGATATGTATAATACAATAATTCTCTCTACAGTGGTACCTCGGGTTAAGTACTTAATTCGTCCTGGAGGTCCGTTCTTAACCTGAAGCACCACTTTAGCTAATGGGGCCTGCTGCTGCTGCTGCACCGCCAGAGCACAATTTCCGTTCTCATCCTGAAGCAAAGTTCTTAACCTGAGATACTGTTTCTGGGTTAGTGGAGTCTGTAACCTGAAGTGTCTCTAACCCGAGATACCACTATATTAAAGTTTGTAATCCTTGTCAGAATACATACTTTTAAATGGATTAGTTTTTGTTACAATTGACTATTGATTTGTGAGTAGGGACCACTCCCACTACTGAAACTTATACAGTGGTGCCTCGCAAGACAAACGCCTCGCAAGACGGAAAACCTGCTAGACGAAAGGGTTTTCCATTTTGGAGGCGCTTCGCAAAACGAATTTCCCTATGGGCTTGCTTCGCAAGAAGAAAATGTCTTGCGAGTTCCTGCGGGTTTTTTCCCCTCCCGCCCCTTTTCCTAAGCCACTTATCAGCTGATCCGCTGATAAGCCACTTAACAGCTGATCGCTAAAAGCCGCCAAACCGCTAATAGCGCTAATCCACTAAGCTGTCAGTGGGCTTGCTTCGCAAGACAAAAAAACCGCTATACGCAGTGGCGTAGCGTGGGTTGTCAGCACCCGGGGCAAGGCAAGTAATTTGCACCCCCTAACCCCTGGATTTTAGCACTCGAGTGCGAGCGCGCCCTCCCAGATGTTGCGGCCGCCCCCCTTGCACCCCCCACGCTACGCCACTGGGGCTGGGGGCGAGCGAAGGAGCCAAGGACCCCCCCTTAAGGCTCAGCAGGAATTTATTAAATTTATTATTTGCGGAGCCCCCGCAGGCCGAGGCAGCCGAAGCCCCCTCCCCTCGGGCGCCTCCCCGCCCCCTCCTCTCCTTGGGCTGTAGGTGGAGCCCGCGCTCCGAGGCGCTCCAGATCCGGGCTTGGCGAGCACCTCTCCTCCCCCCGGCCTGGTCCGGGGGTTTCCAGCCGCGCTCCGTCCTTGCCCGACCCCCCCCCCCCCCGCGGCTGAGACTTGCGCTGAGAGCCGGAGCCAGCGGCGCCCCCTTCCATCGGGAGACCCTTGCCCGCCCGCCGGCTTCCTCTCGGAGGGTTTTGGGGAGAGCAGGGCGCGGCGAGGCCCCTCGGAGCTCTCCTCCCTCCCAGTCGGCAGAAGCAGCCGCCGCCTGTGGCTGGGCCGAGGGGATGGCGGCGGCGGGTGCAAAGGCTGCCCATGCCCGGCCAGGCGTTGGTGGCGGCGTCGGCGCTGCTGCAGCGGCTGCTCCTCCTGCGAGCAGTGAGTGGAGCGCAGCCGCAGCGGGGGGCGGCGCGCGCTAGGGCGCAAGGCTGGCGGTGGCGGTGGGGAGCCCGGCGGACTTCCCTCTGGACTCGCGCCCCCCCAGATGTTGCGCCCGGTGCGGCCGGCACCCCTGGCACCCCCCATGCTACGCCACTGGCTATACGAAGAGCCTCACGGAACGGATTAATTTCGTCTTGCGAGGCACCACTTAGTGTGCTTTTTCCTTTGCTCTTAGCAAGCAGGTGAGGGTACCTTGGGCGGAAGGTCTCCGGGAGCAGAATCTGTCCTCTGTCTCGACACCACCGGCCCTTAAGAACCAAAGGAGAGCCTTGCTGGATGAGCACCCTTTTCTCAGACAGATGGGCTTTCCCCATGGGAAACCGACAAGGACAAGAGCATCTCGCCTCCTGCCATTTCCAGGGATGCAGAAGCTTTGCTACCTCCCACTGCGGAGGGCAGGGCAGAACCATCCTAGCTAGGCATCAGTAGCTCAGGTGGCGCTGTACTCTAAACCACTGAGCCTCTTGGGTTTGCTGATCGGAAGGTCGGCAGTTCGAATCCCCAAGACAGAGTGAGCTCCCGTTGCTCAGTCCCAGCTCCTGCCAACCTAGCAGTTCAAAAGCACACCAGTGCAAGTAGATAAGTAGGTACCACTGTGGCAGGAAGGCAAATGCCGTTTCCGTGCGCTCTGGTTTCCATCAGTGTCCCATTGCACCAGAAGCGGTTTAGTCCTGCCGGCCACATGACCTGGAAGCTGTTTGTGGACAACCGCCGGCTCCCTCGGCCTGAAAGCGAGATGAGCGCCGCAACCCCTTAGTTGCCTTTGACTAGACTTAACTGTCCAGGGGTCCTTTACCTTTTTTACCTTCTCCTCCTCCATGAATCTGCCCAGTCCTCTTTTAAAACCACCTTCTGAACTGGACTTAAGCAGAAGGAGATGGTAGCGGTTCTGGTTCTTTTTAAAAAATAGTTCAATGCAAGATTTTACAATTCTTTGGATTCTCATGGCAATTGTTCCAAATCGGGTTTGTGCAAAATCACAAACGCCTTGTAGCTAGTTTTTTGAAACGTAGGTAGTAGTTGTAATAAAATGTGAGATTCTACATACCCTAACCTTTTATCCAAAGCGGGCAGGGAAGGAAAGTACAAGGAGTTAAAGCAAATTAAATAAACCATGCATGGTCCTTGGGTGTTGGGGCTTGTTGGGGCAGTGCAGGGGCCTGGCATTGGAACCCTCCCTCCTCCAGGCATTGGATATTGTCCCCTAACCTGCTTCTGCCTCTCTCTCACTGTCCCCCCCCTCCCCCCTCAATTGCAGTACCAGTCAAGGGGGCTGGTCAAGGCTCCCGGAAAGAGCTCCTTCACGATGTTTGTGGACTTGGGCATCTACCACAGCTCGCCCGGAGGGGGCGACACCATCCCCATCACTGGTGAGACCTTGCAGGGAGGGGAGATGGGGAGGGGAGGAGAGGGGTTTCCCTTGGCCTGCTGCCTCCCACACGAGAGCCTGTGCTGCACAGAGTTGTCTTTAAAAAAACAGACAGATCCATGTCGTGGGCCCAGAAATTTTTATTTCAGACAATACCCATAATCAGTGGAGTGGGACACTTCAGACAATGGCAAAAAGATGTTTCTAGATTTACCTGGCAGGGAAAGGAACCAAGCATTAAGTATAAATTACTACAGATACAAAAGAAAGAGGTGGATTTTCCCTGCCGGATTTGAAATTATATTATGAAGCATCCTGTCCCTGCAGGCTGCGGGAGTGGATAACTTTAAAAAATACAGATATTTTGGACCTTGAGGGTCATGACAACAGATTTGGATGGCATGCATATTTATGGGATGAGAAGACCAAAGTGCATAAAGGGTTTTTGAATCATTTGGTAACAAAATCCATTTATGGAAGGTCCCAGGTTCAGGTAGGGCAGGGAGCTTATGCAAGTCCTCACGTAGAATCGTAGAGCTGGAAGGCACCCCAGGGGTCATCTAGCGCAACCCGCTGCAGTGCAGAAAGCGCAGCTCAAGAATCCATGACAGACATTCGTCAAGGCTCTCTTGAGAAGAGGCTGCCACCTTCCAGCGAAGGAGACCCTCAGGCAGCTCAGCTCCCCCCTCCCACTCCCCCACCCCCGGAACAAACTAGGAAGGCTTGACCTGTCTGATTCCTCTTTCCACCCGCAAAGCGTTTGACCCGGGGCGGCTGGAGCAGCTGCAGCTGGAGGCGCGGAAGGGCTCTGTGGTCAACGTGAACCCCACCAACACGCGGCCCCACAGCGACACCCCCGAGATCCGCAAGTACAAGAAGCGCTTCAACTCGGAGATCCTGTGCGCCGCCCTGTGGGGTGAGGAGGCAGGGACGCTTGGGTGGGCCAGGGCACGGCTGCCCCTCCCCATCCCCCCGGCCTCTCCCTCACCCTCTGCCTCGGTGCCCACGCTCTAGGGGTCAACTTGCTGGTGGGGACCGAGAACGGGCTGATGCTCCTGGACCGGAGTGGGCAAGGCAAGGTCTACACCCTCATCAACCGGCGCCGCTTCCAGCAGATGGACGTCCTGGAAGGGCTCAACCTCCTGACCACCATCTCGGGTGAGGACTGGGACCGGCCTTGGCCCATTAGGGCCTCCCCATAAGTCCCCCTGCAGCCCTGTACTTCTTGATATGGGCGCACAGCAAAGTTCAGGGAGAAGAAGCCTGGAGTCCCAGAGGGAGAGGGGGCTTGTAGCATTCCCAAAGCAAGGAAGGATTGGACCCTGATTAATAGAATACACATGAGGCTTGACCAGCAAGACTCTGGGAGGAAGTGCCAATAATAAGAATTCCTGTCTACCCCTTGGCCCAGGTCGTTTTATTCACAAAAGAACTTTTTACACAGTGTCCGTAAGAACCAATCAGATTTCCTCTCAGCATTTCAAAACGCCCACGTGGGACAAAGTCAGATCAGAAGAAATTCTTTTAACTACAAAGACTACTCTGAGCATGCATATGTAGTTCAGAGTAAATAAAAGAGGAAGTGAAGAGGAATGCTTTTAGGAAACTCTGGAGGTCATAAACAGGAGAGGACGGAAGGATGACAAGGAAAGAGTACCATTTCCTTGTGAACTCTCTTCCTGGCCCTTGAGATCTATCTAAAGATTAACAAACGACAGTATCTACATCAAAGCTAACTATCATCTTTATGATCCAGGACGCATGATGAAGCAACTGGCCTGTGTTTAGAATGCTTCTACGTGCCTGTCAGACAGAGAAATAGGACAGAGATGCAGCGGCTTATCGGATTTGATTAGAAATTATTGTCAATGAATCAGACCCAGTCAACGCAACGCGTTCATCGCGGACACAGTGGCTTGCTTCATAGTTTATCATTCCTCATAGCAATCCCACCTGATGCCCACACTCTGGATATTTGCACTCCTACAGGGGCTACAGGATTTCAGAGACGCTGCGGAGGGTGCACCCCAGGGGAAAGGGGGCTGGAGTCTGACTGGGGAGAGGGGGCCAGCGATTTGTGCCCCGGCCAGCAGGCAGGGGTCTGAGGCAGGAGAAGCTTCAGAGCTGGAGGAGGGGCACAGAATGGGGTGGAAACAGAGGAGGAAGAGGCAGGCCCCGCAAGGGAAGGGCCCAGGGGCTTCTCCACCCGTTCCTTCCTTGCTGTCTCCCAGAACCAGGAGGGGATTGAAAAGGGAGGAGCAGAGGGCGTTTCCACGCAGGCGCAGTTTCTGGCTGCGTGTGTTGCAGGGAAATGCATTTTCTGGTGGCAACTACTCTATAGCTCTATAGCTCTTGAGGGACGCGGGTGGCGCTGTGGGTTAAACCACAGAGTCTAGGACTTGCTGATCAGAAGGTCAGCAGTTCGAATCCCTGTGACGGGGTGAGCTCCCGTTGCTCAGTCCCTGCTCCTGCCCACCTAGCAGTTCGAAAGCACGTCAAAGTGCAAGTAGATAAATAGGTACCACTCCAGCGGGAAGGTAAACGGCGTTTCCGTGCGCTGCTCTGGTTCGCCAGAAGCGGCTTAGTCCTGCTGGCCACATGACCCAGAAGCTGTACGCCGGCTCCCTCGGCCAATAAAGCGAGATGAGCGCCGCAACCCCAGAGTCGGCCACGACTGGACCTCATGGTCAGGGGTCCCTTTACCTTTTTACTCTATAGCTTCTGGACCTGGGAAAGAGCTGTGGAAGCGGCTTGTCGGTGTTAACTTTGGCGATAAAGACTTGACTCTCTGCCATGGGCCTCCCTTTGGCTGCCGAGCGCCTTGGCACGGAAGAGGGCTCTGGAATTGTCGGCCACAGGAATCTCTTGCACACACACGTCCTGCAGGAAACCCCACACTCCCCAGCACCCCTGCTCCCCCTCTTCCCGCCCCTGGCCTGTGAATAAAGGGCCCTTGGTTCTCTCTCCCGCCCCCCCCCCCCCCCCGTAGGGAAGAGAAACAAGCTTCGTGTCTACTACCTCTCCTGGCTGCGGAACAAAATTTTGCACAACGACCCGGAAGTGGAGAAGAAGCAAGGCTGGACCACCGTGGGGGACATGGAGGGCTGTGTCCACTACCGCGTGGGTAAGTGGGGTGCGGGACCCGGGCTGAGCGGTCGGGGCCAGGAGACCCCCACCCCACCCCACCCCAGGGGGCGGACACATTGACAGTTCAGCCCAGAAGCGTTCTGCCCCAGGAAGAATTAAATTTGGCCAAACCTGCCAATTATGGTAATGTTGATGCCTCAGTGAATAGCCCTTGTGCAGGATCCAAGCCCAAGAGCAACACTCTCCCCTCCTGCAGTTCCCAGTTACTAGGTTCCTGGTTGTTGGCCATCCCTGTCTCCAGTGGCAGGGAGTTCCGCGGTCCAACAATCCATCTCTCATGGCCAAACCCGCCCTGTCATTCTTGAACCCAGCACGGCAAGCCCTTTGAGCCTGGAACTGCCCCAGGTTATGAAGGGAAGGTGTGGGGTCCAGACCTAACATTTCCCACCCCCCTCTTCCTGGTTCTTTTCCCTCAGTGAAATACGAGCGGATCAAGTTCCTGGTCATTGCACTCAAGAACTCAGTGGAAGTCTATGCCTGGGCCCCCAAGCCCTACCACAAATTCATGGCCTTCAAGGTACTGGGGAGGCTGGAATCGGGGGGGGGGGCTCCCTGGGGGAGAAGGGAGCCTTTGGGGCTCTGCTGGACACCCCGAAATCTGCACAGCAGGGCGTGGGGAGTGGGTTTTGATAGCAGCGGGAGCCTCACAAAAGTGTGGCTTGGCTGGAAGGATCAGGGGAGAGGGGGCTGATTTGGTGACTGGGAGGAGAGCGTCCGAGTTGGAAGGGGCACCCAGAGGCCATCTAGCCCAGCCCCTGGGTGCAGTGAAGGGGTGACCCGCTGAAGAACCCCTAATAGGTGCAGCATCCACCCCCTTTTGAGGTCATAGGATTGTGGTATTGGAAGGGGTCCTGGGTGGCTCCTCGTGGCCAGAAGCCCCCCCCCCCCACACACACACAACACCCTTCCTGCCTCCCCCTGCTTTGTCTTCCAGTCTTTTGCTGACTTGCCTCACCGGCCGCTGCTGGTGGAGCTGACGGTGGAGGAGGGCCAGCGGCTCAAAGTGATCTACGGATCCTGCGCCGGCTTCCACGCCATCGACGTGGACTCAGGAAACAATTACGACATCTATATACCAGTACATGTAAGCCTGGCCAGCAGGGGAAGAGGGGAGCAGGCTGTGGGGGTTGGCGGGTGGGCCTCATTTAAGCCTTCTTCCTCCTCCTCCTCTTCTCCTTCTCCCTCCCCAGATCCAGTCGCAGGTCACCCCCCATGCCATCATCTTCCTGACCAACACCGAAGGGATGGAGATGCTCCTTTGCTACGAAGACGAGGGCGTCTACGTCAACACCTACGGGCGCATCATCAAGGACGTCGTGCTGCAGTGGGGGGAGATGCCCACCTCTGTCGGTAAGCCTGGAGCAGCAGGGGGCGCTTAGGGTGGGTGGGGGCTTCAGTCTAGACGCTGAGGGGGCTACGATGCAACAGGGGGAGTGTTGCAGCTCTGTGGGGTGTGGGGCACCTTTCCTTGCCAAATGTCCCAAAGTCAGTCTCCAGCAGCAGCCTCACAGAACCATGGAATTGTAGCACTGGAAGGGGACCCCCAGAGTCATCTAGTCCAGCCCCCTGCCTTGGTGAAGATTTGACATTTTCATCCCCAAAAAGTTTTTGATTTGAGTTTCTACTGAAATGAGGCTGCATTTTAATGTTGTATTTTAATCTTGTTTTTAAGTTGTACAGTGGTGCCCCGCAAGACGAACGCCTCGCAAGGCGGAAAACCCGCTAGACGAAAGGGTTTTCCGTTTTGGAGGTGCTTCGCAAAACGAATTTCCTATGGGCTTGCTTCGCAAGACGAAAATGTCTTGCGAGTTCCTGCGGGGTTTTTTTCCTCCCCCCCCCCCTTTTCCCAAGCCGCTAAGCCGCCTATCAGCTGATCCGCTAAGCCGCTAATAGTGCTAATCCGCTAAGCCGCTAACGGGCTTGCTTCGCAAGACGAAAAAACCGCAAGATGAAGAGACTCACGGAACGGATTCTTTTCATCTTGCAAGGCACCACTGTATTTTAATAAATAAAATTTATTATTATTATTAAAGAACGGCAGCTGAAGCATCCCTGACAGATGACCATCCAGCCTCTGCTTAAAAAACTCCAAGGTATCGGGAGTCCCCAAACTCCCAAAGGCCTTTGATCCATTGTCAAACAGCTCTTGCTGTCACAATTTTCCCCCTCATGCTTAGTTTTTCCCCTGATGTTGAAAAGACGAATCTGGGCAGTAGATCAGTACAGTACAGTCAGACCTCGGGTTACAGGCGCCTCAGGTTGCGCATTTTCGGGCTACGGGCGCGTTATTTCCGGGTTTTGGCACTTGTGCATGTGCAGAAGCGCTAAATCATGCTTTGCGTATGCGCCGAATCGCGACCCACGCAGACGCGGCGCTGCAGGTTGCAAACGTGCCTCCCGCACGAATCACATTTGCAACCCGAGCATCCACTGTATATAAAAGCAATAATGTGACTGGTGCGTTTTGGACTCGTTTCTGAGCCATCTTCAAGGGCAGCCCCATGCAGAGTGTGTTTCAGTACAGTGGTACCTCGGGTTAAGTACTTAATTCGTTCCGGAGGTCCGTTCTTAACCTGAAACTGTTCTTAACCTGAAGCACCGCTTTAGCTAATGGGGCCTCCCGCCGCTGCTGCGTGATTTCTGTTCTCATCCTGAAGCAAAGTTCTTAACCCAAGGTACTATTTCTGGGTTAGCGGAGTCTGTAACCTGAAGCATATGTAACCTGAAGTTTATGTAACCTGAGGTACCACTGTATTCTAATCTGGAAGCTGCCAGAGGGTAGTGGCCGTGTCACCTGGGCCCCAGAGGGGCTGCAGCTGGCAGAAGAGCTGGAGCTGGGCAGAGACCCTCCTGGCCCCCGGGACATCCCGTGACAGAGTTGCATTCGGGACCCATTGCTGAGCTGCAGCCGCTTCCTGTCTTCCTTGTGGGCTTGGCACACCCACCCACTCCGTGCTCAACGAGGAAGCCTCACGTGTCCCCCTTTCTCTCCTCCTGCCCCTCAGCTTACATCTGCTCCAATCAGATCATGGGTTGGGGCGAGAAAGCCATTGAGATCCGCTCGGTAGAGACGGGGCACCTGGACGGCGTCTTCATGCACAAGCGGGCGCAGCGCCTGAAGTTCCTGTGCGAGCGCAACGACAAGGTGGGTGCGAGTCACGCCTCCTGGATCGAGCCCTGCCAGACGCCACTTGAGCTGGGGGCTGGCGGTGTGTGTGTGTGTGTGTGTGTGTGTGTGTGTGTGTGTGTTTTATTGTCTCAAAGCACAACTGCGCCATCCCAGCTCACTCTACATTTGCTGCTGCCAGCAGGGTGGAAGAGATACCCGGAGAGGAGGGGGCGCTCGTGGCTGACCCCCTGCCAATCTCCTCTTCCTCTTTGCTGCATCAGTCATCGGAGCCAGCTAGTATGGCCACTGGGAGGGCCACTGCTTGACTGCAGAGGGACTTGGGGGGGGGCGATTCCTGACCCCCACTGACTGACGGCTCTTCCTTCACGTCCTCCTTCCTTCCTTCATCCCTCCCTGCAGGTCTTCTTCGCCTCTGTTCGCTCTGGGGGCAGCAGCCAGGTCTACTTCATGACCCTGAACAGGAACTGCATCATGAACTGGTGAGGGCAGGGGGGCTCGCCCCATCCCGCC
Organism: Podarcis gaigeae; assembly: GCF_964106915.1. NCBI lineage: Eukaryota > Metazoa > Chordata > Lepidosauria > Squamata > Lacertidae > Podarcis > Podarcis gaigeae. The sequence goes on from NC_139689.1 coordinate 1,458,597, forward strand.
CCTCCTGCTTGCCCCACTCCGTGGCGGAGGGGGGGGGAGGAGGAGGAGGAGGAGGGTCTTGTCAGATGCCCCGCCTGAGCTCAAGACGGCCCAGAGAAGACCATCCCCTGAAAGTGACAGCGATGCCTTGGCGGTTCACTTCTCAGTCCTGCCCCCCCCTCCTCTCGGCTGCCCTTGGGGGGGCCTCTGCGCCCCCATTTCACTCTTCTGTTTCTGATAGGAAAGAAGTCGGGTGCATGGCTGGGGTGGGAAGGGTCCAGTCCTAAAAAAGACAGCCATCCCTTGCTGCCTCTCGTGGTGGTCCCACCTCAGGGCGGTTGGGGAGGGGCGTGGAGAGCAATGCCTAAATTCCCCCCCCCCTCCTCATCCCAGAATTCAGCAGTATTTCAGTGTCCCAAAAAGGATGGGGGGGGGCGGAACGGCTTCTGGGGCAGGGTTTTATTATCAAAGCCAAATCATGTAAATAAAAGCAGCTGGGAGTCCCATCCATTCCCCCCCCCCCCACTTTCCTATCTTCCAATCAGTGGAGGAGGGAAAGCTGCAACTCCCCACAGCTTATAGGGACAGGGTATGGGGAGTAGCTGGGGGCCACTTTTGCGGAGGGGAGGGGGGAGAGAAGAAGAGGAGGAAGTATTGGATATTCTCCCATTCTGAGCCATTTCCCCCATGTCCTTTGCAGGCAGACCTCTTTGGCTTTGTGAAACTCACCCCCCCCCAAAAAAAAAAAATATTGCAGCACGTGGCAAGCATCTCCACCTGCTGGCGTCCCCCCCACCCTCTCTCTCTCTCTCTCTCTCTCATATCCGTGGGGGAAGTGATAAGGGACTGAGAATGAGGTTGCCCCCCCCCATCCTGGCTCACCAGTAAGTTTCGGGGGGCAAAACCGCTGGCCCCTCCCTCCTGACCCGCCCCCCCCCCGACCAGCCAGCCATGGGACGTGTGTTGGATGTATATCAGAATTCTCTCCCGCCCCCCAGCCACCCATGGGGGGGAGCTGTGTATATTTTGCTTTAATTATTCCTTTTTGTAATGGCAATTAAGTAATTAACTAACAAAGCACTTTAACTGGGCCCACCTAATCAGGGTGGTTAGTGGATTGGGAAGGGGGAGCAGGAAGCTGGGGGGGGGGGCTTGGCAGTCTCTCCCCCCTACCCCAAACCCTGCAAGGCCTCTTCAAGGCAGCTTTTTCTTTCCCAGGGTGTTGTGGGGGAGACAGGAGGTGAAGTTGGCTTCTTCCCTTAGCAGAAGCAAACAGCCTGTCTTTGCTGCCCCCCCCTTGATTCCTCACTGGGTTTGGGGCTTCCCATGGGGGGCGCTGACGTTCGGCTGCTGGAGAGAGGTGGGGGCCACGAGGCCAGATCCCCTTGCGCAACCCTCTCCCCACCCCCCCCTCCTTGGGCAACTTTGGTTTCTTGTGTATTTTCGCTTGCGTTTGTATATAACCCTCCCGGACCCCAGTGTGGGTGAAGGGAGCAGCCCCCCCACCCCGCCCTCCAGCAATCAGCGGTGGCCTTGGGATGATGATGATGATGATGATGATGATGATGATGATGAAGACGACATCTGTTTAATAAAAGAACCAAAATCTGTGAGTCCTCCTCGCGTGGCTGTCTCTCTTTTCCCAGGGCGCCCAGGTCTCTCTATTCTTCCACCCAGTAGGAACCTGGAAGTGGCTGTTGGGATGCTTCCAAGGGAACAGGGGCAATTTGCAAGCCCCCAGCTGCCTCCAGCCCACCGGCTGGTAAGCCGGGCAATCTCCAGTCCTTGGCTCAGCATTAAACCTCAGCATTTTGGCTAATCGACTTTATTTACATCTAAACACACACGGAGCACTGCAACATGGCTCCCTCTCTCTCTAGCAGAGAGAGACAGCAGAGAGAAAAAGAACAAAGGACAATAGTCCCACTTCACAGAACACAAGAACACAAACATCCTGTCTCCGTCACTTCCCACTCGGTGGAGCAAAACATATACCGTCACGGCTTGTGGAACAATCCCATGACTGCAGTCACAGAGCAGGAATTCTAACAGGCTGTGCTGTGCCTGTGCAGCAAGGCTTCTGAATATCGGTTTCCAGAAACCACAGGAGGAGAGATTGGCTCTTGCGCTTGGACCCTATTGCAGGTTTCCCAAACGTGTCACCTGCTTGGATATTAGACCAAATGGGACAGAGACCCAACCTGGCAAGCTTTTCTTACATTTAAAATAACATTACGTTGCCCCAGCTGCTCTGGGTGGCTTCCAACAGGTATAAAAACATAATGATAAAACATTTCACATTTAAAACTTCCCTCTACAGGGCTGCCTTCAGGTGTCTTCTGAAAGTAAGTTCATTTCCTTGGTAGGAGGGCGTTCCACAGGGCGGGCGCCACCACCGAGAAGGCCCTCCGCCTGCTTCCCTGTAGCTTTGCTTCTCGCAAGGAGGGAACTGCCAGAAGGCCCTCGGAGCTGGACCTCTGTGTCCAGGCTGGACGATGGGGGTGGAGACGCTCCTTCAGGTGTACAGAGCAGAGGCAGCAAAGCAGTTCTGATCCGCGAATTGCTGGGAGAAGCAGGGCCAGCTGCCTTACCCTAGTCCGGGATCAAGGCAACTTGCTCGTTTCCCTGGCAGACCCCGCTAAACCTGCTAAGACCCCGGGACTCTGAGACCAACACCCTCTGCATTTCCCAGGCAGTTCCCTTGCAAGTTACTCAGAGAGTAAGGGCAGCCCATGTTCCCCACGTCTCTCCCAGATCTCAGAAGAGCGTCCTGGCCTCTTAGTTCTGATCCTAAACTCCCAGCAGCAGGAACTCCAAGCATCTGGGCATGTGGCGGATCCTAAAAAACCCAAGGTTTCACACACACACTCCGGTGGTCAAATTAGGAAACTTTCTTCAAAATAACCGGAGTAGAGGAAAGCAGGCAGGTCACATCAGAACACTAAACACATCAGAGCTCTGTGGTTCCAAAACTGGACCAATCCTTGCCTGTACACAACACCAGAATTGTGGTTTACTCACAAGGAAGCAGCGAGGCTGGTCAGCTCCATAGAAAATCCGGTCTAGTTCCCTGGTGGTGGGACAACCCTGTGAGGGGAACTCAGCATTTTTAACAACAACAACAACAATAATAATAATAAATTTTATTTATACCCCGCCCTTCCCAGTTCAGAAGACTGGGCTCAGGGTGGCTAACAACAAATTTAAAGCAATTAATGCAACACAAAGCAGCATAAAATACAGTATAAAACGTGAATAACAATAAATTCAGAATTCAAAAATCAATTTAGGGGGGAAATCCATCCAATAAACATTAGATAACCCACAGGGCTAGCTGGCTAAATTAGTCCTATTTGGGTCAGCGAGGAGACCAGGGGAGAATTAGCTGTGGGATCCCAGAGCAGGTAATCTTCATAAAGGAAGGAAGGGGAATAAAAGATCAGGCTGAATTCAAATTAAAGGCCAGGCAGAATAGCTCTGTCTTACAGGCCCGACGGAAGGAAGTTAAATCCTGCAGGGCCCTGGTCTCATGGGTTCCACCAGGTTGGAGCCATCACTGAGAAGGCCCTGGCCCTCGTGGAGGATAGTCTGACTTCCTTAGGGCATTTAAACTATGGTTGTTCATGGACCTTAAGGTCCTCTGCGGGGGCAGACCAGGAGAGGCCGTCCAGTAGATACGAGGGCCCTAAGCCTCTCTCCCTTCTCCTGGAAGGAGGGACCCCTGCCTCTTTCTGACCAGCGAGATCCGTAGCCCAGTTGCTCAGGTTCAGAATGTCTCTCAGGTGTGGGCAGCTCAAGGACCCCCCTTTATTTTTATTGCATTTGAAGAGGCTGGGAAGGAAGGTAAGCGACTGGAGGGCCGAGAGGAATGGGGGGGGGAGATCGGGGCCTCTCTTCACTCTTCTGGGGTAACACTCCCCCCAAAACACACTTAGCATTTCACCCCTTAAAAATCCTTTATCCTCCTGCAAAACCTTGGCTGTTCCCTGCAACCTTGCAGGGCCTCCTGCAACATTGTGGGTGCAGGAAATAAGAAATGGAGACCATTATTAAGCACCTTTATAGTTATATAGGTGCTTAATGAGGGGGTGGAAAGCAGAGGAGACCCCTCCCAACCAATGCAGAACTGGGGGTCATGCCTAAATGTGGGGTGCAGGGCAGAGGGGCCTGGCAGTGACCTCTGCCCAGAGGGCAGGGTCTGAAGCAATGGCTTCAAATGGCAAGGAGATTCCAACACAACCTTGGGAAGAACTTCCTGGCAGTGCCAGCTGGCAAGAGCCGTTTGGCTGTGGCACAGAAGGTGGCGGGCTCTCCTTTGGGGGGGGGGTTTATACAGATGTGGGGTGGCCACCACCTGCCAGGGATGCTTTAGCTGTCTGGTTCCTGCATCGAAGGGGGTTGGACAAGATGACCTTTGGGGTTCCCTTCCAGTTCTGTGATTTCCCCAGACTCTGTTGCCAAGGGAAATCTCCCCGAGGGAGTTGTGGGTGTCTTTTCATTCTGGAGTTGGTGCTGAGTCCTTAAGCCCAGTGGTAGCTATTTTACCTTTTTTAATTTTTTAACATAATTTTTATTGATTTTCCATATTTCATTACACAAATCCATAACTTAAAGCATTGCTCAAACAAAGCACCGACCTCCTTCCCTCCCTCTTTCTGACTTCCAAACATCTTTTACAATTTCTCCACATTTCTATAGCCTCTTTTTTTACCTTATATCTTGTTTTGACACTCACCTCCTTATATGTAAATCAGCCCCTTATTTCCACATTACCAAACGTTTCAGCTCAAACCTACAAAAGTTTTCAAATGTTTACAGTTTTCTTTCATATAAAATATAAATTTGCTCCAGTACTTTTGAAACAGCTCATCAAGCCAATTCCGGATCTTACCCGTCAGCCGTATTCCGCCATCTTTATCTGCCAATCTTCCAGTGTAGGAAGTTCCAGCTGCTTCTACTTCTGGGACAGAAGTATTTTTGCAGCCGTTGTGGCATACATAATGTTACGGCAAAATCTGGGTGCGAGGCTGCTCTGCCACCCAGCTCATCGGACTAAGTCCGCGGGTCCCTGCGGAGGAAAAATGAGCTCAGCCGGAGACAGGAGCAAGCTGCAGAAGATCCAAGTTTATTGCGCAACAGGTTCAAGGCGAGATTGAACAGCGAGAAAGGGGTGACATGAGTTTTTGAAACTCCCTCCATGTCCCAGAATACAGTGCAAAACACGTCATGAATACATCACAGAAAGGTGGGGTTACACAGATCTGCACTTCAGGAAGGTGGGGGGGGGGTTACACAGATTAACATATGGAGGAGGGAGGGGGGAATATGCAGAGCTGGAGATATGCACAGATAAACACTTCCTGGGGATGAGAAAACAATGGTCCCAAATATGCATAGTCTGCCACCTGACATTGTCTGGAGGAAAGGCTGATCAGAGCAATTTGAAAGGATTAGGGTCTTGACACCTTGCTTGAGGGATTATGCTGGACAGGGGAGGTGTGATGGAGTCCTAGAGTAATTGAGCAAACTGGCACGCTGATTTTCTATGAATTTTATAGATTTTAGTCCCTTTTGACATTGACAATTGGAAATAAATGGATATATTGTAGCGAAGAAGAAGGTAAATAAGACATGCCCCCCCTTTCCGTATCAATAAACAAATTTACATCTTTTTTTAAATTTTCTCACCAATTAACCCCAGCAAAAACGCCTCTGTTTTTCTTTTTTTTACTAAAATTATACTTAAACACCTTTTTAAATTCATTATATAGCTATTTTACCTTCTATGTGGCACTGAAGCAAAACCTTTCAGTCTTGCTCACAACTTTTGCGGCACATTCCTGCTCCTTGCAAGTCAGCCCATTGCCCCCCCCAAAAAAAAAACCCTGCTATCTAGTCTTATTCAAGAACTGGGCCAGACCCTTCAAAAAGGCATCAATTCATTCTCCAATGGTCAGCGACCACTGGGTTTATAGAATCCTAGAACTGCTGAAATTAAAAGACGCCTGCTCCTTGGGAGAAAGGCGATGGCAAACCTAGACAGCATCTTAAAAAGCAGAGACATCACCTTGCCAGCAAAGGTCCGTATAGTTCAAGCTCTGGTTTTCCCAGTGGTGATGTATGGAAGTGAGAGCTGGACCATTTAGAAGGCTGATCGCCGAAGAATGGATGCTTTTGAATTCTGGTGCTGGAGGAGACTCTTGAGAGTCCCATGGACTGCAAGAAGATCCAACCGATCCATTCTGAAGGAAATCAGCCCTGACTGCTCCCTGGAAGGACAGATTCTGAAGCTGAGGCTCCAGTACTTTGGCCACCTCATGAGAAGAGAAGACTCCCTGGAAAAGACCCTGATGTTGGGAAAGATGGAGGGCACAAGGAGAAGGGGACGACGGAGGACGAGATGGTGGGACAGTGTTCTCGAAGCTACCAGCATGAGTCTGACCAAACTGCGGGAGTCAGGGGAAGACAGGAGTGCCTGGCGTGCTCTAGTCCAGGGGTCACGAAGAGGCGGACACGACTAAACGACTAAACAACAACAAGAACTGCTGAGCTGGAAGGGACCACCAGAGTCATCTAGCCCAACCCCCACCCCCCTGCAATGGGGGAACCTTTTCCCCCCAACGTGGGGCTCAAACCCACGACTCTGAGATGGAAGAGTCTCCTGCTCTGAGATTGGGTTTCGCAGGGAGGCATCTGAAACAGTGGGAGTGAGTTCCTCTGACCCCTTTTCTGGCTGCAAGCTAGAAGTTTATAAAATAATGCATCGCCTGGATAAAGTAGCTAGAGAAATGTTTTTCTCCCACATGGTCAAGCCATGAAGCTGAATGCTGGAAGGTGCTGGGCAGGTAAAACAAAACCCTTCTTTGCGCAGTGCAGAGTTAAGCTTATGGAACTGCCTGCCACTGGGGGCAGGGAAGGCCACTAACCTGGATGGCTTTAAAAAAGGATGGGACAAATTCATGGAGGAGGAGAGGGCAGCCGAGGGCAGCTGGACAATAATACTTGGGAACCCCAGGACTGGGGAGCGGTTGTTATGCTCAAATCCTGCATGCTAGTTTCCCATATTGGGCATCAAGTTGGCCACTGTGAGAGCCCCATGCTGGATTTGGTGGGTCCCCTTTGGCCGGACCCAGCAGGCTCTCCCTATGTTCAAACAGTGACTGTGTGTCCGCCCCGCCCCCCACTTTTTAGTAAATATCTCTATGTGCGCATTTGCATATGTGCTTAGGAAAAAAAACATATTGGTACAGTGGTACCTCGGTTTAAAAACTTAATTCGTTCCAGAGGTCCGTTCATAACTTGAAACTGTTCTTAACCTGAAGCACCACTTTAGCTAATGGGGCCTCCTGCTGCCGCCGCGCCGCTGGAGCACAATTTCTGTTTTCATCCTGAAGCAAAGTTCTTAACCCGAGGTACTGTTTCTGTGTGTGTGGTTTGGGAGCTGCACCGTCGGGGGGAAAACAATGCTGTCCAGGGTTGTAAAGACTGCGGAGAGAATAATTGGGTGCCCTCTTCCCACCTTGGATCAAATCTATGCTTCCTGGTGCCATAAGAAAGCGGCAGAGATCGCGCAGGATAGTGCGCACCCCGGAAACGATCTCTTTCAGCTTCTGCCTTCTGGAAGAAGGTACAGGGTTATAAAGACCAGGACTAGCCGCCTGAGAAACAGTTTCTATCCAAATGCGATTTTAGTTCCAAACGCAGCATAAGGAGTCTCTATAGTATATTGTATTTTAAAATGGGGTTTCAGAGTTTTTTTAGGGGTTTTGAATGTCTTAGGTAGATTTTTCAATTTCATTGTTCTGTATGGGACAATGACAATAAAGATATCATATCGCATCTGTAACCTGAAGCGTATGTAACCCAAGGTACCACTGTACTTATTCCAAAATATACAGCAGTTCATACCCATTACAAAGCATATTTTTTAATAAAACACTGAAATAAAACAGCTATCTAATCTAAAAAAGAAAAGAAAGGCAGAAAGAAGAAAAGAAAATGAGAGAGAGGAAAGCAAGAAGAGGAGGAGAGAGGAGAGATTAAAGAAAGATAATATGGAAGGACTTCTGGTTCTCTGTCCTGCAGCTAAATGCAGTATCCACTCAGAAAAATCCAGCCATTCTATCTTCTGGAAACCACTTTTTATTTTCACTCTTCGAATCCTGATATTACAAATTCATTTTCTCTCTTTTAATGCAAAAAGACCCTGCCTCTAAATGGAAACACCCACCTTCCTTCCTTGGAGGTTTTTAAGACGGCTGGGTGTCCCATCTGTCATGGATGCTCTAGCTGAGATTCCTGCATTGCCGGGGGTCGGACTAGATGACCCTCGGGGTCCCTTCCGATTCTACGATTCTCCATCCCTGCACTCGCAGGACCTCCCTACAAAGTGGCGGTGCCATGCTTCACCCGCACAGCTCCAATGGCGTCTTGCCCGCGATCCAAGCTGTAGGCAGAGGGCGCCCGGCCTCGCCTGCGTTGCCAGGGCCACTTTTGCGTTGGCCCCGGCAGGCTGACGAAGAGCCAGCTGACGTGGCGGGAGGGGGCGGCCTCAAACACCTTGCAGACGCGGTAGGTGCGGGGCATGGCGAGAGGACTCTGCGCCTGGGGCCGCTCCAGCTGCCCCCCTCGGGGAGCGCCCATCTTCTGCAGCTGGCGGTACTTGACCAGCCGGGGCCCCGGCCCACCTCGCAGGGTTGGGCGCTGCAAGCTGGCACACAGCCACCCCAACCAGCACAGCAGAGCCAAGGTGGGCAGCACTGCCAGTGCCAGGCAGGCAGCGTAGAGGATCAGGCGCACCAGGCAGCAGTGGGCAGCCAGCCAGCCGGCCCAAGTCCTGGGCGACCAGTGCCAACTCCGCTGCGGGGCTGTGGCTGGCAGCAAGGAGCAGTGGCAAGGGGCGGGAGGAGGGCAGCGACTGGGAGCAGGAGTGCTGAGAGGTGGCAGGGCTGGCGAGGCCGCGGCACTTGGCAGAGGATGGGAAGTGGCAGCCATCGCCGTCGGAAGGGGTTGGAGAGTTGATGCGGGCAGCATGCGACTTGTGGAAGGGACTGGCTCCGGGGTGGAGGTGAGAACAGGACCGGGGAGGTTTTCTGGAGCCGTAGTGGGGACACGGGGAGATGGTGCGGTGGTGCTGGGAGCAAGTGTGGCGACGCTCGTGGTCGGTGCTGCGGTGGAGGGTGGGGTGCGGACACGCGTGGTCGGCGCGGCAGTGGAAGGTGTGGTGCGGGCACTCGTGGTCGGTGCTGCGGTGGAGGGCGGGGTGCGAACACGCGTGGTCGCCGCGGCAGTGGAAGGTGTGGTGCGGGCACTCGTGGTCGGTGCTGCGGTGGAGGGTGGAGTGCGAACACGCGTGGTCGGCGCGGCAGTGGAAGGTGTGGTGCGGGCACTCGTGGTCGGTGCTGCGGTGGAGGGTGGGGTGCGGACACTCGTGGTCGGCGCGGAGGTGGAGGGTGTGGTGTGGACACGCGTGGTCGGCGCGGCGGTGGAGGGTGGGGTGCGGATACTCGTGGTCGGCGCGGCGGTGGAGGGTGGGGTGCGGACACGCGTGGTCGGCGCGGCGGTGGAGGGTGGAGTGCGGATACTCGTGGTCGGCGCGGTGGTGGAGGGTGGGGTGCGGACACGCGTGGTCGGCGCGGCGGTGGAGGGTGGGGTGCGGACACTCGTGGTCGGCGCGGCGGTGGAGGGTGGGGTGCGGATACTCGTGGTCGGCGCGGCGGTGGAGGGTGGGGTGCGGACACGCGTGGCCGGCGCCGCGGTGCTGGAGACCAGTGTCGTGTGGACAGTGTCGTGGGGCTCAGGGGTGGCGGCGCCCCCTTCCCCTTGGCCCCCGTCGCTGTCTCCCTCGGGGCCCTGGCAGTGCGCCTGGAAGTGCATGACGGGGCGCCCCTTCTCGGGCGCGGGCGCCTGGCACTCCACGCTCTCGGGCTTGTTCTCGGTGATCTCCTTCCCGGGGCCTTGCACGCGAGTATACACGCTGGTCTCGTACTCCAGGATGTAGTCGCGCAGGTAGACCAGCGCGCAGTCGCACAGCCAGGGGTTCCCCGCCAGGTACAGGTAGGCGAAGTAGTTCTTCTCGGGGAAGAAGCGGTCGGGCACCCTCTGCAGCCGGTTCCTCTCCAGGCGCAGGATCTCGAGGTTGCCCAGCCCGGCCAGCAGCCCCCCGGGCAGCTCCTCCAGCAGGTTGTCGGCCAGGTCCAGGTCCCTCAGCTTCTGCAGCCCCTGGAAGGCTCCCTCGGGCAGATCCCGGATCCCGTTGCCCTGCAGCTCCAGATCCTCCAGGGCGCGCAGGGCGCGGAATCCCCCCGCCGGCAGCCGCGAGAGCGCGTTGTGCGCCAGGGCCAGGCGCTTCAGCGCGGGCATCCCGTGCAAGGCGGGCAGGCTCTGCAGGCCGTTGTGCGACAGGTCGAGCTGCTGGAGGCCGGGCAGCGAGGCGCCGCCGGTGTCCAGGGCGCTCAGGCTGTTGTTGGACAGGTCGAGCTCCACCAGCGCGCTCAGGTGCTGGAAGGAGGCCAGCGAGACGCGGCTCAGGCGGTTGGAGCCCAGCAGCAAGATGCCCGTGTCCGTGGGCAGCCCGGGGGGGACGCTGCTCAGCCCCCGCCCCGCGCAGCTCACCTGCAGCAGGTCCTTGATCTTGTTCATCTCGGACTCGCAGGGCGGCGCGGCCTCCGGGGGGGCTCCGGCCACAGCCACCAGGGTCGCCAGAAGGAGGCGCAGGGCGCAAGGCAGCATCGCTGGGGAGGCGGGAGAGAGGAAGGCAGGCAGTCACAGAGGAGCCAACTCCAGGGGGGCTTGGGCACCCAGAAGAATATAATTGGGGGGGGCGGGCACCCCCAAAGTCAGTGGGCAAAGCTGGCAGGCGGCAGTGGTCCTGCCTCCAAGAGAAACAGTTCAGCTCCCCCCCCCCCGGAGCCAGCCAGCGAGGCCCACTTTCCGTGGGGGGCTCGGACACAGAGGCAGAAGGGTCCCCGAGTCCCTCCCCAAGGAGAAGGGGGTCTCGCTGGCTGCAGGGGGGGGGGGAGAGGAGCTGCCACCGCTGGCCGCTGCAACACGGACCTGCGATGCCCCAGGTACATGCCTGCTGCACATGGTGCGTGTGACATCGCGCACACTAGGTGCAGCCATGTGCAGGTGACGCCGCACCTCTGCGTTAGGATGGCGCGCACCCACGGTCCTGAGGATGAGGTGGGAACCCTGTTCAGGCCCGTCTGGGATGTCAGGGGGAAAGGGCGCACGGAGGCGCGTGTGCTGAGTTTGAGCGCATCGCCTCGAGCAAAGAACAAGGTTGTCTCTGAGCACGTGCAGAATACTGTTCCTTCTCCTTGGGGAGCCAAGCCAGCTTTCCTTCTGCATGCTGAGAGAGGTGTGTGCGCTCCTCACTTACCTTTTTTATGGGGGGGGGTGTCTCTTGGGCTTCCTGCCAGCAACTGCAGCAGCATCACTGCCGTGTCCCCCGCCCAGCCTGCACCCAGGACTTGCCCAGCCGGGGATCCCGAGGGGCAGGCCAGGGAGAAGGGCCTCTGACGTCAGAGAAGGGGGAGCAGGGGTCCTATGAGCCCCCGAGCAAATGCATCCTGTCTCAGAGAAGGTTTTCCAACAGGCAATGGAGGGAACTATATTCCACCACACAAGGGAATTTGAAGAGACCCTCAAGGGACATCTAGTCTAGCCCCCTGCTATGCAACCAAACATTTCTGCAAGCGATTCCGAGTTAGGGTGGTTTCCTTGTGGGTCGATCTCTCTCTCTCACACACACACCACACACACACACACACTTTCCTTTGGGCTGATGCTGTTCGCCAAACTGGATGGAACCTCAAATGTCCAGATGCGCCCCAAATTCAGCTCGGCTGGATTGTGACCTTCCAAGCAGAAACCCCGAGGGAAATGGCTTTGAGGTGCCTCTGGGGGGGGGGGGCGACCCAGAAACACAGGCTGGTCTCCTGGGGAGGCGGGGGGGGGGTCTTCAGGCCCCTGGTCTTGCCTCTTAATTCCAGTGGGAAGCCCCAGGAGGCTTGACACCCAACAGCCGGAATAAGGGGAATCCCTGAAGGGGGGAAGCGAGCCTCCTCTTCTGGCGAGGAGAGACGAAGCTGGATTTAACGAATTTCTTCTGCCCCAGGAGGGGTGGGGAAATTGTGCCCCCCTCCTCCCGCTCTTGCCAGACTACAACTCCCATCATCCCTGACCATTGGGGGCCCATCTGTCCTGGATGCTTCAGTTCAAGTTCCTGCATCAAAGGGGGTTGGACTAGATGACCCTTGGGTGCCTTTCCAGGGCCACAATCACCTTCCATCACCTCTGTTTCAAAACAGCAGCGCTGGTTGCCCGTTTCATTTCCGGGCCCAGTTCAAGATGCTCACACTGAGGTTCCAAGCCCTGAAGTATTCACGACCCCCAAACACCTGAAAGACCCCCCTCACTCCCTCCAGACCCTCCCAAGTGCTGAGGGGAGCAGAGGGGGCCCCTCGGGATTCCCTCTCTCCTTGGAGCCTTGGTGGGGGGTGACATTCTGGGGGGAGGGGGCCTGCCTTCTCTGTGGCGACCCTGACCTGTGGAACTCCCTGCCTAAGGAGCGTCGCCTTGCCGAAGACTCTCGTTCTCTGGCTTGACTTCTTTTGACACTCGAGGGCTATTTTTTATGATCCGCCTTATTTCTGTGGTGGTTCAGTTACTTAAAGGCGTTTTTAATTATATTGTGTTTTGATGCGTCCTGGGACCTTAGGATGAAGGCTGGGTAATCAATCAATCAATCAATCAATCAATCAATCCTGACTGCAGAACAAGCACCCCATTCTCCAGCGTGCGAACCACAAACTTTCTCGCCACAGCCAAGAACATGGTTTCCCCTTCTCGTTCCAGCCTGACGAGGAATTCTGTTGCACCCAAAAGCTTGCCCGCTGCTTTTCCGGCCGGGTTGGCAAGAGCAGACCGTGGGGTCTTCCAGCAGAACTCCCTCCCCTCCGCAAAAAATGAACGTCTCTCTCCCCCCCCCCCCAATCTTACCTTCCTCCTGCGCTTCTCCTGGTCCCACTCAACGCCTTGCTCGCTCGCTCGCTCGCTCGCTCTCTGGCGCCCTGACTCGAACCCACAGCCCAATCTCCTGCGCCCTGAGCAGCGGAAGACCCTCTGTGGCTTCCTGAGCCCCCACCGCCCGCCTCCCCTTCCAGCGCCCTCCCCAAGCAAAAGACAAGACTGGGACTTTCCTGGGCGAGGAACTGAACCCAAGTCTGCCAGCACCAGATTAGGGCTCCCGTCAACTGGGGTTTCGTGTGGCAGCGGCTGCCCTGCGGAACTCCCTGCCTCTTGAGATCCAGAAGGCGCCTTCCCTGCATTTTCAGCACCTGCTAACAACAGGCAAGCCTGTCCCCAGTCGCTTAGAAAACTGAGACGAGTGTAAAATAGTTTCAGCGCTTTCATCTTTTGTACCTTTTATAGCACGGCTGTGGATTTCTCTCTAAATTTCCCCGTTTTACCTCTTTTTGCAAACCTCTCCGAGTCTCCTTTTCTTTTATTACAGTCAAGTGGCGTATATAGGTTTTGTGAAATGAATAAAGTAAGAACTGGAGGAGGCAGCGGCAGCCCCGCTCCGGACTCACTCATGATTCCCAGTTACCGGGGTTCAGAATTATTCCACTGCAAACGAGAAAAGACACGAGTTAAGAATCCAGAGACGGGAGAAATAGGATTTATCCGAGAAGGTCTTTGATTTCCCTAACGAGGCGTGGTAACCCTATGGGATGTTATCATCACTGATGCAGCCAAAGACAAGATTTCCTCTTGCCCGGAGGGGACCCCCAGGGGAATGGGGCTCCAGCCAGGAGGACTTCCTGGCACACCTGGTCTGGAGGCCCCTCCCCCTGGGCGTGGCCAGGTAGAGGGGCGTGGCCCCGACAGAACCTGCAAAACTCATCCTCTTTCTTTGCTGTCTTGCCAGCAGCCCATGGCTCATCCTCACAGAGTCTGGAAGCCACAAGGGAGAACGTCTTAGGCTTAGCTCAGACTTCTTTTCTCTGCAGATTTAACTGGAACCACAAGACAAAGCCTGCCTTTCCGATTTACTGCTGTGATCTGAATGTAAGTAAACTTTACTCTTGCTTTTGAACAAGACTGCTGTGTAGTTATTATTATTTTGATGAGGGAATTAAGCGGGGAAATTTGCCAGCGACAAGCCAGATGGACAAGCCAGACTGCATTGCTCAACTTAAATGATTCCAAGGAATCCATCCACTTGCTTCCAGCAAATGTGCTTCTGTTCTTTGCTCACTCGCCTGAGTGAGGAGGGATAAAATTTAATCCATATATCCTCTCCTGCTTTCCTCAGCATTCCCACAAAGGGTTATGGGGCCCAGAGTTGAGTATTTTTGAGTATTTTTGGTGGATGGCACTGGATTGAGATCCTGAGCTGAAAAGTATTTTTTTCTACTTCCTGGTAAACACATGGTCTATTGTTCCATTGTGTGGGGGGATTAAGCTCCCCTCCGTTCACGAGGCAGTGAAAAGTTGCTTTGAATTTTGAGGTTTTGATTTTGAATGTTGACAATGTTAACGGAGAAATCTGAGGGTCCCCCATGGACAAAAGAACAAGGACCCCAGCCAGGAATACCAGAGCAAAACAGCAGCCAGTGGCTTGGTCTTGATTGAAGGCTGTCGCGACAGGACTCCCACCTGCCACCAGGTGGAACAAGATGGAAGCCCCGAACAAAAGAGAACCCAAACTTTTATTAGCTGCTCACCCCCCCCCCCAAACTACATCACTCGTACATCACGGTTACATCATGAAAGGGGAGGTCTAGTGGCAGTAACCTGAGCATCCTGGACCCTGCCCCATGGTTCCCCTTGCCCTCCACCAAACACCCCTCAAGTGGAACAAAATAGATCTTTACATTTCCCTGTTTCCCAGCCAAGTGAATCCCACCCTTTTGCCTTCATCTGGGTTTGTTCTTTCTGGAATGGCTATCTCTCTGGCACTCAGGTATCAGGATGTCAGGGGTTATCACTCAGGCAGAGGGGCTGCTGAGGAGCTGAGCTCACCTGTCTAGATGCATTTCTGAAGTTTCCCCAGTGAGCCAGTACATAGATCCATTGATCAGTGAATTTTTACATTTGGTATCGTGCAGCAAAGGCCCTATGAATAGATAGGAAGAAACTGTGATGAAGTGTTTTGTGGGGACAAGTCACAAAAGCGATTGTGCTGGTTTTGGTAGTGGGCTGCATGTGCAGGATATCTGCTGGAGGGGCAAACACCCCCCCCAACCTATACATAACTTCCTGCAACAATTTTCTCAAATTTTGAATATTTTTCAGATTTTGAGATGGCGAGTGCAGCTTTCTCCGGTTACGGATACCGAGCAATGCCTAAGTTAAATGAACACAATTTTCTTATTTGGAAAAAGCGTCTGGTGGTGATCCTTGAAGCGGAAGGGAATTTAGATGCAATTGAAAATCCCATGCCTACTGGCACGAGCGAAGAAGATTTGGCTAGAATTGAGTTGTGGAAATCGCAAAACAGCAAAGCCAAGGTAACCATATTAGATGGGCTTGAAGATGAACATTTGTCGCTAATTGACAGTAGAGACCATGCTGCGCAAATTTTAAATGATTTGGAGCGGATGTATGGAGGCAGCGTGAAGAGTGAATGGGAGCGTTCGTCTGGAAACATCAGTAAGTGTGCTCAATGGAGAAGATTAATACGCGATCTTTTAAAGCTTAGAATGAATTCTAAAGCAGAGTTTTCAAAACATGTGAATGAATTTACGGCTATACTGCAGAAAATACAACTGACTGAGCGTCCATTTGATGAAGACCAAAAGGTTGCGTGTTTCCTAGCAACACTGGGACCCAAATTTGATACATTTGCTTACTTAAGGGAGGATAAAGGCCAATCAACTTTTAAAGAAGTGATTGCCTATTGGAGGCAGAAGTGCCAAGGGAGAGACGAGTCTCCAGTCAGAAACCTAAGGAGCAGTGACACCGATTATGTCTCTAGACATCATGCGAAGGCCAAAGGCACACCTAAGAAAGTTGTGTG
Organism: Podarcis gaigeae; assembly: GCF_964106915.1. Taxonomy (NCBI): domain Eukaryota; kingdom Metazoa; phylum Chordata; class Lepidosauria; order Squamata; family Lacertidae; genus Podarcis; species Podarcis gaigeae. Next base: position 1,474,606 of record NC_139689.1, read on the forward strand.
TTTTAATTGCCACAAAGGAGGCCACATTGCGAAGAACTGCAGAGCTCCAAAAACACCAAAACCCCTTCCTTTTAAGCAAGAAAAGGAAAAGAAGAGGAATTATCAGCATCCTTGCTTTTGCCAGAAAAGTGCTTAACTGCTAATAATCACGAAAACAAATCAAGTTAGCGGGGCAACGTCCCATTTTTCATATAATAAGGACTTCTTTGAAGATAATATTGATAAATCACAAGGTGATGATATTGAAGTTGCAGGTGGTACATTCGTTCCCTCTGTTCCAGAACTGATTTGCAATATGCTCAGTGTGTCTACTTTGGGCAGAAAAGGTTTTCTTTCTTTTTAAAAAATATTTTTTTATTAGTTTTTACACATATTTTCCACCATAACATCCTTTTAACATTTTAAAATTTTTGGCTATCGCAGCCTAAGACTTCCTTCATCCTCGACTGCTGGTTTTCTAAAGTCTTTATAATTATGCCTTTTGTTACTATAATTATTGCTATAAACTCAAATTTCCAATGCATCTATTCTTAATTCTTTTCACAATAATTTATAAATTACTCCTTACAAAACTTCTTCTAACCCTACAATTGCTTTCCAAATATATCAAAAACTTCTTCCATTCCTTTAGGAACGTCTGGTCTGCTGCTTTCGAATTTTCTCTGTTAGCCTCGCCATCTCAGCATAGTTCATCAATTTCTCTTGCCACTCTTCTTTAAATGGTATTTCTTCTTGCTTCCATCTTTGGGCTAATAGTATCCTTGCTGCAGATATCGCATATGAAAACAATTTTTTAGCATTCTTATGAATTTCTGTACCCCCAATACCCAACAGAAGGACAGAAAAGGTTTTCATGTACAGTGGTACCTCGGGTTAAGTACTTAATTTGTTCTGGAGGTCCATTCTTATCCTGAAACCGTTCTTAACCTGAAGCAGCACTTTAGCTTATGGGGCCTCCTGCTGCTGCCGTGCCACCGGAGCACAATTTCTGTTCTCATCCTGAAGCAAAGTTCTTAACCTGAGGTACTATTTCTGGGTTAGCAGAGTCTGTAACCTGAAGCGTATGTAACCTGAAGTGTCTGTAACCCAAGGTACCACTGTAGTATTTGGAAACCGAGAATGCAAAGTAACTAAGAATGGTGAGGTCGTGGTCCAAGCCAAGCGAATAAATGGTGTATATGAGGTTAATCTTTCAGTACTTCAGTCTGCAAAAGTGGTGCGCTCAAACCACAAGGATGAACTGTGCACAGAAGACCCTTGGGGTCTCTTCCAACTCTATGATTCTATGATTCTAATGCAGTGGGAATTCTGAGTAGAAAGGTAAATGTTCCCACTGAATATGGCTGGGTGGGTGTGAAAAGATTTCTTCGCTATCTATATAGCGTATAATATAGGGGTATAATAAGCTGTAAATTAAGACTACCAGCTGTTAGTAATCCTGAAATGATTGGTTTTACTGATGCAGATTGGGCTGGATGCACGACTGATTATAAATCCACAGGTGGCTATGTGTTTATGTTTGGAAATGGTCCCATTTCATGGGGGGGGGGGCAGTTATACAGTCATACCTCGGGTTAAATGTGCTTCAGGCTGAGCGTTTTCAGGTTACGCTCCACGGCGACCCGGAAGTAACGGAACATGTTACTTCTGGGTTTCGCTGCTCGCGCATGCGCAGATGCTCAAAATGATGTCACGCGCATGCGCGGAAGTGGCAAAACACAACCCGCACGCGCGTAGTGGCGCAGTTGCATGTTACGTTCTACTCAGGATGCAAACGGGGCTCTGGAACGGATCCCATTTGCATCCAGAGGTACCACTGTATACAGAATTGTATAGCGTTCTCTTCCATAGAGTCTGAATACATTGCGGCCACAGAAGCGTGCAGAGAGTTGGCCTGGCTCAGTCAGCTAACCAAGGAACCTGTCTGCCTGATGGGAGAAAACCAGAGTTGCCTAAAGCTGTCCCAGAGCGAGAAATTCCACGCCAGGTGTTTGCGAGGCTGTCCAAGATGGACTTGTGGAGATGTCTTACTGCCATGCCAAAGAGATGACTGCAGACATCCTGACGAAGCCCCTACCAGAGGAGAATTTCCAGAACCTTTGTGTCAAGCTGGGACTCTGGGTGGCTGAATAAAAATTGTGTATATGTGTATGTTGTATTGTATGTGGGATGTATCATCAGTGATGCAGCCCAACACAACCTTTCCTCTTGCCCAGAGGGGACCCCCAGGGGAATGGGGCTCCAGCCAGGAGGACTTCCTGACACACCTGGTCTGGAGGCTCCTCCCCCTGGGTGTGACCAGGTAGAGGGGCGTGGCCCCGGCAGATCTTGCAAAAAACGCATCCTCTTTCTTTGCTGTCTTGCCAGCAGCCCATGGCTCATCCTCACAGAGTCTGGAAGCCACAAGGCTTAGCTCAGACTTCTTTTCTCTGCAGATTTAACTGGAACCACAAGACAAAGCCTGCCTTTCCGATTTACTGCTGTGATCTGAATGTAAGTAAACTTTACTCTTGCTTTTGAACAAGACTGTTGCTATTATTTTGAGGAGGGAATTAAACGGGGAAATTTGCCAGCGACAAGCCAGATGGACAAGCCAGACTGCATTGCTCAACTTAAATGATTCCAAGGAATCCATCCACTTGCTTCCATCAAATGTGCTTCTGTTCTTTGCTCACTCGCCTGAGTGAGGAGGGATAAAATTTAATCCATATATCCTCTCCTGCTTTCCTCAGCATTCCCACATTTCTACCCCTTTGGCTGATTTTTTTATTAGCATTTCTCATGCTATTTTAAAAATCATCACCATCATTTATTATTATGTATACCCCGCCCATCTGGCTGGGTTTCCTCAGCCACTCTGGGCGGATTCCAACAAAATATTAAAAATACATTAAAACATCAGTCATTAAAAACTTCCCTAAACAGGGCTGCCTTCAGATGGGGGGGGGGCTTTTTGCATTGCCAATGGCAATGACATCTGATGGGAAGGCATTGACCAGGACAGGTGCCACCACCGAGAAGGCCCTCTACCTGCTTCCCTGTAAGTTGGCTGTTTGCAGGGAGGGAACTGCCAGAAGGCCCTTGGAGCTGGGATGGTTTAAAAGGCCGAGGGGAAATGGCCAGTAGCGTTTACGTGGGCAGTAGCCTTGAAACTGGCCTCTCTGTGTTCCCGGGGTTGGGCTAGATGAGCCTTGGGGGTCCCTTCCAATGCTACAATTCCCTGATTATATGGGGCCTCTGGGGAGATGGGCTTCAGCCTCAGAAGCAACTGCATTTCAGACCCAGCCGCCTTCGCCCTTCATATCCGGGGCTAAGAATGGGCCATTTATTATTAGATCCAGGAAGAGGCTTCACATTTTATCTGTGAGGAACAGACGGATCTGTGAGCAAGGAGGAGACCGGGGTGGGGGTGGGGGGAGGGGTCCCTTGGAAGGGAGCCCGGACTCCTGGGTCCTCCGAGAGGGGAGGGGAATCGAGTTGCTCGAAGTGGAGCGGGGAAGCAAGGCTTTCTGGGTCCTCTGGAGGTTAACAGTGGCCTCGCACTGTTGGCCCAATGAGCTCAGGATTGGCTACTCTGACCTCCAGCCTCTCTCCAGGGTTTCAGGGATGGTTTGGAGGCACCAGGATTCGCACCCACAACCTGCTGCATGCCAAGCAGGTGCCACAGAGTTATGGCCTTCTCCAAATTGGGGACGATATAGGGTTAGTCAGGACCCCTGGGATCATCAGGAAAAGAACTCAGCAATGGACTAAATGGGTGAGGAGGGGGCACCTGGGTGCCAGGACAAGAGTGCCTCTGAGAATATGCAGAGTGTTCTTCCCTGACTGCCTGGGATTATGGAACAGGGCTGCCAGCTGGATTTCATAGAATCCTAGAGCTGCGAAGTTGCAAGGGACTCCGGGGGGGTCATCCAGACCAACCCCTGACAGTGCAGGAACCACAGGCCTCCCTAAGCCTGAGCAGGTGTTGCAGGAATTTATGTACAGGTTGGGGGGGGTGTTGCCCCTCCAGCAGATATCATGCACATGCAGCCCACAATCACTGTTGTGACTTTTGTGACTTGTCCCTACAAAACACTTCATTGCAGTTTCTTCCTGTCTCTTCAAAGGGCCTTTGCTGCACGATACCAAATGTAAGAATTCACTGATAAATGGATCTCTGCACTGGCTCACTGGGCAAACTCCAGAAATGCATATAGACCTGTGAGCTCAGCTCCTCAGCAGCCCCTCTGCCTGAGGGATAATCCCTGGCCTCCTGATACCTGAGTGCCAGACAGGTAGCCATGCCAGAAAGAACAAACCCAGATGAAGGCAAAAGGGTGGGATGGACTTGGCTGGGAAACAGGGAAATGTAAATATCTCTTTTGTTACACTTGATGGGTGTTTGGTGGAGGGCAAGGGGAACCATGGGGCAGGGTCCAGGATGCTTTCATGATGTAACCGTGATGTATGAGTGATGTAGTTGGGGGGGGTGTAACACGGGGATTAGCAGCTAATAAAAGTTTGGGTTCTCTTTTGTTTGGGGCTTCCATCAGGTGGGAGTCCTGTCTCGACAATCTGGCTGCTGTTTTGCTCTTCTAATCCTGGCTGGGGTCCTTTTTTTTGTCCAAGGGAGCCCTCAGATTTCTCAGATAACACAGGCCAGGTGGGATGAGGCTGACTTAGGAAACTTTCAGCAAGGGCGAAGGACTGAGGTGCTTCTAACCTCCCAGCACTGCTCCATCGGGGCAGATCTACAAAGCAGCCGGCTCCTTTGAACCTTCTGGAGAAATTGGAGGTATCTGGAGGGCAGAGAGCTCAGCTTTCCTGAGTCCCCTTCTTCCCCTGCCCCAGAGATCTGTCCGGCAGCAGCCATATAATCCACAACAGGTGCAGGAAGTGAGCGGAGCTCTGAAAGCGAACACCCTTCCTTGGGAGCCCGAAGCGACCTCGAAATAACCTCAGGAAAAAGTCTGTGCTCTGGAGCCTGCCATTGAGGCGAGAGAAGCCATGGGGCGAGGAGTCTGGCTGGGGGCTCTCCTCTGCTGGGGGTCCTTCTGTAAGAAAGGGATGGGGGCTTCATGTGGGGGGGGAGAGAAGAGGGTCAGGCATAAAGGGGGAGCGGAGGTTTTGCAGGGAGGGGGCAGTTTTGTATCTATTTGAAGCAAGGTGGGGGGAATAGCAGGACTGTCCCATCGGAAGGGACCTCTGAAGGTCATTCAGCCCAACCCCCTGAGAAGCAGGGAGGCCAAATGGTTTTAGGGTTAAGTTCTTGCTCTCTTGGCTCAACTGGCTCATATTCTGTTTTCCCTGTTTAGGGAAGCTTTTAATGTTTGATGCATTACAGTATTTTAATATTTTGTTGGAAGCCGCCCAGAGTGGCTTTATACCCCAGATGTGCAGGATATAAATTTATTATTATTATTATTATTATTATGATGCCCCCACACAATTCCAAATACGAGAGCCCTCTTCAAATATTGGAAGGGCTGCTGCATGAAAGAGGGAGCAAGTTTGTTTTTCTCCTGCTCTGGAGGGCAGGACTCGAACCCGTGGCTTCGAGCTACAAGATTCTTACTAAACACCAGGAAGAACTTTCTGTGAGATGGAAGGTGGCGGTCTCTCCTCCCTTGGAGGTTTTTAAGCGGAGGTTGGGCGGCCATCTGCCATGTATGATCTAGCTGAGATTCCGGCGTTTCAGGGGGTTGGGCTAGATGACCCCTTGGGAGCCCCTTCCCCCTTTACAATTCTACGATCCTGTTCAATCCTCCAGGGCTGCTGGAGGCCAACGAGGACGTCCGCCTCTACAACCACCTTTTCGAAAACTACGACAAAAGGGCCCGCCCGGTGCGCAACGAGGGGGACGTGGTGGAGGTCAGCATCAAGATGACCCTAACCAACCTCATCTCCCTGGTAAGCTGGGCTGCGTGTTCCCCTCCCCAGACCCCCCCCCCAGCCCCCTATCCCGCTTTTAGGGGCTGCCATCCAGAGTCACTCGGATCGCTTTCTTCCCCCTCCCTGAATTTGTCCTGTCCTCTTTTAAAGCCATCCACTTTGATGGTCTGTAGTGATCAGATGGGATTACTCTGAGGAATTATAAAATATGCATCAAGCCATTGTGTCCGTGATGAAAGCATTGCGTTGACTGGGTTTGATTCATTGACAATAATTCCTGATCAAATCCTGCATCTCTGATTTCTCTACGCCTGACAGGCACATATCAGTATTCTGAAACACAGGCCAGTTGCTGTTTATGACCTTTGGGGTTTCCTAAAAGCATTCCTCCTTGTTTCCTATTTTATTTACTCTAGACTACTTGTTGTTGTTGAGTCGTTTAGTGGTGTCCGCCTTTTCGTGACCCCCTGGACCAGAGCACGGCAGGCCCTCCTGTCTTCCACTGCCTCCCGCAGTTTGGTCAGACTCATGTTTGTGGCTTCGAAGACACTATCCAACCATCTCATCCTCCGTTGCCCCCTTCTCCTTGTGCCCTCCATCTTTCCCAACATCAGGGTCTTTTCCAGGGAGTCTTCTCTTCTCATGAGGTGGCCAAAGTACTGGAGCCTCAGCTTCAGGATCTGTCCTTCCAGTGAGCACTCAGGGCTGATTTCCTTCAGAATGGAGAGGTTGGATCTTCTTGCAGTCCATGGGACTCTCCAGAGTCTCCTCCAGCACCAGAATTCAAAAGCATCAATTCTTCGGCGATCAGCCTTCCTTGTGGTCCAACTCTCACTTCCATACATCACAACTGGGAAAACCAGAGCTTGAACTATACGAACCTTTGTTGGCAAGGTGATGTCTCTACTTCTCAAGATGCTGTCTAGGCCTGTCATTGCCCTTCTCCCAAGAAGCAGGCGTCTTTTAATTTCGTGGCTGCTGTCACCATCTGCAGTGATCATTGAGCCCAAGAAAGTAAAATCTCTCACTGCCTCCATTTCTTCCCCTTCTATTTGCCAGGAGGTGATGGGACCAGTGGCCATGATCTTCGTTTTTTTGATGTTGAGCTTCAGACCATATTTTGCGCTCTCCTCTTTCACCCTCATTAAAAGGTTCTTTAATTCCTCCTCACTTTCTGCCATCAAGGTTGTGTCATCTGCATCTCTGAGGTTGTTGATATTTCTTCCGGCAATCTTAATTCCGGCTAGGGATTCATCCAGCCCAGCCTTTCGCATGATGAATTCTGCATATAAGTTAAATAAGCAGGGAGACAATATACAGCCTTGTCATACTCCTTTCCCAATTTTGAACCAATCAGTTGTTTCATATCCAGTTCTAACTGTAGCTTCTTGTCCCACATAGAGATTTCTCAGGAGACAGATCAGGTGATCTGGCACTCCCATTTCTTTAAGAACTTGCCATAGTTTGTTGTGGTCGACACAGTCAAAGGCTTTTGCATAGTCAATGAAGCAGTAGATGTCTTTCTGGAACTCTCTAGCTTTCTCCATAATCCAGCACATGTTTGCAATTTGGTCTCTGGTTCCTCTGCCTCTTCTAAATCCAGCTTGCACTTCTGGGAGTTCTCGGTCCACATACTGCTTGAGCCTTCCTTGTAGAATTTTAAGCATAACCTTGCTAGCGTGTGAAATGAGTGCAATTGTGCGGTAGTTGGAGCATTCTTTGGCACTGCCCTTCTTTGGGATTGGGATGTAGACTGATCTTCTCCAATCCTCTGGCCACTGCTGAGTTTTCCAAACTTGCTGGCATATTGAGTGTAGCACCTTAACAGAATCATCTTTAGAAATTTTAAATAGTTCAGCTGGAATACCATCACTTCCACTGGCCTTGTTATTTGCAGTGCTTTCTTTTTTTTTTTTAAATATTTTTATTGCTTTTAAGAAATACAGAAAAAAGAATAAAGAGTAGTTATGAGAAAATAGAATAGAAGAATAACAAATTTCCATATTCTTTTTCCATCCAATCTAAAGGACTTCCCCACATCCTCCAAACCCTGCGTTCCCTGTCTTATAAAGCATCAGCAATTTGTTAACTTATTTCAAAACTTATTGTATCTTCCATTTTATCATGTTCCCTAATTTCAATTTTACTGTAACCCAATTCTTATATGCTTTGTATTAAACACAATAAAGTTGTTTCATTATTTTACCTCTGAATTCTTGTGTCTTAATTTTCATTTCATTAACTTACATTTGCTGAAGCTAGAGTTTCCTGAAAAGTGCATTTTTTAACATTCATACAGCTTATGGTGTTTTTTCAAATAGTCCTTAAACTTTTCCCAGTCCTCCTCAATTGTTTCTTCTCCCACGTCTCGGATTCTGCCAGTCATTTCAGCCAATTCCATATAGTCCATCAACTGCGATTGCCATTCCTCCAGCGTGGGTAAATCTTGTGTCTTCCAATATTTTGCGATCAGGATCCTTGCTGCTGTGGTTGCATACATGAAAAAGGTTCTGTCCTTCTTAAGCACTCTCTGGTCCACCATGCCCAGAAGGAAGGCCTCTGGTTTCTTAGGTAAGGTAAGTCTCAGTACCTTTTTTAGTTCATTATGGATCATTTCCCAGAAGGCCTTCACTTTCGGGCAGGTCCACCAGAGATGAAAGAATGTCCCTTCCGCCTCTCCACATTTCCAACATTTGTTGTCAGACAGATGATATATCTTAGCTAGCTTGACTGGGGTCATGTACCACCGGTATACCATTTTCATAATATTTTCCTTCAAGGCAGTGCATGCCGTAAATTTCAAACCGGTGTTATTTGCAGTGCTTTCTAAGGCCCATTAGAACTGGACTACTATTCATGCTCAAATAGCTCTTTGTAGTTTTAATCTTTAACTTTGTCCCACATGGGGTTTTTGAAATCTGATTGGTTCTTACGAACCCTGTGTACAAAGTTCTTTTGTGAATAAAATGACCTGGGCTGGAGGGTGGAGACACATTATTATTGGCACCCCTCCCAGAGTCTTGCTGGTCAAGCCTTGTGTGTATTCTATTAATCAGAGTCCAACCCTTCCTTTGCTTTGGGAATGCCACAGTGGTCATCCCTGCCCCCTGTGGCAGGGAGTTCCACTGGTGAACGGGGGCAAACTTGATACTCAGGTTTCTGCCAGAAGGCCCCTCTCCCAGTTTATGACATAGTTATGAAAATTGTATGTTTTACTAAGGGTGTCATGGGTAAAATGGGGAACTTATATATATATAAAGGGAGTCATCTTTTGTCCGGGGTTTTATTTCTGTTTCTTCCATGTGGTGGTTTGAAGTTTTGTTGCAACAATAAAGATCAGGCCTATTGGCTGCTGTTTTGCTCCTGTTTTGCTGGAGTCTTTGTTTGACAATCCAGGTGAGCAGAGGGGTTTTCCTTTAACAACTCTGTGCTATGTGAAGAAATGTTTTATTCCTTTTTTAAGAAAAAAAAGCATTTTTATTGAGTTTTCTTTAACATAAATCAAACAAACAAAACATATACAGTAAAGGTCTATATTCTTATGCCCACTTATTTTTATTATGACAGTTCCCTCTCTTTTCTATGCATTACAAAATGAAATAAAAAACCTTTACCAATTTTTTTTTTAATGGAAAGAGAGAACTGCAGAGTTAGAAGGGACCTCCAGAGGCATCTAGTCCAACCCCCTGCAGGGCAGGAATTGCAGCTAAGGCCCCTGTAATAAATGAAAATCTGCCCTTTTCCCATTATGGGGGACACAAGAGCCCTTAGAGAGTCCTTTGCAGGTTCTCCATCAGTCGGAGAAAAGAACAGAGGCCAAGCAGAGAATATTGAGAAGCAAAGCAGCTAGTCTGATCTATATTGAACTGTTGCAACGGGGTGCTCCCCTCTCATGCAGGAAAGGAGGAGGACCCCGAACCAAGGTGTGCCCGCCTTTATATAGACATTTAAAATTGCCCGCCCTGGAGTCCAAGACCACCCCCAGATACATCATACCTACATCATAACATGTCCAGAGGAGGGCAACCCAAATGGTCAAAGGCCTGGAAACGATGCCTTATGAGGAACGGCTAAAGGAGCTGGGCATGTTTAGCCTGGAGAAGAGGAGGTTCAGGGGTGATATGATAGCCATGTTCAAATATATAAAAGGATGTCACATAGAGGAGGGAGAAAGGTTGTTTTCTGCTGCTCCAGAGAAGCGGACACGGAGCAATGGTTCCAAACTACAAGAAAGAAGATTCCACCTAAACATTAGGAAGAACTTCCTGACAGTAAGAGCTGTTCGACAGTGGAATTTGCTGCCAAGGAGTGTGGTGGAGTCTCCTTCTTTGGAGGTCTTTAAGCAGAGGCTTGACAACCATATGTCAGGAGTGCTCTGGTGCTGTTTCCTGCTTGGCAGGGGGTTGGACTCGATGGCCCTTGGGGTCTCTTCCAACTCTAGGATTCTATGATCACAGAAGGGGCATAGGGCAAGACCACCCCCAGATACATCATGCCTACACCACAGAAAGGGCGGTCTACAACAGAAATCTGAGTGCATTGTTTACCTCCTGTCTGGCAGGTTACCCGTTAATGCTTACTTGATTGGATACCCTGGGGAGCCTGGCCAGTCTTTTGTAATGCTTGGACTACTGCAATGTGCTCTACGTGGGGCTACCTTTGAAGGTGACCCAGAAACTACAACTAATCCAGAACGCGGCAGCAAGACTGGTGACTGGGAGCGGCCGCCGGGACCACATAACACCAGTCCTGAAAGACCTACATTGGCTCCCAGTACGTTTCCGAGCACAATTCAAAGTGTTGGTGCTGACCTTGAAAGCCCTAAACAGCCTCAAAGGCCCAGTAGACCTGAAGGAGCGTCTCCACCCCCATCGTTCTGCCTGGACACTGAGGTCCAGCTCCAAGGGCCTTCTGGCGGTTCCCTCCCTGCGAGAAGCCAAGTTACAGGGAACCAGGCAGAGGGCCTTCTCAGTGGTGGCACCCACCCTGTGGAACGCCCTCCCAGCAGATGTCAAAGAGAACAACAACTACCAGACTTTTAGAAGACATCTGAAGGCAGCCCTGTTTAGGGAAGCTTTTGGTGTTTGATGTATTGCAGTATTTTAATATTTTTTTTGGAAGCCGCCCAGAGTGGCTGGGGAAGCCCAGCCAGATGGGTGGGGTATAAATAATAAATTATTATTATTATTAATGATAAATACTTAGTTCCTGAGCCAGGTCACAGGCTCACCTTATTCCTACACAGACATACCCTTCAGACAGGATTTGTGAAGGAAAAGACAATAGGGAGGCTTTTCCATTTTCCTTGACCTTGCAGAGAAATCGTTTGGTCAGTTTGGGAGTCAAAATGGTATCGGGGCTGTTTTCCTGTGCTGCTCCAGACATGCGGCCCACACATCTATGTATGCGCTTGGTTGGTACATTAATGAACATTTATATTACATTATATATAACCTTAAATGTTTTATTTCACCCCACACCCTTTTCTCTCCTCAGAACGAGAAGGAAGAGACCCTGACCACCAACGTCTGGATTACACAGGTAAGTCTCAGGCTGCTTCTCCCCCTAGACGGCAGGGGCATTTGGGGCTTCCGGTCCCCAGAGAAGCCCTGGTGTGGGGAGCAGATTCTGGCTCGACATCAGGAAGAACTTTCTGGCAGTAAAAGCCGCTGGGATGGAAGGTGGCAGCCTCTCACTCCTCGGAGGTTTTTAAGCTGCCACGGATTCCTCAGCTGAGATTCCTGCATCACAAGGGGTTGGGATGGATGACCTTTGGGGACCCTTATTTGACCCTCCAGCTCTGTGCTTCTATGATCTCAGCAATGGTTAGATTACCGGCTGGAATACAAGAGCGAGGACTATGGCGGCATCCCGGCGCTTCAGGTCCCCGCAGACAAGGTCTGGCTTCCAGACATCGTCCTGGAAAACAAGTGAGTTTTTTAAAAAATGTATTTATATTAAAGATTTTATTAGTTTACAAAAGTATGTGCAATGTCTCTCTCTCCCCCCCTCCCCCCAAGTAACATTTTTTACAGATCAGCTTCATTTGTTGAGACATTCAGGGAAAGGGGTGGGGGGTCAGGTGGCAATGTTTCTATTATACTTAATATATGTGGGGTTTTGTTTCAGCGTCGCTTGTGCAGGTTCTGTGCTATTCACTTGTGTTCCTTAGAAAAACTAACCAATAAACTGAAACTGGTAAAAGGTAAAGGGACCCCTGACCATTAGGTCCAGTCACAGACGACTCTGGGGTTGCAGCGCTCATCTCGCTTTATTGGCCGAGGGAGCCGGCGTACAGCTTCCGGGTCATGTGGCCAGCAGGACTAAGCCGCTTCTGGCGAACCAGAGCAGCGCACGGAAATGCCGTTCACCTTCCCGCCAGAGCGGTACCTATTTATCTACTTGCACTTTGATGAGCTTTCGAACTGCTAGGTTGGCAGGAGCAGGGACCGAGCGACGGGAGCTCACCCCGTCGCGGGGATTCGAACCGCCGACCTTCTGATCAGCAAGTCCTAGGCTCTGAGGTTTAACCCACAGCGCCACCCACGTCCCAAACTGAAACTGACACGGGGGCAAATAGAAGAAGAAGCCTTCACCCTGGCATGGCTCCCCTTTATCACACACACAGCCCTACAAGACAACAACAAAAATCCACCAATGGCAAATCAGTATGGCTAGCCTGATCCAAAATACACACACACACCCCCCACTCACACATGAAAACAAAGACCACCACAGCCAAGCACAAACAAGTGAGTCTTGGGGGGGGGGCTGCATTCTCAGGGTGTGTGTGTGTGTGTGTGTGTGTGTGTTTGTGTGTGTTTGTGTGTGTGTGTGTGCCTGAGACCATTGGCTACTTGCTTGGAAAAGGAGACCTGGCCCTTCCTCGCCTTCCTCACCCCTGCTGCCCCCTTCCTTCTCTCTCTCTGCCCCCCTCCAGCATCGACGGAAATTTCGAGGTGGCTTACTTCTGCAACGTCCTGATCTACCCCGGGGGGTCCATCTTCTGGCTGCCGCCGGCCATCTTCCGCAGCACCTGTGCCATCGAAGTCACCTTCTTCCCCTTCGACTGGCAGAACTGCTCCCTCGTCTTCCGGTGAGAGCCTGGGGTGGGGAGCTCATGGTGAGGGGTTCGAAACACACGCTTGGACCCGCGCCCAGGAAACGCTGCCAAGGACTCCAGGTCAGGGGCTGGAGAAAGGGCAGCTGGGACCTGCATCACCCGAAGATGGATTTAGCTGTGATTCCTGCATTGTGCGGGGTTGGGCTGGATGACCTTTGAGAGTCCCTGTGGCGTGTGAAATACAGAGCAGTCAAATACAACACATTCCTAGAGTGGACATTAAAAGGAGGTGTCTGGACCAGTCAGTCGGAACTTTCTGTGTCCTCCTGGGCTGGGACAAACTTCCTCTACATGTGACCAGAGGTGGGTGTGTGACCTCACCTGTGCAGGTAACGAAAAACTCAGAGGAGACAGCCATCTCTCTCTATATGTAACAAATACTATGGGCAATATGGACAGATGCAAAATATATAGATTATGAAATAATATACGGTTGAAAATGTTGACAATTAGGACCCGGGAAGGGGATGGGGAAAGTCCTGAGATTCAGAGAAATCTCTCCATGGTACTGGGTTTTCTTACAAACTTATATTTGTAAAATCAAATAAAAACAATTTCCAAATAAGAATAAGAATACAGTAAGCTCATGGAAGACGCCACGAAAGCACAGCTTTGCCCTTCATCTCTCTCCAGGTCCCAATCGTACAACGCCAGGGAAGTGGTGCTTACATTTGGGGGCGACGACCAGACCGGGGACCCCGTGGAGCAGATTGTGATCGACCCAGAGGCTTTCACAGGTAGGGGACCGGCGTCAGCCTTGGAAGGGGGTGGGGGGAACCTTGGAGGGGCAGCGAGTCCATACCTGAAGACCCCCACCCTGCTTTCCGTCCTGAAGAGACGCTGGAGGCATCGCTTGCCCCCCAACCCACCCTCTGCTTCTCTCAGCCCCACTGCCATGCCCCCTTCTGTCTCCCCCCAGAGAACGGGGAGTGGGCCATTCAGCACCGTCCGGCCCGCAAGGTCCTGGCCCCCGTCTCTGGGGTGGAGGCCCCCGGCTTCTCGGAGATGCACTACTACCTCATCATCCAGCGCAAGCCCCTCTTCTACATCATCAACATCATCATCCCCTGCGTCCTCATCTCCTCCCTGGTGGTCCTGGTCTACTTCCTGCCTGCCGAATGTGAGTCGTCCCCCCCGGGGAGGGAAGGGGGGCAGGGTGAGGGAGGAGAGAGTTGGGAAGGGACCCCCAAAGGCCAACAGATGGCGGCTAACAGATTGAGGTGGAATCCTGACAAGACAGAGGTACTGTTTTTGGGGGACAGGAGGTGGGCAGGTGTGGAGGACTCCCTGGTCCTGAATGGGGTAACGGTGCCCCTGAAGGACCAGGTGCGCAGCCTGGGAGTCATTTTGGACTCACAGCTGTTCCCTGGAGGCGCAGGTCAGTTCTGTCTCCAGGGCGGCTTTCTACCAGCTCCATATGGTACACCGGCTGAGACCCTCCCTGCCTGCAGACTGTCTCACCAGAGTGGTGCATTAAGTGGTTATCTCTCGCTTGGACTACTGCAATGCACTCTACGTGGGGCTCCCTTTTAAGGTGACTCGGAAACTACAACTAATCCAGAATGCGGCAGCAAGACTGGTGACTGGGAGCGGCCGCCGAGACCACATAACACCGGTCTTGAAAGACCTACATTGGCTCCAAGTACGTTTCCGAGCACAATTCAAAGTGTTGGTGCTGACCTTGAAAGCCCTAAACGGCCTCGGTCCAGTATATCTGAAGGAGCGTCTCCTCCCCCATCGTTCTGCCCGGACACTGAGGTGCAGCTCCGAGGGCCTTCTGGCGGTTCCCTCACTGCGAGAGGCCAAGTTACAGGGAACCAGGCAGAGGGCCTTCTCGGTGGTGGCGCCCGCCCTGTGGAACGCCCTCCCACCAGATGTCAAAGCGATAAACATCTACCTGACATTCAGAAGACATCTTAAGGCAGTTCAGGGAAGCTTTTAATGTGTGACATTTTAGTGTATCTTTCATCTTTGTTGGAAGCCGCCCAGAGTGGCTGGGGAGACCCAGCCAGATGGGCGAGGTACAAATAATAAATTATTATTATAATTATATTATTATCCAGCCCCCTGAAATACAGGAATCACAGCTGAAGATTGCCTTCTCCAGACTCTGCTTAAGGAAGCAGTCCAACGGCTCCTTATCCTCAGAACCTTCTTCCAAATGTTTAGTTGGAATCTCTTTCCCGGCAACTTGAAGCCATGGGTTCGAGTCCTACCCTCCGGAGCAGCAGAAAACGAGCTTGCTCCATCCTTAATAATACAGTGGTACCTCGGGTTACAGACGCTTCAGGTTACAGACTCCGCTAACCCAGAAATAGTACCTTGTTAAGAACTTTGCTTCAGGGTGAGAACAGAAATCGTGCTCCGGCGGTGCAGCAGCAGTGGGAGGCCCCATTAGCTAAAGTGGTGCTTCAGGTTAAGAACATTTTCAGGTTAAGAACGGACCTCCGGAACGAATTAAGTACTTAACCCGAAGTACCACAATAATAATAATAATAATAATAATAATAATAATAATAATAATAATAATTTATTTATATCCTGCCCTTCCCAGCCGAAGCCGGGCTCAGAGCGGCTAACAGCAGTAAAAATAACACCGTTTACATAAAATCACAATCAGTTAATTGAAATACTTTCTAAAATCAATTCATTCTAAAATCAATTCAAAATCAAATTAAAGGCAACCATTGGGCTGTGCCTTGGCCAAAGGCCAGGCGGAACAGCTCCGTCTTGCAGGCCCTGTGAAAAGATGTCAGGTCCCGCAGGGCCCTAGTCTCTTGGGACAGAGCGTTCCACCAGATCGGAGCCACGGCCGAAAAGGCCCTGGCTGTGGTCGAGGCCAGCCTAACCTCCCTGTGGCCCGGGACCTCCATGGAGCAGACCTTGAGATATTTGAAGATGGCTGTCATCTCTCCTCTCAGTCTCCTCTTCTCCAGGCTAAACATAGCCAGGTCCTTCAACCGTTCCTCATCAGGCTTGGTTTCCAGACACCTTGATCATCTCAGTCACACCTCCCAGCTGGTAATAGCCCCCTTAAATTGTGGCGCTCCCAAAATTGGACGCAGGACTCTTAGCGGAGTCTCCCCAAGGCAGAACAGAGCAGGACTATTCCTTCTCTTGATCGGAACACAAGACTTCCGCTGACGCAGCCTAGAATCACATTCACCTTTTTTGCTGCTTCCTCACGCTGCTTGCTTTTTCCCGGGCAGCTGGAGGCCAGAAAATCACCGTCAGCATCTCTGTCCTGCTGGCCCAGACTGTCTTCTTGTTCCTCATCGCCCAGAAGGTTCCGGAGACCTCGCTCAGCGTCCCCCTGATCGGAAAGTGAGTCGTTCCCCCCCGCCGCCCGGCGGAACCAGGACTCCTGGGTTCTGGGGAGAGTGTTTGCCCATATGTGGGGAGCAGGGTGGGAATTTGTGTCATGGAGAGGTGGCAACTAGACCTAGTGGGATGGATTATGGAGGGGAGGGGGCTCAGGATGTCCTGGAAGCCCCACAACACAGACCCACACACTGGGAAGGGCCGCAGCTCCACTTTGCAAGCAGAAAGCCCCCGATTCCTCCATGTGGACTAGGAACTTGCATTGCTTTTAGGGGAAGGGCTCAGTGGGAGAGCCTCCCTGCCTTGCATGCAGAAAGGCACGAGATTTGAACCCCATGCCACACCTCCAGCTGGGGCTGGAGGGAGAAAGACCCTTTGCCTGAAACCCTGGGCTGTTGCTGATGCTGCCGGCCCGTGTCGACAACACTGACCTTAAATCAAGTTTCCTGTGTCCTTCTGTTGGGCAGGTACCTGCTCTTTGTGATGGTGGTGGCCACCCTGATCGTCACAAACTGCGTCATCGTCCTCAACGTCTCCCTGCGCAGCCCCAGCACCCACACCATGTCACAGCGGCTGAAACATGTGAGGATGAGGGAGGCTTCTGCCATTTGCCCAAGGAGGCCGGTGAAGCCAGCCCCACTCAGATCAGGGGCAATCCTGCACAAACCAAGCCCATGCAAGGGCATTTATAAAGCTTTATTTGGGGGGGGTCCTGCCAAAAAGTCCCCAATTGGGAAGGGCTCGGGATTTCTCAACTGGACCCCCTGCAGGCTCTGGTCCCCAACTTCCGTCTCTGGGGTTGGGGACTCTGGAGTCATTCCCAGACCGGCTGTTGTAATTTGAACCCAGGACATTAGAGGAAACATGAAAACTATTTGGCTTTCCAAAAAGCAGCCTGCTTCTTCGACAAGCCGAGCTCAGCGTCGTTCAGTCACGAAAATGATATCTGGTTTGAGTTCCTCGCAGCCCAAAACATGATGATGATGATGATGATGATGATGATGATGATGATGATGATTTATTTATACCCCAGCCATCTGGCTGGGTCTCCCCAGCCACCCTGGGCGACTTCCAACAAAGTATTATGTTGTATTATTTTATTGTTGTTAGCCGCTCTGAGCCCGGCTTCGGCTGGGGAGGGCGGGATATAAATAAAAAATTATTATTATTATTATTATTATTATTATTATTATTATTATTATTATTATTATTAAAATACAGTGGTCTCTTAAACATTAAGTTTCCCTAAACAGGGCTGCCTTCACCTCGCTGGAAAAAAAATGGCAAGAATTAAGCCTCACCCCCCCAAAAAAAAATTACAGGATGGTTGAAGTTGAGTTTGGAACCGACAGGTCCAAACAGGTCCTAAGAGAACGCCGCCCCCTCCCGTCTCCTGTCTCCCCCCATCCCAGGTCTTCTTGGAGCTCCTTCCACGCTACCTGGGCTCCAGCTTGGAGCCAGCGGAAGAAGACCCCTGGGACGCCCCCCGCCCTCGACGGCGCAGCTCCTTTGGGGTGATCCTGAAGGCGGAGGAGTATATCTTGAAGAAGCCACGAAGCGAGATCCTCTTTGAGCGCCAGGGACAGCGCCACGGGCTCCAGAGAGTGCCGGGATACAGCACGGCTTGTGAGTTCCCGGGGGGGGGGAATCTGGGGGTCACGGGTGGGCAGGAAGGGGGCAAAGGGCTGCTGGTGGAGACGCCCCAGCTCTCCTAGAATCACACAATCAGCAGGGACCCTCAAGGGTCATCTAGTCCAACCCCCCAGGAATCTCGGCTAAAGCATCCCCGACAGGTGCCCCCCCCCCCCAGATTCTGTTTAAAATTCTCCAAGGAAGGAGAGTCCCAGGAAATCTGTTTCTCGGTCGAATGGCTCTCACTGTCAGAAAGTTAGTTTAGTTGGAATCATTAGAAGCCCTGGGTTCAAGTCCTCCCCTTCATTTATTCCCCCCCCAATATTTTTTTCTTATTTTCTTTACACAGTCATTCTTACATTACATCAATCGACATATAAACCTTTTCCCTTCTGCCCAGCTTGCAGCTTCCCTCCTCCCTTCAGCTGGTATCCCTTTATCAAACCCACTCGCGTATTTAACTTTTTACATCTTATCTACATTGTAGGGATAACGTCAGTCCTGCTGGTGTCTTTGAATTTTCACAGTTATCCTTTAAGTATACAATAAATTTACTCCAATTGCCCTGGAATTTCGGATCCCGAATCCTGCTGGTCAGTTTGGCTAAGTCCACACAATCCATCATTTCCGCCTGCCACTCCACAATAGCAGGTGTTTCTTGTGATTTCCAGTTTTGGGCCAACAAAGAACTCGCAGCAGCTGTGGTGTAGAAAAATAGTCTTTGGTCTGATTTCTTAATCTCCTTTTCCATCAAGCCAAGCCAAAAATCTTCTGGGCTTGCTCTCTCTTCAATGGAGCAGCCCTTCAGATATTTGAATATGGCTCCCGTATCTTCTCTCGGTCTCCCCTTCTCCAGGCTAAACATCCCTCAAGCGGATCCAGGCCCTCTTCTGCCCACCTTCCAGCTTGTCTATTTTTTCCTTTTTAAATTTATTTATTTGGTTTCCCAAATTAAAATTTTACAGCCATGTATCCAACACGAATCATAAAAACCAAGAAATCTCCTGGACTTCCAGCCTCCCCTTTGCAGGTCCTATTATTATTATTAATAATTTGTATAATTCTTATTAAAGAATTAAACAAAACATATTATCCAAAAACATGTCATCCTTAAGTCCCCCCCCCCATTTTCCTCCCTTGCCCCACCCTCCCAAACAACCCCCCCCTTCCTGCAGTCTTTGGTTTCTTTTTATATACTGTTCTCTGCATGTTACAAAAACATATAAATCCTTAAATTGTTTAACTGATTATTGTCGATAAAAAGTTTGTGTTTATTCAAAACCTGCCAAGGAGTCCAGTTCACTTTGTTGCATCTTCAAATACTTTGCAAAGGATTCCCTTTCCTCTTTAAAGTCACAGTTATCCTTGTCTTGTGGCTTGTGTTTCAATTTTGCCAGCTCTGCATAGTCCATCAGTTTTTCTTTCCATGATTCTTTAGTTGGAATTTCTTCAGTCTTCCATCCTTGTGCTATTAGGACTTTTGCAGCCGTTGTCGCATACATGAGGATGTTTTTTAGTTTTTCTGGCAGATCTTTCCCTACAATCCCTAACAGTGGAACATTTTCTTCAATTCATTATATATCATTTCCCAAATTTTTTTTAATTGCATTACAATCCCACCACATATGATAAAATGTCCTGTTATTAATCCTTTCCTCCCACATCTTTGATGGTAACCCAAATTCCATTGTGTCCAGAATTCAGCCTTGTAGTTTAAGGTTGTCAACCTGGTGTGCAACATCTTTCTTTGGCGAAGGAGGAGTTGTGAGATGTGCATGAGTGTGCAAAGTTGTGCGTCACCACGTTTGGCAAGCTCTTAAGCTTTTATTCCTCTCCCCCCCCCCCCGCAGACGGCCTGGACGTGGGGGGGACCAGCACTCTCTACAAGAACCTGGCCAGTCTGGCCCCCGAAATCAAGGAGTGTGTGGACGCCTGCAACTTCATTGCTGAGAGCACCAGGGAACAGAGCGCCGACAGTGCGGTGAGCCCCCGTCTTTCCTCCAAACCTCCCGCCCAATGGACATGTTGGGAGAGGACCTGGGAGAGACCAGGGTTCGAATCCCACCACTTCCTTGGCCAGGGAGGACCTTGGCCCAGTTGCTGCCTCCCGAACTCACTTTCCTTGCAGGGTTGTCGTGAGAATAGCAGGGGGAGTTGGGGTAACCCTATGCAAAGTGCTTTTTTCCTTCTAAAAAATATGTTTGGGATTGGGGGGCAACTCCCATCTCTTGCGGGGGCACAATTAGTGCCAGTGCCTTCCATCAAGAGTTTGGGTGTAATCTTCAATACCTCCCTCTCCATGGAGGCGCAGATTGCAGCTATAACAAAGGTGGCATTTTTTCATCTCTTCCAAGCTAAGCAGTTGGCTCCTTACCTCTCTCGCCCTGACCTAGCCACTGTGATCCACGCAATGGTCACATCCAGGCTTGACTACTGTAATTCGCTCTATGCGGGGCTGCCCTTGAAGCTGTCCCAGAAACTCCAGCGGGTACAGAATGCTGCCTCGAGGCTCCTCACGGGGTCTCTGCCATGGGAGCATATTCACCCAGTGCTTTTCCAGCTGCATTAGCTCCCGGTGGAGTACAGGGTCAGGTTTAAGGTGCTGGTTTTGACCTTTAAAGCCCTATGCGGCCTAGGACCCTCGTACCTACGGGACCGCCTCTTCTGGTATGCCCCATGGAGGACCTTATGGTCTTCAAACAAAAACATCTTGGAGGTCCCAGGCCACAGGGATGTTAGGCTGGCCTCAACCAGAGCCAGGGCCTTTTCAGTACTGGCCCCAACTTGGTGGAACGCTCTGTCCCAAGAGACTAGGGCCCTGCGGGACTTGACATCTTCCCATAGGGTCTGCAAGACAGAGCTCTTCCACCAGGCCTCTGGCCAAGGCACAGCCTGACCCCCTCCTTCTGTAATCTTCATAGAACTCTAACCCAAAGGTTGCCATTAATTTGATTTTGAATTGATTTTAAAATGAATTGATTTTAGAATGCTGTGTTACTTTTATTGTTGTTAACCACTCTGAGCCCAGCTTTGGCTGGGGAGGGCGGGATATAATATAAATATAAATATAAATATAAATATAAATATAAATATAAATATAAATATTTAGGGGTACTCTCGTTTTGACTCAAGAAAATCACCATTTCATAGTGCAAATTGGGAAGAATAAATACAGTAAATGGACAAAAGTACAAAGATTCGCAAAACGTTTAGGGGTTCAGGATCCCCCCAGAAAAGAAGCACTGCCTATTTGCCACCCTTGAGCTCAAGGAGGAAAATAAAAAGGGCACACAAATGTATTAAATAAAGTAAACTCCTCTCAGTCTCAGCCAGGATTGTATTCCAGCATCTTCTGGGTGGCAAAATCTAGAACTGTAGAGGCGGAAGGGACCCTGAGGATCATCCATCCCACCCCCCTGCATGGCAGGAATAAACAGCTATCCCATCGGGGGATCGAACCTGCAACTTTGGCATAATCAGTACCGCGCTCTAACTGACAGAGCTATCCAGGCTGCATTTGAGGCCTGGTGCCTATTAGGGGATTGGTAAAGGTAAAGGTAAAGGAACCCCTAACCATTAGGTCCAGTCGTGGCCGACTCTGGGGTTGTGGCGCTCATCTCGCTTTATTGTCCAAGGGAGCCGGCGTACAGCTTCCGGGTCATGTGGCCAGCAGGACTAAGCCGCTTCTGGTGAACCAGAGCAGCACACGGAAACGCCGTTTACCTTCCCGCCGGAGTGGTACCTCTTTATCTACTTGCACTTTGACGTGCTTTCGAACTGCTAGGTTGGCAGGAGCAGGGACCGAGCAACGGGAGCTCACCCCATCATTGCAGGGATTCGAACCGCCAACCTTCGGATCAGCAAGTCCTAGGCTCTGTGGTTTAACCCACAGCGCCACCCGCGTCCCTATTAGGGGATTGGAGGCCCCCCCAAATGTCTCTCCTGCCCTCCCCCCCACCTTCAGGGCCTGCCCCCCTCCACAGGCAGCCCTCTGACCCCCGCCCTGCTTCTCTCTCCCTGCAGGAGATGGAAAACTGGGTGCTGATTGGGAAGGTGATTGACAAGATGTGCTTCTGGGCGGCCATGGCTCTCTTTGCCATCGGCACCCTCGCCATCTTCGCCATGGGGCAACTCAACGCCGCGCCAAGCAACCCCTTCCCGGGAGAGGAGCTCCAGGAGTAGGAGCACTGCGCATGAATCAGCCCCGGAGTGTGTGTGGCACAGGGAGCTCCTCTCTGTGGTTTCGGTGGGACCTCTGGAGTCTCCAAGCTGCTTGACCTGAGTTTTGTGTCCTGCATCCCAACAAGCAGGTCTGAACAGGGGTTTTTTCTGAGGTTCTCGGAAGGTCTGCCCTCACCAAACCCGGATGTAGACATGATAAGCTGTCTCTGCAAAGCAGACCCGGTAGTGTGCGATTGCAAAGTCTGCGCATGTTTGCAGAGGCCCGATAAAAGATAATGTGACCAGTGTTGTGCTACTTTGAAACATACACACACACACATACCCTTTCTGTGCTGGCCTCTGCAACTTCCTTGCAAATGCCTCATGTGTCCTGTCTTTCCATCTACGGCCACCTCTGGATAGAATCCTAGAATTGGAAGGGGCCCCCCAGGGGTCATCCAGCCCAATCTGTGCAACGCAGGAA
This sequence comes from Podarcis gaigeae, assembly GCF_964106915.1. Taxonomy (NCBI): domain Eukaryota; kingdom Metazoa; phylum Chordata; class Lepidosauria; order Squamata; family Lacertidae; genus Podarcis; species Podarcis gaigeae. Next base: position 1,497,201 of record NC_139689.1, read on the forward strand.
TCGCACCTCAAGCACCATTGACAGGTCTCTTCAGTGTCTCTTCAAAAACCTCCAAGGTCATCTGTTTCAATGTCAAACAGCTCTTGCAATCAGAAAGCCCTTCCTTGTGTTTCATAGTAATCTCCTTTCTTGTTATTTGAAGCCATGGGTTCGAGTCCTGCCCTCCAGAGCAGCAGAAAACAAGCTTGTTCCCTCTTCTATTTCCTCCCAGTCTCCTCTTTCCCAGGCTAAACATCCCCAGATCCTTCAACCATTCCTCATCAGGCTTAGTTTCCACACCCTTCATCCTCTTGGTCTTTATCCTCTGCACACCTTCCAGCATGTCAGTATCCTCCTTAAATTGGGGCCCCCAGAACTGGACACAGGATTCTAGAAGCCCGTGTCTTTTCTTCTTTGCAGTGGAATAATTTTGAACCCTGGTTCAGGAGTGAGGCTGCCGCTGCCTCATTCATTTCTCACTTTATTCATTTCACAAAACCTATATACGCCACTTGACTGTAATAAAAGAAAAGGAGGCTCGGAGAGGTTTGCAAAAAGAGGTAAAACGAGGAAATCGAGAGAGAGAAATTCACGGCCGCGCTTTAAAAGGTACAAAAGATGAAAGCGCTGAAACTATTTTACACTCGTCTCAGTTTTCTAAGCGACTGGGGACAGGCTTGCCTGTTGTTAGCAGGTGCTGAAAATGCAGGGAAGGCGCCTTCTGGATCTCAAGAGGCAGGGAGTTCCGCAGGGCAGCCGCTGCCACACGAAACCCCAGTTGACGGGAGCCCTAATCTGGTGCTGGCAGACTTGGGTTCAGTTCCTCTCCTAGGAAACTCCCAGTCTTGTCTTTTGCTTGGGGAGGGCGCTGGAAGGGGAGGCGGGCGGTGGGGGCTCAGGAAGCCACAGAGGGTCTTCCGCTGCTCAGGGCGCAGGAGATTGGGCTGTGGGTTCGAGTCAGGGCGCCAGAGAGCGAGCGAGCGAGCAAGCGAGCAAGGCGTTGAGTGGGACCAGGAGAAGCACAGGAGGAAGGTAAGATTGGGGGGGTGGAAGACATTAATTTTTTTGCGGAGGGGAGGGAGTTCTGCTGGAAGACCCCATGGTTTGCTCTTGCCAACCCGGCCGGAAAAGCAGCGGGCAAGCTTTTGGGTGCAACAGAATTCCTCGTCAGGCTGGAACGAGAAGGGGAAACCATGTTCTTGGCTGTGGCGAGAAAGTTTGTGGTTCGCACGCTGGAGAATGGGGTGCTTGTTCTGCAGTCAGGATCGATTGATTGATTGATTAATTGATTGATTGATTACCCAGCCTTCATCCTAAGGTCCCAGGACGCATCAAAACACAATATAATTAAAAACGACTTTAAGTAACTGAACCACCACAGAAATAAGTCGGGTCATAAAAAAATAGCCCTCGAGTGTCAAAAGAAGTCAAGCCAGAGAACGAGAGTCTTCGGCAAGGCGACGCTCCTTAGGCAGGGAGTTCCACAGGTCAGGGTCGCCACAGAGAAAGCAGGCCCCCTCCCCCCAGAATGTCACCCCCCACCAAGGCTCCAAGGAGAGAGGGAATCCCGAGGGGCCCCCTCTGCTCCCCTCAGCACTTGGGAGGGTCTGGAGGGAGTGAGAGGGGTCTTTCAGGTGTTTGGGGGTCGTGAATACTTCAGGGCTTGGAACCTCAGTGTGAGCATCTTGAACTGGGCCCGGAAATGAAACGGGCAACCAGCGCTGCTGTTTTGAAACAGAGGTGATGGAAGGTGATTGTGGCCCTGGAAAGGCACCCAAGGGTCATCTAGTCCAACCCCCTTTGATGCAGGAACTTGAACTGAAGCATCCAGGACAGATGGGCCCCCAATGGTCAGGGATGATGGGAGTTGTAGTCTGGCAAGAGCGGGAGGAGGGGGGCACAATTTCCCCACCCCTCCTGGGGCAGAAGAAATTCGTTAAATCCAGCTTCGTCTCTCCTCGCCAGAAGAGGAGGCTCGCTTCCCCCCTTCAGGGATTCCCCTTATTCCGGCTGTTGGGTGTCAAGCCTCCTGGGGCTTCCCACTGGAATTAAGAGGTAAGCCCAGGGGCCTGAAGACGCCCCCCCAATTATATTCTTCTGGGTGCCCAAGCCCCCCTGGAGTTGGCTCCTCTGTGACTGCCTGCCTTCCTCTCTCCCGCCTCCCCAGCGATGCTGCCTTGCGCCCTGCGCCTCCTTCTGGCGACCCTGGTGGCTGTGGCCGGAGCCCCCCCGGAGGCCGCGCCGCCCTGCGAGTCCGAGATGAACAAGATCAAGGACCTGCTGCAGGTGAGCTGCGCGGGGCGGGGGCTGAGCAGCGTCCCCCCCGGGCTGCCCACGGACACGGGCATCTTGCTGCTGGGCTCCAACCGCCTGAGCCGCGTCTCGCTGGCCTCCTTCCAGCACCTGAGCGCGCTGGTGGAGCTCGACCTGTCCAACAACAGCCTGAGCGCCCTGGACACCGGCGGCGCCTCGCTGCCCGGCCTCCAGCAGCTCGACCTGTCGCACAACGGCCTGCAGAGCCTGCCCGCCTTGCACGGGATGCCCGCGCTGAAGCGCCTGGCCCTGGCGCACAACGCGCTCTCGCGGCTGCCGGCGGGGGGATTCCGCGCCCTGCGCGCCCTGGAGGATCTGGAGCTGCAGGGCAACGGGATCCGGGATCTGCCCGAGGGAGCCTTCCAGGGGCTGCAGAAGCTGAGGGACCTGGACCTGGCCGACAACCTGCTGGAGGAGCTGCCCGGGGGGCTGCTGGCCGGGCTGGGCAACCTCGAGATCCTGCGCCTGGAGAGGAACCGGCTGCAGAGGGTGCCCGACGGCTTCTTCCCCGAGGAGAACTACTTCGCCTACCTGTACCTGGCGGGGAACCCCTGGCTGTGCGACTGCGCGCTGGTCTACCTGCGCGACTACATCCTGGAGTACGAGACCAGCGTGTATACTCGCGTGCAAGGCCCCGGGAAGGAGATCACCGAGAACAAGCCCGAGAGCGTGGAGTGCCAGGCGCCCGCGCCCGAGAAGGGGCGCCCCGTCATGCACTTCCAGGCGCACTGCCAGGGCCCCGAGGGAGACAGCGACGGGGGCCAAGGGGAAGGGGGCGCCGCCACCCCTGAGCCCCACGACACTGTCCACACGACACTGGTCTCCAGCACCGCCGCGCCGGCCACGCGTGTCCGCACCCCACCCTCCACCGCCGCGCCGACCACGAGTATCCGCACCCCACCCTCCACCGCCGTGCCGACCACGAGTGTCCGCACCCCACCCTCCACCGCCGCGCCGACCACGAGTGTCCGCACCCCACCCTCCACCGCCGCACCGACCACGAGTATCCGCACCCCACCCTCCACCGCCGCGCCGACCACGAGTGTCCGCACCCCACCCTCCACCGCCGCGCCGACCACGAGTGTCCGCACCCCACCCTCCACCGCCGCGCCGACCACGAGTGTCCGCACCCCACCCTCCACCGACGACCACGCGTGTATTTGTCTATGCTAATCTTATACTGAGTCTTGCCCTTGCATGTCTGCTTATGCTAATCTTGTACCAAGGGCTTGTCTGGGCATGTTTGCCAAGGCTAACCCCTCCCCTTTTGTGACATAACAAAAAAAATTCCTTCCAGTAGCACCTTAAAGACCAACTAAGTCAGTTCTTGGTATGAGCTTTCGTGTGCATGCACACTTCTTCAGATACACTGAAACAGAAGTTTCCAGACCCTTCTATATAGTGAGAAGGTGGGGAGGGGTATTACTCAGAAGGCTGGTGGGAATGGGTGATTGGCAGATAGCTGTGATGAGCCTGTTGACGACTCTTAACGACTGCAATAGGTCTTACAGGAAAAAGCAAGGGGTGAGAAGGTGAAAAGTGGCTTTGTCATGTATAATGAGATAAGAATCCAAGGTCTTTGTTCAGACCAGGTTTCTCCATGGTTTTAAGTTTGGTGATAAGTTGCAATTCAGCAGCTTCTCTTTCCAGTCTATTTCTGAAATTCCTTTGTAGTAAAACAGCTACTTTGAGATCTTGTATAGAATGTCCTGGGAGATTGAAGTGTTCTCCTACTGGTTTCTCTGTCTTGTGATACCTGATGTCCGATTTATGTCCGTTTATTCTTTGGCGTAAGGTCTGGCCTGTTTGTCCAATATAGAGAGCTGAAGGACACTGTTGGCATTTGATGGCATACACAATGTTAGACGATGAGCAATTAAATAGTCCCAAGATGGTATGTGTGATGTTGTTGGGGCCAGTAATGGTGTTGTCCGGGTGTATGTGGCAGCAAAGTTGGCATCTGGGTTTATTGCAGGCTCTGGTGCCAGTGTCCGTGTTAGGTCTGGTTGTAGTATTATTGTGGGTTAGGAGTTGTTTAAGACTGGGTGGCTGTCTGTAGGCAATGAAAGGTCTTCCTCCCAGAGTTTGAGAAAGAGAACTGTCATTGTCCAGGAGAGGTTGTAGATCTCTGATGATGATAGAAGGGTCTGGAAACTTCTGTTTCAGTGTATCTGAAGAAGTGTGCATGCACACGAAAGCTCATACCAAGAACTGACTTAGTTGGTCTTTAAGGTGCTACTGGAAGGAATTTTTTTTGTTTTGACTATGGCAGACCAACACGGCTACCTATCTGTAACTGGAACTTTTGTGACATGTCAGTGATGCTGTACAAACTGTATTCTGGGATATGGTGGGAAAGTTTTAAAAGTCTTTGTCGCCCCATCCTCGGGGTTCAAAATTTGCTCTTTGAACCTATTGCGCAATAAACTTTGGTCTACAGCTGTTTGCTCCGGTTGGCTGGACTCCTTCCTTTATTCTGCAGGGACCCGGGGCTCTGCCCAACCAGCTGGGGAACTGAGCAGCCTCGCACCCAGATTTTTCCATAACATGATGGAAGAATTGTAGCCCTGGAAAGGCACCCGAGGGTCATCTAGTCCAACCCGCTGAGATGCAGGAACTTGAACTGAAGCATCCCTGACAGATGGGCCCCCAATGGTCAGGGATGATGGGAGTTGTAGTCCAGCAAGAGCGGGAGGAGGGGCACTATTTTCCCACCCCTCCTGGGGCAGAAGAGATTCGTTAAATCCAGATTTGTCTCTCCTCGCCAGAAGAGGAGGCCCGCTTTCCCCTTAGTCCCAGTGCAGGGAGTCCCCTTACTTACTCCGGCCTTGGGTTTCAAGCATCCTGGGGCTTCCCACTGGAATTAAGAGGTAAGCCCAGGAGCCTGAAGACCCCCCCCCTGACTCCCCAGGAGACCAGCCTGTGTTTCTGGGTCCCCCCCCCCCAGAGGCACCTCAAAGCCATTTCCCTCGGGGTTTCTGCTTGGAAGGTCACAATCCAGCCGAGCTGAATTTGGGGCGCATCTGGACATTTCAGGTTCCATCCAGTTTGGCGAACAGCATCAGCCCAAAGGAAAGTGTTTGCGTGCGTCAGAGAGAGAGAGAGCGACGAGGAAACCTCCCTAACTGGGAATCGCTTGCAAACTGGTATTCGACATCCTCCTTCATTTGAAAATAAAAATAGATTATCTCATGTGAATGTATGGAATGAACTGCAGCCGCAGGATTTGAAAGATGATTGTAGCCAGGGGCAACCCCTTACAGGAGCAGAGGTGTTTAGAAAATAATCACATGTCACACACCAATTAAATACAAACCTGCAAGGAAACTAACAGAATATGAAAAGATGGCAATAAGAGATAGCATGACGACTAAAGGGATCAATTCCCCTTTCATACAAATGTCCAGAACAATTGTGGAAGGAAGTTTGTCAATGAGGTGTCTCCGATTACAGCTCAGGCAATCCAAACAACCCCAGCTTTAGCCTTACTTAATTGATATACTTCAGAACTGTTCTGTTTGAGGACATTCCCACCACATATGTTCGTATGTACCTCTAAACTGACAACCTCTCCCAACGTAACAGGGCATCATTTGGCTTCATATCTCTTACGCGCCTCAGTGTTAAAACATCCACACGGACTACCAGCGAGTCCCACTCCCAAGGAGAACAGATTAGTCTCTGTGGATGTTGAGTTGGCCTGTGTGATGGCCTGGGAATCGGATTCGGAGGCTGAACCTGAGGGATCCCAGCCTGCACAGGATTCCCCGCCTCCAGAACCAGCTGAGCTGGGGCTGGGACTTGAGCCTGAAGGGTCCTCACCTGTGCTGGATCCTCAGGTGCAGGCATCAGCAGAGTCTGTTCTGGAGGTGATGGAGGACCCATTGCCTGCAGGTGCTCCACTCTCAGCCCCCTCAGGGGAAGCTGAGGTTGCCTCTGGGTCCGGTAATCCTCCTGTCTCTCCTGAGCTGCAGAGGCTCAGGGCAGAGAGGCGGAGGGAACTAAGTTCCCGCAGGAGGAGGACTCGCCTCCAGGCCAGGAGAGGTGAGTCACCTGTGGACTGGGGCTGCCCTTTGCCTCGGGGCAGATAAAGCCGGCCAGCCCCAGCCCCAAGTTGCGGGAGCAACATTGTTGGTTGCTAGTTCCTGCCTGAACCCTGTCCTGCTTTCCTGCCAGAGCTCCTGACCCCACCCGACTCCCCGCCTTGGACCCAGCTACAGCTTTGACGGACAGTCTCCATACTGCACCATCAACCTCAGACTGGACTCAGACCTCGCCTCTCGGTTAGCCCCCGGGACCAGCACAGCCTGTAGGAAACTGGGAGGTGGCAATGGGAAGAACCTTGAGCACCTCACAATGGCCCAATCAGCCCAGGCCCAGCCACTGGTATGGGTGTGTACATTGCAATGCTTTTTAGGATGTGTTCTGTAGACCGAGGCCAAAACTGTCTCTCCCAACCTGGCTCCTGCCCCTCTCCTCATAGAAATGGGTCCCCATGAGTCATCTAGATCAACCCCCTTCAAGGCAGGAATCTCCCTGTTCGGTCCGTTCCATGTGACCGGTCCCAATCCTCTTTTGTTCACATTGAACACCAGCTGGAGGCTCCTCCCTTCAGACGACGCTCTGGTCTCCGGCTCCTCTTAGAATTGCGGAATCCTAGAATCCTAGAGTTGGAAGAGACCCCAAGGGCCATCGAGTCCAACCCCCTGCCAAGCAGGAAACCCCATCAGGGCACTCCTGACATATGGTTGTCAAGCCTCTGCTTAAAGACCTCCAAAGGAGACTCCACCACACTCCTTGGCAGCAAATTCCACTGTCAAACTGCTCTTACTGTCAGGAAGTTCTTCCTAATGTTTAGGTGGAATCTTCTTTCTTGTAGTTTGGACCCATTGCTCCGTGTCCGCTTCTCTGGAGCAGCAGAAAACAACCTTTCTCCCTCCTCTATGACTTGTGACATCCTTTTATATATTTGAACATGGCTATCATATCACCCCTTAACCTCCTCTTCTCCAGGCTAAACATGCCCAGCTCCCTTAGCCGTTCCTCATAAGGCATCGTTTCCAGGCCTTTGACCATTTGGGTTGCCCTCCTCTGGACACATTCCAGTTTGTCAGTGTCCTTCTTGAACTGTGGTGCCCAGAACTGGACACAGTACTCCAGGTGAGGTCTGACCAGAGCAGAATACAGTGGCACTATTACTTCCCTTGATCTAGATGCAATACTCCTATTGATGCAGCCCAGAATTGCATTGGCTTTTTTAGCTGCCGCATCACACTGTTGGCTCATGTCAAGTTTGTGGTCAACCCAGACTCCTAGATCCTTTTCACATGTACTGCTCTCAAGCCAGGTGTCACCCATCTTGTATTTGTGCCTCTCATTTTTTTTTTCCAAGTGCAATACTTTACATTTCTCCCTGTTAAAATTCATCTTGTTTGTTTTGGCCCAGTTCTCTAATCTGTCAAGGTCGTTTTGAAGTGTGATCCTGTCCTCTGGGGTGTTAGCCACCCCTCCCAGTTTGGTGTCATCTGCAAATTTGATCAGGATGCCCTTGAGTCCATCATCCAAGTCGTTGATAAAGATCTTGAATAAGACCGGGCCCAAGACAGAACCCTGTGGCACCCCACTAGTCACTCTTCTCCAGGATGAAGAGGAACCATTGATGAGCACCCTTCGGGTTCGGTCAGTCAGCCAGTTACAAATCCACTGAGTGGTAGCATAGTCAAGACCGCATTTTACCAGCTTCTTTACAAGAATATCATGGGGCACCTTGTCAAATGCCTTGCTGAAATCAAGGTAGGCTACATCCACTGCGTTCCCTTCATCTACCAGGCTTGTAATTCTGTCAAAAAATGAGATCAGGTTAGTCTGACATGACTTATTTTTCAGAAATCCATGCTGACTATTGGTGATCACAGCATTCCTTTCTAGGTGCTCACAGTTTGCTTAATGATCTGCTCCAGAATCTTCCCTGGTATTGATGTCAGACTGACTGGGCGGTAATTATTTGGGTCCTCTCTTTTCCCCTTTTTGAAAATAGGGACAACATTTGCCCTCCTCCAGTCTGCCGGGACTTCGCCTGTTCTCCAGGAATTCTCAAAGATGACTGCCAGTGGTTCTGAGATCACATCTGTCAGTTCTTTTAATACTCTTGGATGCAGTTCATCTGGCCCTGGAGACTTGAATACATCTAAACTAGCCAAGTATTCTTGTACTATCTCCTTAGTAATTCTGGGCTGTGTTTCCTCTGCTGAATCATTTGCTCCAAATTCTTCAGGTCGGGCATTGTTTTCTTTATCGGAGAAGACTGAGGCAAAGAAGGCATTGAGGAGTTCAGCCCTTTCTGTGTCCCCTGTTTGCATTTCACCATCTTCTCCTCTGAGTGACCCCACTGTTTCTTTGTTCTTCCTTTTGCTACGAACATACCCATAAAAGCCTTTTTTGTTGCTTTTAACCTCTCTAGCAAGCCTGAGTTCATTCTGTGCTTTAGCTTTTCTGACTTTGTGTCTACACGTGCTGGCTATTTGTTTGAATTCCTCTTTGGGGGTTTCCCCCCTTTTCCATTTTTTGTACACATCCTTTTTTAATCTTAACTCAGTTAAAAGTTCTTTTGATAGCCACCCTGGCTTCTTTAGGCACCTTCCATGTTTCCGTCTCATTGGTATTGCCTGAAGTTGTGCTTTTACTATCTCCCTCTTAACAAACTCCCAGCCATCATGAACTCCCTTTCCTTTAGTATTACTGTCCATGGGATCTCACCCAGCACTTCCCTAAGTTTTATGAAGTCGGCTTTCTTAAAGTCAAGAAATTGAGTCCTAGTATGCTTGGCTGCTCCTTTCCGCTGTATAGTAAACTTCAGAAGAGCATGATCACTCGCGCCTAATGATCCTTCCACTTCTACCCCACTAACCAGATCATCAACATTGGTTAGGACCAGATCTAAAATGGCTGTTCCTCTTGTTGCTTCTCCCACTTTCTGGACAATGAAGTTGTCTGCAAGGCCAGTGAGGAATCTGTTTGACCTTATGCTCTTGGCTGAGTTTGACATCCAACAAATATCCGGGTAATTGAAGTCCCCCATTACTACTATCTCCCTTCCTTTTGCATGCTTGGCCATCTGTTCCAGGAAGGCATCATCTATGTCCTCCGTTTGGCTTGGGGATCTATAGTAAACTCCCACAATGAGGTCACTGTTATTCTTCTCTCCCTTAATTTTGACCCAAATGCTCTCACTTTGGCTTTGAGGTTCTAAATCTTGGATCTCTTCACAGGTATACACATCCCTGACATATAACGCCACTCCTCCTCCTTTCTTGTCTGGTCTGTTTCTCTGAAATAGATTGTATCCCTCCGTTATTACATTCCAATCGTGGGACTTATCCCACCAGGTTTCAGTGATGCCTATTATGTCATATTTAGTTTGCTGTACCAAGAGCTCAAGCTCATCTTGTTTATTTCCCATGCTTTGCGCATTAGTGTACAGACATTGAAGTCCATTAATCATTCCCCCGTGTCTCTTATTTAAGGATTTTTTCCTCCCACCACTAGGTCTGCGTGCTGTTTGCTCCATTTGGTCTATGACATTTGGATGATCATCTTCATCAATTGATAGACTCCTACCTTCAGGAGCACTGTCTCCCTCCCCCACATTAGTCAGTTTAAAGCCCTCCTGATGAGGTTTCTGAGATTTTTGGCAAAAACATTCCTTCCAACCGTTGTGAGGTGCAGCCCATCGCTTGCCAGAAGTCCATCTTCAGGAAACTGCAGTCCGTGATCTAAGAATCTAAACCGTTCCTGTTTACACCATTTGCGAAGCCAGCTGTTCACTTCCACTATTTTTCTCTCTCTCCCTGGGCCACGTCGTTCAACTGGGAGGACACATGAGATGACAATTTGTGCATTTAATTGCTTCAATTTCCTGCCCAGAGCCTCGTAGTCTCTTTTGATCTTCTGGAGGCTATTGCTTGCAGTGTCATTGGTTCCCACATGAACCAAGAGGAAGGGGTATTTGTCAGTGGGTTTTATGATTCCTTGCAGTCGTTCAGTTACATCTTGGATCTTAGCCCCGGGGAGACAGCACACTTCCCGAGACATCTTGTCAGGCCCACAGATCACTGCTTCTGTTCCCCTCAGTAGGGAATCCCCTATCACCACTACACCCCTCCTCTCCTCGGACGGGACCCCCAAATCTAGCTCAACCCTCTGTGATGCAACCATCACAGCTCAAAAAATAAACCCCTGACTCACACAGCCGTCCCACCCGCGGGGAAGGTTTTACTGCAACACCCATTTGGCGTCTTCCTTCAGGTTCCTGGGAGGTTTCCCACCCCAGCCTTCAGCGCTGCCTCTGAGCTCCTTCCCTCCCCTTTGGCTTTGCAGAGGGGGCGAAGGTGGGAGGCCTTGAGCAAATGATTGAGCCAAGATGATCCTGTGGACTTGACACAATGGCTTCCTGGCCTCCTGGGCCAGAGAGCCTTTCGTAACGCACAAAGCTGGAGAAAAGCAACGCTGCCTTCCATCAAATAATAGAGCCCCCCCTCTTTTTTTGGTCCTTAAAACTGGCCCCAAAGTATTCGCTGTGTAAGAGTTGCAGGATTTTCTCAGCACACCTCCTCAGTGCCAGTCGAATGTACAAGGGGAGCAGGCGGGCAAGCGATGTAAACACGTTTGTTACTAAAAAACTTTTTCCTTGCATAATAAGTTGCGCGCCACTTTTTGGGAAAGAAAAATCAGCATTAAATATGTGAGCGTTATGTGTTTAAATAGGGTAGCCATCGGCAGCCATCTCCTCCATGGTCCAATCTTCTTTCAAAGCCACCGGGCTGCCTCTGGCTACTGTGGCAAGGAGTTCCGCAGTTCAACTATCCGGACTTCCACTTACCGGTCTCGAATCTCCCAGCGTTCAGCTGGGTGCCCAACCAAGAGCACACACAACCTCCCCAGACTCCGCAGAAGGACGTCACAGCAGAAACAAAAAGTTTTTAAGACCATGATTGGTTTTTACTAAGTCGAAAGCAAAGTTGGGGATAGGGATGGCGGAACCGTCACTGGCCACACGGCGACAACCCAGGCGGCAGTTCGGTTGCAGGGAGGGAAAGGGAACATCCCACCGGTGGCCCCCGGCCCAGAACTCCCCCCTCCCTGGCAATAAATAATTTTAAATGCATTTTAACCCCCCCCAAAAAACACAGCGTTCGCCACCATCTGCCAACAGTGCACCAGGAGGGGAGAAATCCTTCCTCATGATTGGCTAGATGTGTGTGTGTGAGAGAGAGAGAGAGAGAGATGGGAGGAGCAGGCCTAGACACACTCTGAAAAAATGAATTTTTTAGGGGTGGGGCGAGGGAGAAGGCAGGCACCCCCTCCCTCCCCACAGGTAGGGGGCTCTCGGAAGGTGCGCTCATGGCACTTGAGAAAGGGGAGCTCCAGGAGTCGAGGGGGGGTCTCTCCTTCGCTCCCCCAAACTCAGGCACTGAGGAAGAACTGCTTGTAGAACTTGTTCATCTGTTCAAGGAAGATGAAGGTGAGGACGGTGTGGGGCCCCAGGCGGGCGTAGTAGGGGGTGAAGCCTTTCCACAGGCTGAAGAAGCCCTCGTAGCGGATCACTTTCACCAGCACGTCCTGCAAGGCAAAGGGAGGTGGGGTCAGGGGCAGCGATGGTGCAGTGGTTGGAGCTAGGGCCATGGCACGAAGGAAGCTTACTGGGGGTGGGGGGAGCTTGAGGGCCGGGGGCTCACTCCCTCCGCCTGACCCACCCTGCAGTGTGGTGGTTGTTTTTAGGATTAAATGAGGTGGTATTTGACTCCTAGTAAGTTAGCAAAGGGACGCAGGTGGCGCTGTGGGTTAATCTACAGAGCCTAGGACTTGCCGATCAGAAGGCTGGTGGTTCGAATCCCTGCAATGACGGGGTGAGCTCCCGTTGCTCGGTCCCAGCTCCTGCCAACCTAGCAGTTCGAAAGCACGTCAAAGTGCAAGTAGATCAATAGGTACCACTCCGGTGGGAAGGTAAACGGCGTTTCCATGTGCTGCTCTGGTTCGCCAGAAGCGGCTTAGTCCTGCTGGCCACATGACCCGGAAGATGTACTCTGGCTCCCTCGGCCATCTCACTTTACTAAGTGAGATGAGGCCACAACCCCAGAGTCGGCCACGACTGGACCTAATGGCCAGGGGTACCTTTACCTTTACCTAAGTTAGCAAAAATGTATAGGACAAATTCAAATATCTGCTGGAAACGTAAAGAAAAAGAAGGTACGTTTTTATCACATGTGGTGGAACTGTAACGTAACAAAAGCTTTCTGGCAGGTGATGTATAATGAAATGAAGAAAATGTTTAAAATAACTTTTGTTAAAAAACCAGAAGCTTTTCTATTAGGAATTGTAGGTACCGACATCCCAAAGGATCAGAAAAGACTTTTTATGTATGGAACAACAGCAGCACGGATGCTACTAGCCCAGAGATGGAAAGAAGGGAAAGTCTCTACCAGAGAGGAATGGCAAACGAAGCTGTTGGACTATGCCGAAATGGCAAAACTGACCGGAAAGCTCAGGAACCAAGAGGACAGAAACTTTAAAAACTTTAAAAAAGAATGGGGGGAAATTGTAATTTATTTAGCAGAGCAATGCAAGAAGATGAAAACATTAGCAGGGTTTTAAACTCACTTGCAATGCAAGAAACAGTATGTCTAATATGGATGGATACAAAATATAGATTATGGAATAAGATGCAGTTGTCAATGTTGACAATAGGACCCACGGAGGCGATGGAAAATATTGAGATTCAGAGTAATCTCTATATATGTATATGCATTTGGATTGTTATAAGTTTATATTTGTAAAATGGAATAGAAAATGATTTCAAAATAAAAATAAAAATGGGTGGGGTGGGGAGAGCCAGGCAAGGGCGCCCCCCTTGCGCCCCATGGGGTGGGGTGCAAATGTGATAAGAAGGAAGGGGAAGGCGGAACAGGCAGGAACCCGAGCGATAAGCTGGGGTTGGACTGGATGACCTCTGGAGGTGTGAAGAGGACGGGGCAAAGAGAGGCAAGATGAAGGAGTCTTAAGATTGCTTGGGAAGCAATCAGGGAAGAAGATGGGGGCTGAGAGAGCTGGGGAAAGGCAACTGACCTACTAGGAAGAGTCGCTCGGCTCCCCAGGCCTGAGCTGTTTTGCTTCTTTCCATAAAGAGAATTTCACCAGCCTTCTGTGATTTATTGCTTTATTGCTGGCAGCGGGGAGGTGGGCGTCTGGTGGGCAGATATAACTGCGGGAGGGCAGGGGAGGACTGAGGGGGCCACCAGCCCCCGTGCAAACCTAGCTCTCCAAGAAGGGAAAGAGCGACCAGCCGCTTGGACTTTGGCCCCTTCTCTCCTCCGGCAAAACGAGACGCACCGGAAGCCGACGGGGCAAAGTCCTGGCGAAGAGAGACCTGTTTTGTCCCTGCAAAGCAGCCCCCTCCGAATCGGCTGCGGGGAGAAGCGAAACTCCTCTTCAAGGGCAAGAGAAGGGAGGCCGGCACTGGCCCCCACCACTGGTGGAGCAGCGAAGAACAGAAGTGAAACCCTGCAGGATCCGACCATTGGTCCACCCAGCCCAGCGTCTGGTTCCCACTGTGGCTGACAAGATGCCCCCCAGGGAATTCCAGAAGCAGGACCCGAGTGCAAGAGCAACCCTCTCCCCTCCTGCCCACGGACTGTCTCGCCAGAGTGGTGCATGCTCTGGTTATCTCCCGCTTGGACTACTGCAATGTGCTCTACGTGGGGCTACCTTTGAAGGTGACCCGGAAACTGCAACTAATCCAGAATGTGGCAGCCAGACTGGGGACTGGGAGACCACATAACACCAGTCTGGAAAGACCTACATTGGCTCCCAGTATGTTTCAGAGCACAATTCAAAGTGTTGGTGCTGACCTTGAAAGCCTTAAACGGCCTCAAAGGCCCAGTAGACCTGAAGGAGCATCTCCATCCCGGACACGGAGGTCCAGCTCCGAGGGCCTTCTGGCGGTACCCTCCCTGCGAGAAGCCACGTTACAGGGAACCAGGCAGAGGGCCTTCTCGGTGGTGGCTCCCACCCTGTGGAACGCCCTCCCACCAGATGTCAAAGAGAAAAATAACTACCAAACTCTTAGAAGACATCTGAAGGCAGCCCTGTTTAGGGAAGCTTTTAATGTTTGATGTTTTATTGTGTGGCTGGGGAAACCTAGCCAGATGGGTGGGGTATGTATGTAAAGGTAAAGGGATCCCTGACCATGAGGTCCAGTCACGGATGACTCTGGGGTTGCGGCGCTCATCTCGCTTTATTGGCCGAGGGAGCCGGCGTTCAGCTTCCAGGTCATGTGGCCAGCAGAACTAAGCCGCTTCTGGCATACCAGAGCAGTGCACGGAAACGCCGTTTACCTTCCCGCCGGAGTGGTACCTATTTTTCTACTTACACTTTGACGTGCTTTCAAACTGCTAGGTTGGCAGGAGCAGGGACCGAGCAACGGGAGCTCACCCCGTCGCAGGGATTCGAACCGCCAACCTTCTGATCGGGAAGCCCTAGGCTCAGTGGTTTAACCCACAGCGCCACCCGTGTCCCTTGGGTATGTATGTATGTATGTATAAATAAAAAATTATTATTTCCAGAAAATGGCGTTCAGAAACATTGCTGGCTCCAGCTGTGAAGGGAGAGCAAAGGTTAGGAGCTCTCTCTCTGTTTTTCTACCCAGGGACACAAGCAAGGAAGCAAGTTCTGCATACTCTGGGCTACGTGATCCATCTCCAGAGCCCTTGGCTGGGGGGGCAAAGTCCTCCTCCGAAGGGAGAGGGGCCTGGGGTCCAAAGTCTTCCCCCCCTTCCAGGAGAGAAGGAGCTGGAAGCAGCTTTCCCCTGCCAGCCAGGGAGAGAGGTGGCCCTTTGAACTGCAGGCCCTGGGCTTGGCTCTGGTGTGGGGCATAAGGCAAGCTGTGGGGAGAGGCAGGAGGGGGGTGAGAGTGTGGACCCAACCTCCCCTCTTCCCCAACAACCGCAAGGCATCCTGAGCAGCCCACTCCAGTTGCTGCTGATAATAATATTAAAAAATATTAAAATACTGTAATACATCAAACATTAAAAGCTTCCCTAAACAGGGCTGCCTTCAGATGTCTTCTAAAAGTCTGGTAGTTGTTGTTCTCTTTGACACCAACACTTTTAAGGTCAGCACCAACACTTTGAATTGTGCTCGGAAACGTACTGGGAGCCAATGTAGATCTTTCAAGACCGGTGTTATGTGGTCTCGGTGGCCGCTCCCAGTCCCCCGTCTGGCGGCTGCATTCTGGATTAATTGCAGTTTCCGGGTCACCTTCAAAGGTAGCCTCACGTAGAGCACATTGCAGTAGTCCAAGCGGGAGATAACTAGAGCATGCACCACTCTGGCGAGACAGTCCGCGGGCAGGGAGGGTCTCATCCTGCGTACCAGATGGAGCTGGGAGACAGCTGCCCTGGACACAGAGTTAACCTGCACCTCCATGGACAGCTGTGAGTCCAAAATGACTCCCAGGCTGCGCACCTGGTCCATCAGGGGCACAGTTACCCCATTCAGGACCAGGGACTCCCCCACACCTGCCCGCCTCCTGTCCCCCAAAAACAGTACTTCTGTCTTGTCAGGATTCCACCTCAATCTGTTAGCCGCCATCCATCCTCCATCCATCCTCTCCTGAACAGTTGCTCGCTGCCAAACTGACGTTGTGCATCCTTGAGGACTATAAACCTCTTTCCCCCCCAATGCCAAACCCCACGGCGGCTTCTGTGTTTCCCTGACTGGGGTGGGGAAGAGAGGAGGGATCTCCCCCCCCCCGAAAAAGCCTGGCCCACACTCACCAGCCCGTTCCGGTACTCCGGCTTCCCATCAATCATTCGCATGTTCTGGATCCTGGAGGGGGAAATGCAAGAAAAGGGGGTGAAGCCGCATCTGGCCAGTGTGGTACAGTTGTGGGAGTGTTGGACTAGGAGCTGGGAGAGGCTGGGGTTCGAATCCTCCACTCAGGCATGGAGCTCCCTTGGGGGCCAGCCACTGACGTCTCTCAGCCTGGCCTACCCCACAAGGTCGTTGTGGGGATTAAACAAGGAATCACCTTGAGCTCCTTGGATGAAAAGGCGGTTTAAAGGCCATAAAGAAATCAGGAACAAATTGCCTATTTGGCACCTGCCTCTTGCAATATTTCTCTTCCTGCCTTTTGTCTCCCTACCCTGTACCTGATTGTGCTCAATTGTTCCGTTTCTCTTGTTGGAATTTGGGAGGGTTCTGCTTGTTATGCATTTAATAAGGTCCACAAATGACAACATTTTGTGAGTCCCAGGTCACAAGGTGCTTAGATTGGTCTCAACTAGGGCCAGGGCCTTTTCAGCACTGGCCCCGACATGGTGGAACGCTCTGTCCCAAGAGACCAGGGCCCTGCGGGACTTGACATCTTCCCACAAGGCCTGCAAGACAGAGCTGGTCTGCCTGGCCTTTGGTTTGGACTCACTCTGACCCTTATGTTTCCCTCCGCTTATGGTTTTGACTTTTAAAATGAGGCTGCATTTTAAATTGCATTTTAACCTGTATTTTAAATTGGTTGGTTGTTTCTTTACTGTCATTTTACTGTAATTTATTATATTTTTACTGTAATTTTACTGGTGTTAGACGCCCTGAGCCCGGCTTTGGCCGAGGAGGGCAGGGTATATAAAAAAAATTTATTCCTCTTCTTCTTCTTCTTATTATTAATAAAACAGTATTTTTTTTTTTTACAAAGAAGAAGGTCAATCCCAGGCTGCCCTCTCCCTCCCTGACCTCACTCCCACCCCCCAAAGGCTGCTCTTCCTTCCTTCTACCCCCCAGCAACCCCCCCCCCCCCACTTCCTGCCCTCCCGGACCCTGACCTGGTCTTGGCAATATCCACCGGCATGGAGGCTGCAGTCGTCACCAAACCGCTGATCATGCTGGCACAGAAGTGGCACAAGATGTTGTCCCGGAAGTAACCTGTGGACGAGAAGGAGGACGTTTCGGGTGCTGCTGCTGCCGCCATCGCCTCTGGGACCCCTGAACCCCCCACCTCCCCTCTGGGAGCCCCCAAGCCCTACAGGAAAGAGGGCGGCAGAGCTTGCAAGGGCCTGACAGGGCTGGCCGAGAGGACAGAGACCCCTCCAGGCCTTCCTCGCCCCTCCGCCCCCAACTGGGACGCCGCTTACCCGAATCGAGGAGGAACTGCTTGGACTGCGAGTAGGAGGCCAGCTGGGCTGCGTTGACGACGACGGCTCTGGCCATGGTGGGGACGCAGCCCTGTCGGATGGAGGAGAAAAGCCATTAGGGGCTGGGGGGCACCAGAAGCTCCCCTCAAGGAGGGGAGAGGGGCTCTCACCTCACAGTGGAGCGGCAGCTCAGATCAGTGGCCAGGAAGGGCAGAGGGCAGACTAGCCAGACCCTTGGGTCCGTCTAGATTAGTGCTGTCTACACCGACCAGCCGGGACGCGTGTGGTGCTGTGAGTTAAACCACAGAGCCTAGCGCTTGCCGTTCACAAGGTCGGTGGTTCGAATCCCTGCGACGGGGTGAGCTCCCGTTGCTCGGTTCCTGCTCCTGCCAACCTAGCAGTTTGGAAGCACACCAGTGCAAGTAGATAAATAGGTACTGCTCTGGCGGGAAGGTAAACAGCGTTTCCGTGCGCTGCTCTGGTTCACCAGAAGCGGCTTAGTCCTGCTGGCCACATGACCCAGAAGCTGTACGCCGGCTCCCTCGGCCAGTAAAGCGAGATGAGCGCCACAACCCCAGAGTCGGCCATGACTGGACCTAACGGTCAGGGGTCCCTTTACCTTTTTACACCGATCAGCAGAGGCTCTCCAGGGTTTCAGGGAATAAACACCTCTGTCACCAGGGTGCCGTTAAGAGATTGAACCCGGAGCCGGCTGAGCTGTGGCTCTTCCCCTCCTGGGTTGGCAGCCCCAAGAAGGGCGAAAGGTGGAGTCTGGGTAGCTGAGGCCAGCCTTGTGTCCAGGGCCAGGCCAGAGGGAAGGGAACCCTGAACAGAGCCTAAGGTGCCACAGGGCCCTCTTTGAAGGTTTATCTTTTTGCAGAGTCTAGCCTGGCTGCTGTGATCTCAAACCCACCCAGACCCCCAGAGCTGCTTTCTTGAAATGGACGCTGGAGATCAGCTGGAGGAAACCCCTTGCCCTGGCAGAGATTTGGCTCTGTTTCACCCAGAGCCACAAAACACAGATCTGTGTTTTGGGGCGAGGAGTCCACTTAGCAGAGCCCAGAATTAAGGTGAGAGTGAGCTGTTTTTCCAGGCCTGACAGGGAGATCCCCCCTCCTTATTTCGCCCCCAAGTAAGTTTAAATAAGGGTACATAGCTAAGAGGAAAATACACCTGGAAAATGCAATGGGAGAGACGAGAGGAGAGGCAGCAAGAACAGCCCAAACCCGATATGGTGGAACCTCAGAAGTCGAACTTAATCTGTTCTAGAAGGACGTTTGACATCCAAAATGTTTGAATTCCGAGGCTTCTTTGGCAGCTTGGCTTTTTGCAGAACAGAAGCCGTATCGGACGTCCGGGTTCTGAGGAACGTTCGAAAACCAGAACACTTGCTTCCAGGTTTTCGATGTTCAGGAGCCGAAATGTTCGGGATCGAAACCTGCCAAGGCAGGTGGGCAAGCAAGGGAAGTCGCATTTCAAGAGTCGTTTGCCCTTAATACAGAAAGCAGGAAGGGTTTTCTTCCCATTCCGTTATCGGCATCAGATAGCCAGGCAAAAAGAGGAATTCTCAGGCTCGCCTCTGTGCGAACTCGCAAATGCACGAGAGCCCATTTCCTCCGCTGTAATAAACTCATTAAATTGCAGAAGAGGCCTTGTGGGGTGAGACTTGAGCAATCGCGAAGGCCAGAGTCGAAACTTTCCCCCTGAGCCCACCCCTCTTCCTAAAGGGCCGTACCCTCCAGAGCGTGGGAACCCCCTCCTCGCGGGTTATCCGCAGAAGCGCGTTGAAGACGTTTGTGTAGCCCCTCCTTTGGTCAGGAGGCAACCTGGAACAGAGGAAAGAAGAAGGAGGAAGAGAGAAGACTTGAGAAAGAGAGAGGAACAGGCCCAGATCTTCCCAACCAGAACCAGCCTGCATTTTTGGCATTCCTTTATCACATGCAAAGCGGAGGAGCCTTCGTTTCCAAGACGAGCCGGCCAAATCCAGGACCGGACTCGATCCTCAGATAACATTCTTTGCTCGGAAACAGCTGGACTGCTTCCAGCTTTCTTAGGGCAAACTCCTTGAAATCAGCACACAGACCATAACACTCTTCAAATGCCAAAAATGTTTTCTTCCTAATTGCAGGAGGGACTGCAGAAAACTCGGCACATTAAATGGCAGGAAAGTAAGTCGCTGCAAGGTTTCGGGGATCCGGTTTCAAGAGAAACGACAAATATTACTAAAGGAGCTACCGCTTGCTACCCAAAATTAAAGTTGCTGAGTATTTTCGGTGATATCAATGTGGATATATTGTCCAAAGAAATGGTCTCCTGTATGATCTTGGCATCACCAATAATGGTTGCAATTCAAAGGGAAACAGCCCCAAATCTTACACTGGAAGCTTGGTGCTATAAAGAAGAAATTTACAGATAAAGATATAAGGATCAAAACTGCCAGACACTTGCATTGTGATTTGGCATTCTTTTAGGACCTAAAGAGCAAAACCATTGTCAGAACCCTGGCACGTGTCTCTGGAGCAAGACTGGATCGGAGACTGCCGACAGTCTTTACTCGGACTCTGGTTATTTCAACCCTGACCTCATTCTACCTGCCAGTCTTCTATGTTTGTTTCTTATCTTTCAATGTTCAAACCGTTCCCTCTTGTTTTATGTATGAAATAAAAATTATCTGCCCAAGCAGAAAAGAGAACCGGTCTGCATTTTGCCACCAGCACAAGGCCAAGAACGATGGACCCCCCCACTTCTGGCACAGAGGTGCCCCTGCCCCCTGCCAATGCACCAAGGGGAGGTCTCCCCCACCCACCTGCCATCGGCCGTCATGCGGATGAGCGCCACCTCGGCAGGCGTGCCCACAAAGGCCCCAATGGCGCCTGCCGTCATCCCAATCACGGCCTTCATGAAGAAGTTGGGGGGCGTCCCGTCGGAGGAGGTGAGCTTCTCGAAGAGGATGGTGTAGATGCCCAGTCGGGTGGTGGTGTAGGTGGCCTGGCGCAGGAGGCCGGCGGACAGCCTGCCAAGAGAGAGGGGGCACACGGGGGGGGACCCCCAGACTGAGAACCAGAGCCAGAGGAGCCCCTCCTGGCACCCAAAGCCACACACGCCTCACGCTGGCACTGAAGGGGTTTGCGGCTGCAGCGCTTCGATTCTTCCAGGTTGCGCATTCTGAGCCGTGTTCACACTCCGGGGTCAACTTGAACAAATAATAAGGATGACAGCAATTTTAGTGCTTATATGCTGCTCATCTGAAGGGGTTGCCCCACTCTGGGTGGTTATTAAAAACGATATAAAACCTCAAACATTAAACACTACCCTGTAAAGGGCTGCCTTCAGATGTCTTCTAAAAGTCATAGTTTATCTGTTTGACGTCTGACGGGAGGGTGTTTCGCCAGGAAGGGGGGGGGGTGCAGCTACTGAGAAGGTTGTGGGGCTATGCACCACCAAAATAAACAGGGGAGTTGGCAGCTTAGCCCCCAAGTGGAAACTAGGCCCTCAATACGTCCTGCCAGGGACAGCCTTCTAACGTCTCTTCCTTCTGCCCCCACAGAGGAGAGGGAGGAAGGACGGAAGGAAGGGAAAGGAAAGGAAAGAGAAGGGGAAGGGGAAGGGGAAGGGGAAAGGGAAAGGGAAAGGGAAAGGGAAAGGGAAAGGGAAAGGGAAAGGGAAAGGGAAGGGGGAAGGAGGAAGGAAGGAAGGAAGGAAGGGAGGGAGGGAGGGAGGGAGGGAGGGAGGGAAGGGAAGGGAAGGGAAGGGAAGGGAAGGGAAGGGAAGGAAAGGAAAGGAAAGGAAAGGAAAGGAAAGGAAAGGAAAGGAGGAAGGAAAGGAGGAAGGAAAGGAAAGGAAAGGAAAGGAAAGGAAAGGAAAGGAAAGGAAAGGAAAGGAAAGGAGGAAGGAAAGGAAGGAAGGGAGGGAAGGGAAGGGAAGGGAAGGGAAGGGAAGGGAAGGGAAGGGAAGGGAGGGAGGGAGGGAGGGAGGGAGGGAGGGAGGAAGGAAGGAAGGAAGGAAGGAAGGAAGGAAGGAAGGAAGGGAAGGGAAGGGAAGGGAAGGGAAAGGAAAGGAAGAAAGGGAGGGAGGGAGAGAGGGAGGGAGGGAGGGAGGGAGGGAGGGAGGGAGGGAGGGAAGGGAAGGGAAGGGAAGGGAGGAAGGAAGGCAGGAAGGCAGGAAGGAAGGGAAGGGAAGGGAAGGAAAGGAAAGGAGGAAGGAAAGAAAGGGAGGGAGGGAAGGGAAGGGAAGGGAAGGGAAGGGAAGGGAAGGGAAGGGAAGGGAAGGGAAGGAAGGAAGGAAGGAAGGGAGGGAGGGAGGAAGGCAGGAAGGAAGGGAGGGAGGAAGGAAAGGAGGAAGGAAGGGAGGGGAGGGGAGGGGAGGGGAGGGGAGGAAGGAAGGAAGGAAGGAAGGGAGGGAGGGAGGGAGGAAGGCAGGAAGGAAGGGAGGGAGGGAGGAAGGCAGGAAGGAAGGGAGGGAGGGAGGAAGGAAAGGAGGAAGGGAGGGGAGGGGAGGGGAGGGGAGGGGAGGGGAGGGAGGGAGGGAAGGAAGGAAGGAAGGAAGGAAGGAAGGAAGGAAGGAAGGAAGGAAAGTAAGGGAGGGAGGGAAGGGGCTAGTGGTATATAAACTGAATAAACAATAATAAAAATCACCTGTTCTGCAGCCAAGCGCCCCTGCCATACTCCTCTCTCTCTCTCTCTCTCTCTCTCTCTCTCTCTCTCTCTCACACACACACACACACACACACACACCCCAGGCCCCCCAAGGCCCCTGCTCCCCTCGAGAAAACTTACCCGGTGTAGATGCCCCGCACGCCCTCCTTGCGAAGGATGCTCCCCACGGCGTGGAAGCTGGTCTTGTACTCCTTCGTCTTGGCGCCCTCGCCGCTCAGCTGCATCCGGTTTTTCACCAGGTCCAGGGGCTGCACAAACACAGTGGCCGCCATGCTGGGTGGGGGGCAGAGAGAAGGAAGGGGCAAGAGGTCACTTGAGGGCTGGGGGAGAACAGGGAGAAGCGGCAGAACGGGCTAGAGAGGGAGGACCCCCTCCTGCAACCCTGACCCAGATATTATCTCCGATTATGGTCCTATACATTTTGAGGATGGCCAACGGAGTTTCCCCCTGGAAGGAACTTCCTCCTTTTTCCTTCCTCGCTTGAAAGACACTCTAACCTGCTCCTCTAAGCTGCTTCCTTCCTACACTCCAAGAAGCTGGACTCAGGAGGAGTCACCGATCGCTCTCTCCACCTCCATGAACTTGTCTCATCCTCCTTTAAAGCCGCCCCTGCCTCCTGCAGCAGAGAGTTCCGCCGTTTCACAATCAGTTGGAAGGACTTTCTGTTCTCTGCCCTGAATCTCCCAAGGCTCAGCTTCTCTGGATGCCCAACAGTTGCTGTGTTACGAAAGAGGAAGAAAACCTTTCCTCCAAGCCACGTCTTATTTCTTGAACTCCCATGGTGTAGCCTCTCACTCGACTTTGCTGTAAGAATTCTAAGGTCTCCAGTATAGAATAAATGTTCAAGGCAAGCACGTATGTAAGTATATAAACCACGTGTCTGAAATAGTACAGGGGTGCAATCCTGAGGCCATTTTGACTCTCCCAAATTGACCTCAAATATTTCTCTGCAAGGAGGAAGGAAATGGGAAAAAGCTTTCCAATTGTCTTTGGGCTGTAGGGGCTTACACCTCCCTGCAAATAGAGTCTGGCAAGTAAGCTTGGTTTACGAACTTAATCCGTTCCGGAAGTCCGTTCTTAAACCGAAACCGTTCTTAAACCGAGGCGCCCTTTCCCTAACAAAGCCTCCCGCCGCCGGTGCCCTTCCACCATTCGGATTCCGTTTTTAGGTCGAGGTAAAGTTCGTAATCCGGGACACTGCCTCTGGTTTTGCGGAGTTCTTAAACCAAATAGTTCTTAAACAGGGCTGTTCTTAAACCGAGGTACCACCGTATCTGTTAAGCTGAGCAAACTCTCAATATGTGTAAGAGATTTACCATCTCCAAGGAATGGCCAGGCTACCCAGAAAATGCAATCGAGTAAGGCATAATCAGGGATGCGGGTGGCACTGTGGGTTAAACCACAGAGCCTAGGGCTTGCCGATCAGAAGGTTGGCGGTTCGAATCCCCACCACGGGGTGAGCTCCTGTTGCTCGGTCCCTGCTCCTGCCCACCTAGCAGTTTGAAAGCACGTCAAGTGCAAGTAGATAAATAGGCACCGCTCCGGCGGGAAGGTAAACGGTGTTTCCGTGCGCTGCTCTGGTTCGCCAGAAGCGGCTTAGTCCTGCTGGCCACATGACCCGGAAGCTGTACGCCGGCTCCCTTGGCCGGAACCCCAGAGTCGGCCATGACTGGACCTAATGGTCAGGGGTCCCTTTACCTTTAAGGCATAATCGGGTATCCTGGCAGGCAGGAGAGAAGCAACACTTTCAAATTTCTGCTGTAGACTGCCTCCTTCTGCGATGTATGTTTGGGGGGTGGTCTTGGGCCCCAGGGTGGGCAATTTGAAAAGTCTCTATAGGGGCTTGCGCACCATTGTCTCTCCGACCTCCTTGCAAAGGAGAGGAGGGAACTCTGTTGCAGCAGAAAAATCAAGATCTGCCTTGCTTTCTCTGCATCCTGCCTCCATCCATTCATCTCTGACCGATCATGGACGTAGGGGACTCAGTCCCTTGGGGAGCTGAGCAGCAAAAGCCAAACCCCCTATTTTTTCTATAGCAACTTTTCTCCCAAACCACGCGGACTTTCCTCCTAAGGGAGCCACCCCTCTCCGCAGAGCGCACAGGGAATATTTGCCTTGTCCTACTCAGGATTCAGTGAGAGCTGGACCATAAAGAAGGCTGATTGCCGAAGAATAGATGCTTTTGAATTCTGGTGCTGGAGGAGACTCTGGAGAGTCCCATGGACTGCAAGAAGGTCAAACCTCTCCATTCTGAAGGAAATCAGCCCTGAGTGCTCACTGGAAGGACAGATCCTGAAGCTGAGGCTCCAAGATTTTGGCCACCTCAGGAGAAGAGAAGACTCCCTGGAAAAGACCCTGATGTTGGGAAAGATGGAAGGCGCAAGGAGAAGGGGACGACGGAGGACGAGATGGTGGGACAGGGTTCTTGAAGCTACCAGCATGAGTTTGACCAAACTGCGGGAGACAGTGGAAGACAGGAGGGCCTGGTGTGCTCTGGTCCAGGGGGTCACGAAGAGGCGGACACCACTAAACGACTAAACAACAACTCATGATTCAAATCCTGAAGCACTCCCCCTCTGTCCCACTTCAAATCCTTCCAGAAACCTAAGTAAGCCAGATTCCCTCTGTGTCCCTCTCCCTAAGGCAGCCTAAATCTGCTTTACACACCCCTCAGTTACATAACAGGCTTTATTTAGGGAGGGTGGCAAGGAAAGCACCCCAGGAGCCAGAGAAAACCATTCCCCCCAAAACCTTCCTCCCTAACCCTTTCCTTGCCACACCTCCTCCTGCTCTCCCCAGCTGTTCCCTTGTGAGACACCCCGAAATTTGACCGGAGGGGAGCCAGAGCACTTGGCATTCCATTGCCCCTTCCCCTGATGCGGTTTAATCCCTCGCTTGGTGCTTAAGCGGATTAGCACTTCTGGCAGCACAAAAAGCCCCGCTCCAATCACAGAATGCAGCTCAGCCCCGGATCACTGAATCGTAGAATCATCGCCAGATGACCGTAGAATCATCTAGCCCAGCGGTTCTCAACTTGGGGGGTCCCCAGATGTTGTTGGACTACAACTCCCATCATCCCTTGCTAGCTAGGGATGATGGGAGTCGTAGTCCAACAACATCTGGGGACTCACAGGTTGAGAACCATTCTAGTCCATGTCCCCCTACAATGCACAAATCGTAGCTAAAGGATCCCTGGCAGTGTAGAAGCTTAGCTCCATAGGCAGCTCATGAGACTCTTAATCTCTGGGTTGTGGGTTCGAGAGCCACGTTGGGCGAAAGGATTCCTGCACAGGGTTGGAGCCCCTGACCCTCGTGGCCCCTTGCAACTCTATAATTCTGTGAGCGGATGGCCTCTCTTTGAAAACAGCAAAGGAGCGTCCACCACCTTTCAAAGTCCGTCCATTCCAGTGTTGAACAGCTCTTGCTGTCAGAAAGTTCCTCCTGATGTTGAGTCGGCATCTACCTTCTCGTAACTCGAAGCCGTGGGTTCGAGTCCTACCCTCCAGAGCAGGAGAAAACAAGCTTGCTCCGTCTTCCACGGGACAGCCCTTGAGATGTTTGAAGATGGCTCTCATCTCTCCTCTTTCCCGTGTTAAACTCACCAAGCTCCTTCAACCGTTCGTCACAAGGTTTGGCTTCCAGACCCTTGGTCATTTTGGTCGCCCTCCTCTGCACCCATGCCAACTTATCAACACCCTTCTTAAATTGTGGTGCCCAGAATTGGACACAGTATTCCAGGTGTGGTCTGACCAAGTCGGAATACAGTGGGACTATGGCTTCCCTCGATCTGGACTCTAGACTTCTGAGGATGCAGCCTAGAATTGCATTAGCCGTTTTTGCTGCTGCATCACGCTGCCAGCTCACGTTTAGCTTGAGGTCCACCAAGACTCCCCCCAACCCAAGATTCTTTTTCACATGAACTGCTGGCAAGTCAGGTGTCCCCCGTCTTGAAGGAGGTGATAGACCCCCCTCCCCAAGCCTGAGCAGCAACACCCAGCACCTAAAGTCCCCTGTAATTGTACATATCTCACTCACGTCCCCTGTTTAACCATTTAACCTCTCTCCATGGGGAGTTGCTCCCCTTTTCCAGCAACCTCCTTTTGCAGCTTGGACGGCCGTCTTCCAGGGGTTCTTCTGCTCTGATTCCAGCATTGCATGGGGCTGACCCTCGGAGGATGCCTTCCAGCCCTACAATTCTATAGGACTCCTCGCTTAGCCAGCCTCATCTGCTCTTGCACCATGACCCAAGTCCCTGCGACTTCCCTTGATCTGGACCCTAGACTTCTGAGGACGCCGCCTAGAACAGCGTTCGCCTTTTTTAGTGGTCTCAGGTTCAGCTTGTGGCTTCCCAAGACCTCCCCCTTGACTCTTTCCCTATGTGCTGCTGCTGCCATCCCATAGTTGTGCACCTTCTTCTCCCTGCTAGCAAGGCCAGAGCTCAGGGATGATGGGAGTTATAGTCCAATGACATCTGGGGACCCACAGGTTGAGAACAGCTGCCCTAGCAGATCCTTTCCCTTCATTGTGGTGCCAATCGCCTGGAGGGTCACAGGATGGGAGAAGGGGTGCCTTTGCGGCTGGGGGAGCCCCCATTGCCCATGAGCCCTTGCGGCAGATTAAAAAAAAAACCAGGTGCCACGTACTACAACTCCCAGCAGGTGGGAACTGTAGTACGAGGTGCCTGCAGGTCCCAGGTGGGTGGAGCCTGGGCCTTTGGGTCTGGGGTTAGGGGGGAGAGAAGAGACCCCCCATTACCCATGAGCCTTTGCGGCAGAGTAAAAACACCTGTTTCCCTCCCAGGTGCCTCGCACTACAACTCCCAGCAGGTGGGAACTGTAGTACGAGGTGCCTGCAGGGTCCCAGGCGGGCCTTTGGGTCAGAGCTGGGGCGAGAGAAAAGACCCTCCATTACCCATGAGCCTTTGCGGCAAATTAAAAAAAAACCCAGGTGCCTCGTACTACAACTCCCAGCAGGTGGGAACTGTAATACGAGGTGCCTGCAGGGCCCCAGGCGGGCGGAGCCTGGGCCTTTGGGTCTGGGGTGGGGGGGAGAAGAGACCCCCATTACCCATGAGCCTTTGCGGCAGAGTAAAAACACCTGTTTCCCTCCCAGGTGCCTCATACTACAACTCCCAGCAGGTGGGAACTGTAGTACGAGGTGCCTGCAGGGTCCCAGGCGGGCCTTTGGGTCTGGGGAGGGGGAGAAGAGACCCCCAATTACCCATGAGCCCTTGCAGCCGGGCCTGGGGTGGGGGGGTCTGGAGGCGGCTCTTACCCGGCGAGGCCCCCGAAGAGGAACTTGACGGACTTGGGCGACGTTTTGGGCTTGCCGGGTCCCGACGCCGCCATGACGGCTCCGCTCGCGCCGGGACCAAGGTGACTCCGGCGGGCGAGAGCGACGGGAAGCGGGAAGGAGCCAATGGCTGCGCGACGAGAGGGGCTTCCGGGGCGGGACTTCCGCCTCGGAAGAGCAGGAGGAGATGAGGAGAAGGAGGCGCCTGCGCAGTAGGCCTCGCGAAGCCGCTAGGAGGGTGGGCAAAAGGAGGGCGACGCGCAGGGCCAATCGGAGCCGTCCTTGGCTCCCCGGGCGAGGAGTCCCCTGCGGGACTACAGCTCCCATCGGCCCCCGCGGCAGGCGCGCAGGCGCAGCTCGGAGAAAGGGCGGCGGACTTTGGCTGACCCGGGCTAATGAATTGACCCGGTTTAGTCCGTGTTAAGAATCGCGAAGGAAGCGAGGGAATCAATTGACTCAGACAGATAATGCATTCATGTCTAGGACACACCTTTATATATATATGTACACACACACAGAGTGCTTTTTTACGGGGTGCGCACACCCCTAAACATTTTGTGAATCTTTACCTTTGTCCATTTTCTGTATTTATTTTTCCCAATGAAAACTATAAAATGGTGATTTTCTTAAGTAAAAATGAGAGTAGTCCTAAACATTTTTTAGGAAAAAAGCACTGTGTGTATGTATAACTTGTTTTATTATTATTATTATTATTATTATTATTATTATTATTATTTATACCCCACCCTCCCCAGCCAGAGCCAGGCTCAGGGCAGCTAACACCAGTAAAATTAAAAAAATTCCTTCCAGTAGCACCTTAAAGACCAACTAAGTCAGCTTTCGTGTGCATGCACACTTCTTCAGATACACTGAAACAGAAGTCACCAGACCCTTCTATATAGTGAGAAGGTGGGGAGGGGTATTACTCAGAAGGGTGGTGGGAATGGGTGATTGGCAGATAGCTGTGATGAGCCTGTTGACGACTCTTAACGACTGCAATAGGTCTTACAGGAAAAAGCAAGGGGTGAGAAGGTGAAAAGTGGCTTTGTCATGTATAATGAGATAAGAATCCAAGGTCTTTGTTCAGGCCAGGTTTCTCCATGGTTTTAAGTTTGGTGATAAGTTGTAATTCAGCAGCTTCTCTTTCAAGTCTATTTCTGAAATTCCTTTGTAGTAAAACAGCTACTTTGAGATCTTGTATAGAATGTCCTGGGAGATTGAAGTGTTCTCCTACTGGTTTCTCTGTCTTGTGATTCCTGATGTCCGATTTATGTCCGTTTATTCTTTAGCGTAAGGTCTGGCCTGTTTGTCCAATATAGAGAGCTGAAGGACACTGTTGGCATGTGATGGCATACACAATGTTAGACGATGAGCAATTAAATAGTCCCAAGATGGTATGTGTGATGTTGTTGGGGCCAGTAATGGTGTTGTCCGGGTGTATATGGCAGCAAAGTTGGCATCTGGGTTTATTGCAGGCTCTGGTGCCAGTGTCCGTGTTAGGTCTGGTTGTAGTATTATTGTGGGTTAGGAGTTGTTTAAGACTGGGTGGCTGTCTGTAGGCAATGAAAGGTCTTCCTCCCAGAGCTTGAGAAAGAGAACTGTCATTGTCCAGGAGAGGTTGTAGATCTCTGATGATGATAGAAGGGTCTGGAAACTTCTGTTTCAGTGTATCTGAAGAAGTGTGCATGCACACGAAAGCTCATACCAAGAACTGACTTAGTTGGTCTTTAAGGTGCTACTGGAAGGAATTTTTTTTGTTTTGACTATGGCAGACCAACACGCTACCTACAGTATCTGTAACTGGAACCAGTAAAATTACAATAAAAACACAATGGGAGGGTACCAATTTAAAATACGGGTTAAAATACAATTTAAAACCCATTGTCTCTTTCCTCACAAATCCTAAGGGCACATTTAAGATATGAATAGGGTGAGCCTGTGACCTGGCTCAGGAACTAAGTATTTCTCACTACAAAAGACTGGCCAGGCTCCCCAGGCAATCCAATCAAGTAACCTGCCAGATAGAAGAAAAACAACATTCAAATTTTGCTGTAGACCACCTTTTCTGTGATGTAGGTATGATGTATCTGAGGGGTGGTCTTGATCTACAGGGTGGCAATTTCAAAAGTCTTTATAAGGCCTTGCACACCATTGTTCTGGGTTCCTCTTCCCTCCTTCGTGTGGGGAGTGAGGACCCTGTTGCAACAGATCAATAAAGATCAGGCTTACTAGCTGCTTTGCTTCTCAATATTCTCTGGTTGGCCTCTGCTATTCTCTCCTACCAATAGGGAACCCACGTAATGACTCTATATGGGCTCTTGGATACCCCATAAGGGAAAGAGCAATTTTTATTTACAACAACGGCAAGGAGAGACAACATGTTTATTTGTCTTGATTTATGATTAATAAATCCGTAGTTTTAGTATGTATCCACACAGCCTCAGGCCTCTTCTGTTGCGCAGATTGCTCTGCTGTGTATAGTGTGCTCAAGTCTGGGAGGCCTGAGTCGCTGATTTATGTCGGAGCCAGAGGTCAATGGATCTTCACAGCAGCAAGGTTGGAAGGACACGATTCAGCTGGGGTCTAGCCAGCTGGCCTTTCAACCCCAGGATGCGGACAGCTGAGGCCTCTGGAGGGCAGCTTCAAACCGGGCCAGTGCTGGGCGCCAGGGGGCAGCCTCAGCTGAGGGGAAAGACAAGATCAGGGGCTGTTTTGGGGTGTTGGAAATGTGCACCCAAGCCTTCTGGGTGACCCGCCCACCCTGCTGGATTACCCAATGGGCAGACTCAGCAGGTGCTGAGCATCGCCAGAAAAGTACCATCCCCCCCCATGCAAAAATAAATTAAAAAAACAGGACAGATTTAATTCGGTTTTCCCGCAATACTGTGCTTTGAAGTAGAAGTAATTTCCCCATCAGGAAATTGAGGAAGTAGCTATTTTTAATTTCCGCATGCATATAAGTTTTACATCATTTTGGGGGGAAATAGGATGTTAGCTTGTGGTTTCATAATGTTTTTATTTTGCATGACCTAATACTCTGTTACGGTAAAATCTGGGTGCAAGGCTGCTCTGCCACCCAGCTCGTCGGACTAAGTCCGCGGGTCCCTGCGGAGGAAAATGAGCTCAGCCGGAGACAGGAGCAAGCTGCAGAAGATCCAAGTTTATTGCGCAACAGGTTCAAGGCGAGATTGAACAGCGAGAAAGGGGTGACATGAACTTTTGAAACTTCCCTCCATGTCCCAGAATACAGTGCAAAATACATCATAGTTACATCATGAATACATTAAAGAGAGGTTGGGTTACATGGATTACATCATGAATACATTAAAGAGAGGTTGGGTTACACAGGATTAACATACGGAGGAGGGAGGGGGAATATGCAGAGCTGGAGATATGCGCAGATAAGCACATCCTGAGTACAGGTATGAGAAGACAATGGTCCATGTACTGGCATTGCCTGGAGGAAAAGCCTGGCAGAGTGATTTGACAGGATTAGGGTCTTGACACCTTGCTTGAGGGATTATGGAGGACAGGGGAGGTGTCATGGAGTCCTAGAGAAATTGAGCAAATTGGCACGTTGAGTTTCTATGGATTTTATAGATTTTAGTCCCTTTTTGACATTGACAATTGGGAATAAATGGATATATTGTAGCGAAGAAGAAGGTGAAGAAGACATGCCCCCCCCTTCCGTATCATGACTCTATATGGGCTCTTGGATACCCCATAAGGGAAAGAGCAATTTTTGTTTACAACAACGGCAAGGAGAGACAACATGTTTCTTTGTCTTGATTTATGATTAATAAATCCGTAGTTTTAGTATGTATCCACACAGCCTCAGGCCTCTTCTGTTGTGCAGTTTGCTCTGCTATGTATAATGTGCTCAAGTCTGGGAGGCCTGAGTCGCTGATTTATGTCGGAGCCAGAGGTCAATGGATCTTCACAGCCGCAAGGCTGGAAGGACACGATCCAGCTGGGGGCTAGCCAGCTGGCCTTTCAGCCCCAGGATGCGGACAGCTGAGGCCTCTGGAGGGCAGCTTCAAACCGGGCCAGTGCTGGGCGCCAGGGGGCAGCCTCAGCTCAGGGGAAAGACAAGATCAGGGGCTGTTTTGGGGTGTTGGAAATGTGCCCCCAAGTCTCCTGCGTGACCCACCCACCATGCTGGATTACCCAATGGGCAGACTCAGCAGGTGCTGAGCATCGCCAGAAAAGTACCATCCCCCCCCACGCAAAAATAAATTGAAAAATCAGGACAGATTTGATTCGGTCTCCCCGCAATACTGTGCTTTGAAGCCGATGTAATTTCCCCATCAGGAAACTGAGGAAGTAGCTATTTTTAATTTCTGCATGCAAGTTTTGCATCATTTGGGGGGCAAATAGGATGTTAGCTTGTGGTTTTGTAATGTTTTTGTTTTGCATGACCTAATACTCCTATTATTATTAATTGCATTCATATTAAGGTTATCAGATGTCCCCGTTTCTCAGGGACAACCCCCAGATTTTAAAATCAGTCCCCTGACAAAATCCTATCGTTCCTATTGAAGTTGAAAAGTGTCCCCGGATTCATTGGGGAAAAAAATCGGGTAATTGTTGCAGGAATTTATGTATAGGTTGGGGGGGGTTGCCCCTCCAGCAGATGTCCTGCACCTGCAGCCCACTACCAAAATCAGCACAATCACTTTGTGACTTTTGTGATTTGTCCCCACAAAACACTTCATCACAGTTTCTTCCTATCTATTCAAAGGGCCTTTGCTGCAAGGATACCAAATGTAAGAATTCACTGATAAATGGATCTCTGTACCGGCTCACTGGGAAAACTTCAGAAATGCATATAGACCTTCTACTCAGCAGCTCCTCTGCCTGAGTGATAATTCCTGGCATCCTGACACCTGAGTGCCAGACAGGTAGCCATTCCAGAAAGAACAAGTTCATCACACCCTTTTGTCTCTATCTGGGTTTAATTTAAGCCCCTTACTCACGGGTATGTTGCTCCAATTCCGATATTTTCAAGAAGAAAGGTCAGCGCTCATCAGCAGCAGCAGCGCGGCTTTGCTTCCACGAAAAGAGCGATGAACTCACAGCGCCGCTCCCCCTTTCACGTTCCGGAGCCTCTTACGAGGCTCCTTCTCCGCTTCTGGGGGGGCTCCAGGTGCCCGCCGAGTCCCACGGCCGCAGGCTCGCTCTGCCTGCGGTTTTTCTTGATGGGTCTCCGCTTTGCCGCAGCGGACGACCCTTTTTCGCGGAGCCCCTCTTCACAGCGCGAAGAGGACCGCCATTGCTGTTTCGCGCCGCCTCCAGAAGCTGTTCTGGCTTCTGGGATAGCTGTGCAGCCTGCATTCGCTCCATAAGACGCACACACATTTCCCCTTACTTTTTAGGAGGGAAAAAGTGAGCCTTATAGAGCAAAAAATACGGTAAATTTCTATACAGTTTAGCTTCGTTCTGTCCTTATAATTCCCAAGAGAAAGGCTTCTGGGTGTGTGTGTGTTTTTACAAACTTATTTTTAACATCTTTTCCGATTCATTATATATCATTTCCCAGTAAGCTGTAACCTTACTACCACCACATGTGATAAAAAGAACCTTCTTTCTCTTGACATTTCCAACATTTGTTTGATTTAGATTTACACGTTTTTGCCAGTTTACTTGGTGTTAGATACTAAGCAGATTCCATCACCGATGGAAAAGGAGCCACTTTGAAAGGGAAACACAGATGTGATCCGTGTTCACACATGCAGAAGACCAGCAACCTCGCGTGGAAGAGATGGAGAAGCCACAAACTACCGTCCATCTTTACCACATTCTCTCAAACTTTGGGACTGCTGAAATATATACGACAAGAGCCCTCCCCTCCTCCATTAATTTGCCCCACCCTCTTTTAAAGCCATCCAGACTGGCAGCCATTGCTGCCTCTTGTGGCAGGGAGTTCCGCAGTCCGCAAAGCTTTAAAACCAATGAAGCTGAAGCTTCAGGGCCCTTAATCCCAGAGGGGCCCCAGAAGCGACTTCAGTTCACACTGCTTTTTGTTTAAAATTGGGGTCTAGCAGAGTCCAATTTGAGTTGCACAATTCCAACAGATTAATCTTCCATTGCATATATTTCAACTATCCCACAGTTTGAGAGTCAGATGTTGTCAAGGGGGCGTGTTGTGGTAAGTTGGTCGTTCTGCTTCGGCAAATGTACCGTATTTTTCGCTCCATAAGATGCACTTTTTTATTCCTAAAAAGTAAGGGGAAATGTCTGTGCGTCTTATGGAGCGAATGCGTGGTCCCTGGAGCCGAATTGCCCGGGGCAAAAAGCAAATCATACTCTCTTTTTTTGAAAGAGGGAAGTGGGTGTTGAAACAAAGCCACTGATCGGCAAGTGATCGGGAGGGAGATAAGGGACGCTAGAGATAAAGGAGGCTGCCTGGGAGGGGGGAGGTAAAAGCCCATGGATCCTCAGGATTTTAGCATTGGGTCACCCCAAATTCACCATCAGACCACATAGAATGTCCATGGCTACAGCTTGCACCAAAAAAATCACACACCCACTGTTGCGTGGGGCTGCAATGCTGCAAAAGCGTGGTTACAAAGCACGGATCCACATGGATTTTTTTGCAGTGGGCTACCCCAAACTCACCGTCAAATCACATGTCTGTGGCCACAGCATGAACCACAAAAATCATACACTGTTTTGTTCAGAATATTATTTTTCTTGTTTTCCTCCTCTAAAAACTAGGTGCGTCTTATGGAGCGAAAAATGCGGTATTTCCCTGCTGCCGCCACCACCATGCAGAGGTCAAGACCCTTGAGGAACAGCAAGGAGTTCACAAAAGTACTTAAGTGGAGTCCCAAGATTGTGGGAAAGGTGGGGTGATCTGCCGTGGTACAAACCCATTGAAGAAGATGGCTGTGGTTTCCCAGACCTTGTCGGTTGCAAAGGGGACCCCTAACCGCTCAGGCTTCAGGACTCAAAAAATATCCAGCTTCCTGGGACGTCCACGACTTCAGCTGTGACAAAAGAGAGAGAGAGAGGGAGAAAAAAATATTCTTTCCACTTTCCACATTATTTTAATTAAACTTCTATCCTATCTCCTGTTACACTCCTTTTCTCCAAGCTAAAAAACCCCAAACGCCTCCCACCGGTACGATATCCGTTTTGAGGTGAGGCGACCAGAGCATCCCAACCTGGTCGTGCCACAGGTTTGCACAATTCCTGGTTGCGCCACAGATTTTCACAGGTTTGCACAATTCCTCATTGCGCCACTGATTTGCACAGATTTGCACAATCCCTGGTTGCGCCACAGATTTGCACAATTACTGGTTGCGCCACAGATTTGCACAATCACTGGTTGTGCCCCATATTTGCACAATTCCTGGTTGCGCCACAGATTTGCACAGGTTTGCGCAATCCCTGGTTGTGCCAGAGATTTGCACAGGTTTGCACAATCCCTGGTTGTGCCAGATATTTGCACAGGTTTGCACAATCCCTGGTTGCGCCACAGATTTGCACAGGTTTGCACAATCCCTGGTTGTGCCAGATATTTGCACAGATTTGCACAATCCCTGGTTGCACCACAAATTTGCACAGATTTGCACAATTCCTGGCTGCGCCAGAGATTGGCACAGGTTTGCACAATTCCTTTCCCGGCATGCAATATGCCTTTTCACTGGGTTGATGTTCAATGTGCAAGCCACGCGTCCGTATAGGATCAGGGCCTGGAGACACCGTTGTTTTGGCCGGGGCCTTCATTCCAGGCTCAACCACATTCCTGCCTTGCTCTTCCGGCAGCGATTCCTCCGCCCAACGCCCTCAGCATTCCTTGGCAGTGGGATCGCCTGTGGTGAGAGGAGAGCAATGGCAGGAGGACAACAGCCAGGGAGGTGGGGGGGAAACGAGGCAGCCCCTCTGGGTCTGCCATCTCCAGGCTCTCCATCTCCCAAGGGAAGCCCCAATAAAACCCAGGAGTCCTGGGACCCCATTTCATTATTTTTTCCCAAAAATTGTTATTGATTTTAACAAGGATAACATATAAAACGTACAAAAGAAAACACATTACAATACTAAAAGAAAAGAAAAGAAAAAATAATATAAACACATATTCCTTCTAAAATTCATTTTAATTTCCATTCTTAACTGACTTCCTTGAATCCCCCCCTAACCGAATTTAATTGTATCAGCTTGTAACAATATCCTCTTTAAGGAAAATAAAATTAACTCTCTCAATTTACTATCCACAATGCTTAACAATTCATTCTTATTTTATTCCTAAGCCTATTTGATATTTTCAAGTGACTTCTAATTTTATTATATTACAATATTTGGCTAAATAGTCTTTAAATTTCTTCCCATCTTCTCGATAAGCCTCTTCTTTCTGATCGCGAATTCTTCCCGTCAGGTCAGCTAGCTCCAAAAAGTCCAACATCTTCATCTGCCATTCTTCTACTGTTGGTACCTGGGCTCCCATTTCAAACAGCTGATCACAGAATCATAGGGCTGGAAGGGACCCTCAGAGGTCATCCAGCCCAACCCCCTGCGATGCAGGAATCTCAGCTAAAGCATCCATGACAGTTGTTCTTCTTGAAAAGCCCCCTTCTGTATTTATAGCATCTCTGCCCCATATTTTCTCCCCAAGGAGCTCAGGGCAGTCCGCATGGCCCTCCCCTCTGAATTTAACCCCCACAACAACAGCCCTGTGAGGTAGCACAGGCTGAGAGGCAACAACTGGGGGCCACCCCAGGTGAGTCCCTGAGGAATGAGGGTTTGAATCCCCCCCCAAACTTGGCCATGAAGCTCCCTGGGGGGTGACCTTGGGGGAACAGACACACTGGGTCTCTGGGTCCAACCTACCTCGCAGGGTTGTTGTTTGTGGGCGCCCGCCCTGTGGAACTCCCTCCCACCAGATGTCAAAGAGAACAACAACTACCAGACTTTAAGAAGACATCTGAAGGCAGCCCTGATTAGGGAAGCTTTTAATGTTTAATAGGTTATTGTATTTTAGTGTTTTGTTGGAAGCCGCCCAGAGTGGCTGGGGAAACCCAGGCAGATGGGCAGGTTATAAATAATAAATTATTATATATATATTTTATTATTATTATTATTATTATTATTATTATTATTATTATTATTAAATGGGGGCAGGGAGAGAAGGGAGCACAAGGCACCTTGGAGAGAAAAATGATTGAATATAAATGCAATAATAATAATAATGCAGTAATAAATAAAAAGGGGGTGACTCTCAAAGCCCACCCCCTCCAGTTGCTTGCAATTTCACTGCGTGGAGGAAAATAGTTTGTTTTTTTATTTTAATAATAATAATAATAATAATAATAATAATAATAATAAACTTTTATTCATATCCCGCCCTCCCCAGCCAAAGCCGGGCTCAGGGCGGCTAACAACAATAAAATAATGGCCGTGTTGCAGATTGTTAATGGATGAAAGGAGGAAAGGCAAAGCTACATTATATTAAGATAAATTATAGGATAAAAATTGGGAAAGATGGAAAGGATTTGCTGAAATAGCTAACCGAACTAGAATACAAAAAAGGGAGGTGTGAGGAGGTCAAGGAAACAAGTAAATGAAAGATAAGTTATGGGAAGGTTTGTCGTGTTTTTTTAATTGTTTCTATTTTTCTGTTTTTGATTATTATTATTTTCTATTCTCTTCTTTTTTTATTGTGATGTGTTGTTATGTTTTTGTTTAACTTGGAATTATCTCTTTCTCTTTTTGTAACATTTAACACTTTAATAAATATTATTTAAAATAAATAAATAAATAAAATAATGGCCGTGTTGCTACTGTGAAGATATAGCAAAATACGGTAGAAGAATAAAAACAACAACCCAGCAATAATAACACAGGGAAACTGATTTTAAAAAAGAGGTTTTAATGTAAATACGTAGCAAAGCACACTAGAACTGTAGCACCCTGCTTGTGGTTAACGCTTAGCTGGAATGAAATATTCAACGCAGCAATAGAGAAATTAAAATAATAATTTATTTGTCAGACAAATAAATGAGAGGCTCAGTGGTATATGGTTACCAAGCTCTGGCCTGGCCTCTTGCCATCCTGGCCAGCACTTATATTCCCTTAATCCAGCCCCCTTTGCTCCTCCTGTGGCTGCCTCTGTCCAATCAGCCTGGTTGAAATTCCTATTGGCTGTTTGGTAGAACCAATCACAAAAGATACACCCACAAAAGATACACCCACTTCCTTGCCCTTATAAGGGAGACAAAGAGCTATATATAAATGACAAATAAGTAATAATATATCTTACATGGAATCTTAATTACCAGCTCACCTCTTGCCCTCCTTGCCCTTATTGCCTTCTAAAACAAATGTTTAATCTTACATTTTTATGTTCAACAGATGTCAAGGATCTTGAATTTCACATCAATATTGAAAGATTTCCTTCATTTGAAAGTTTCTAAACAAATGCCTGTCAACCATATATATATCAAGAGTGCTTGGATGGCGTCTTCTGTCTAGCAGGGGGGCTAGGCTGGTGGCTGACTTAATTTCAGGATAAATACAACTCTTACAACCATATGAAATAAGAATCTAGCATTCCTTAAATCCTTTGCATAATTACATTTAAGCCAATATATTTAAGCTAATATATTTCATTCACTTATCATAGGTAGCCTTTTAAAAGAATAAAGCCTTTGTAAAGTAAAAAGGAACTCAGTAAAAAACAGCTTTTAAAAAGAAGCCTCTTCAGTTTACACCTCCCCCCTTTCCCCCTCCTTTCCCAGCCAGCTAGATGCTTCTTCTCCAGCCAAGCCAGTTGCCTTTCCCAACATTTAACCTTTTTAACTCTCTCAGTTTAAGAAAAAGAAACAGCTTTTAAAGATTTCTTTAAAATGCTCTCTTTTTCTGCCAGCTAGATGCCTCTCCATTGCTCTTGGCCTTTTTAACCTTGGAAAGAAGATCTGGCTCATTTTACTGGGAGGCACATTGGTATTATTTTACTATTTACCCTTGCCTTTAATTGTGTTTTCTCAGTCTGCAAGGGCAGCATATGTAATTCTCCCTTTTTATGACTTTGAGAATTGTTTTTCTACTATAAATCAATGGGGCCCCCTTGTCTTAGGAGAAAAACCTCTTGCCAAGGTTCTTTCTGCCTGGCATGAAACATTTGAAAATCTAAGCCCATTTAATTTAGGAACCTGATCAAGATATAAGCCAATATAAGTCTTGATTAAAAATGCAGTCTATATTCAAATGCCACATTCCCCCCTTTCAAGCTCAAGGACCTTCATCCCAAGTGTCCTTGATAGCTTGACCTTCATCATATTCCTGAGGTAAAGCTCTGTATAGGGCCATGATATGAGGTAGAGTTTCATTTGAAACCATCTTGCTAATTGTACTTCTAAAACATGAAATGATACATGGCATCATACACAAAACCATTACCACTACTGTCAAGAAAAACAAGCAAGACAATAGTATCCCTTTGAGTCCTGTGACATTAGGTAACCAATTGGTGAGCCATCCCATATCCCATCCTTCCCATGTTTGTACTGGGACATGTGCTATATTCTCCATCTTTGTGGCCAACACACGGATTGCCTCACCATTATCAGAAATGTTAAAGCAACAGGCATTCCCTGTCAAGTTCAAGACTCCACATAGGCCTCCCTGCCTGGCAAGTACATAATCCATTCCCATTTTCAGCTGCAAAATGGCGGCTCTACTTTCATCCAACTGTTGTGCAATAAGTCTCAAACTCTGGGCCGTTGCATTGGTTACAAGTTCCACTACTGCTTGCAATCGAATTATTCTGTTTAGATTATAAATAGGATCCCGTGCCCCTTGTATGAGCTCACCAGGATTCCAGGAGGCAGGATCATAATAGGCTATAATGCGCTCTGGCGGCCAATCATCAGTACCGCTCCAACTTTGGGTACTTCCTCCTGCTATATGAGAAATATCAGCATTCCTTCGTGTTCGCCTGGCCGAACTAGTGGGCATAATCCACATTGGTGGTAATACCCAACCCAAGAAACAAGTCCCACTCCATTTGGAAGGGAGCTTTTTGTATGCCCATTCTCCACATATCCACCACAACCATCGGGTCTGAGGTTTTTGGTACGTGGAGTACAGAAGGCGAAATACCAAAAGAGGTAGAGAGTTCACAGTGCAGTATGTTAGATTGCCTTTTTCTGTCACAGTTATGTTCCACACCACTTTCCATGCGTGAATAAAAGGAGGTGCACAGGGCAAGGTATTCCGAGTTCGATAGGTAGTACCGTGTGCCCAGGTATGACTATTCTTAATATAATCCCAAGTATAGTGACAATGAGAAGAGCCTATCATGGGAGAATCAGCTGCATCTGATGATTTATGTACACAGAATTCCCCTTGTACAGGTATAACTCGTAATGGTTTAGTTGAGTTCCATCCGGGGAAATTCTGTATTTCTGTTTGGTGTGGCATTTCGCTTACCATACCAATGGCATCTAATGGTATCGGTAATAAGGGCATACCTCCCTCTGAATCATCTGGCCCAAGAGAGCAAACAAGGCAATTGGTCCTATTTGCAACATTGGCTACCATCTCAGCTAAGCCTACCCACATATTGTGGTCATGGCTGAATCCATATTTAGCCAATTTGGTCAGATTCAAGGACCCTTCCCCTTCCCAAGGGATCAGGATTAATAATAAAATCATGTTGATGTCTAGTATATGCATTCCTTCCACAAAAGATTACCTTATTGTGATAGCAAATAATTATTAGCCCCAATATAATTCCCCCAGTGACAG
Organism: Podarcis gaigeae; assembly: GCF_964106915.1. NCBI lineage: Eukaryota > Metazoa > Chordata > Lepidosauria > Squamata > Lacertidae > Podarcis > Podarcis gaigeae. The sequence goes on from NC_139689.1 coordinate 1,537,366, forward strand.
AAATGGGGAACCACCAAGACCAAAACATATATCCCGAGGATCCCCAATGAGTAATATCTCTGATAATTGTTCCACAAGGGGGCAGTCAATCAATTGTATTAGAGAATCTTTCCGTTCACAGTTGCTGGTTCAGACGCTCCTCAAGCTTCAGGCGTGCGCAGGTCAGCCAGCTTCCAGGTTGTGGCTGCAGCAGGCCGGTCGTCAAATGTTGCCCGTGACCTAGCCCGTTCCCGGTAGGGCTAGATACAGGGGTTTTTGGAGAGAGTTAGTTTTAAAGGATTAGAGGGGTCACCTTTGCACGTCCAACTGCCTTCGGACTTCTTCAAACGAGAGTGATGAATCCAGGGGGTCACCTCAGCTACCTTCACCGCTGTTGGAGTAGAGAGCAAGACGGTGTAAGGTCCACGCCACTTTGGTGCAAGTGGATCACGTTTCCACTCTTTCACCCATACGCTATCGCCAGCCTGGAACTGATGAATCGGCTCGGCAATGCTGCACGGCGTGCGTTCGAGGGCCCACCTGTTAAGAGAAACAAAAACACGGGAGAGAGATTGCACTTGTCCCTGTGTCACATGATCTCCTATTTGTTTAAGGTCAGCTGGAATATCCTGAACAAAGGAGGGCGGTCTCCCATACAGGAGCTCAAAAGGTGACAACTTAAGTCTTTTTGTGGGTGCACACCGAACACGAAACAGTGTTATGGGTAACACATCTACCCATCCCAATCCCGTTTCCTGGGTTAATTTTGCCAATTGGGTTTTCAGAGTCCGATTCATTCTTTCAGTTTTCCCTGAACTCTGAGGCCTATATGCTGCATGCAGTCTCCATTTTACTTGTAGGACTCGACATACATCTTGTACTACTTGATCAATGAACGCTGGCCCATTATCACTTCCAATGCATCTAGGTAATCCAAACCTTGGGATCATTTCTGGACCTCGAGGAGTGAAGGTGATTTGGGCCTGCAATTTGGACAGCATATCTCTCCCTAAGAGAGGTATTGGACACTCAGGTATATACAAAAACTGATGGGTTAAACGATGTCCCCCAATCTGGCATTCCAAAGGTTGGAGGAAAGACCTCTTAGCTGACTGTCCAGTGGCACTTTTAATGACTACACTTTTGGATGCCTTTTTCTGCAATAGTTCTGGGAGTACTGAGTATTCATCCCCAGTATCAATCATAAAGTCTATTAAATGGCTCCCTAATTGAATCGTGACCGTGGGCTCCTGGAAGCCTAACTTTATGGAGTCCGGTCGTTCCTAGTCTTGAGTAAAATCCTCTTCTGCCAGTCCAATGAAATTGTCTCTATTCTGTCCTTGTCCTGGTCTCTGATATCTTCCATTTCGGATCATTCCCCGTCCCCGTCCCTGGTTTCTTGGGCCGGAGCCTGGGCCTGGGCCTGGGCCTGGGCCTGGGCGTACTTCTTCCAACCTCAGGGGTTCAGGACACTCCCGCTTCCAATGACCCTCCTTCTTGCAATTTGCACATTGATTCCTTCCCAGTGGTGGATTCCTTCCTCGCCCTCTCCCTCCATTTAAGGGGCGGTGGTCTTGCTTCACTGCTGTGGCTAGCATTACCATCTTTTCCTTCTGCCACTTCTTCTTCTCTTGCTTCTCAGCCTCATCCCTATTCCGATAAACTCGGCGTGCAATGGCCATAATTTGGCTCATCAGCATCCCTTCCCATCCTTCTGATTTCTGAATTTTCTTACGAATATCAGAAGCGCACTGGGCCACAAATGTAGCAGTAATCATTCTGCTGTTTTCAGGGGCTTCAGGGTCAAAAGGAGTCCATATACGATAGGCTTCTTGCAGCCTCTCTAAAAAGTCTCCTGGACTCTCTTTTGGTTTCTGTTCTACTTCTGAGACTTTAGACATATTAGTGGGCTTCTGGCATGCCCTGCGGATACCTTGCACAAGCGTCTGGCGGTAGGTGGTAAGTCTGGCCAGATGAATTCCATTGTTTGGATCCCAATTAGGATCTTCCAAGGGAAAGTTATCTTGGAGATGACGGTCAATATTAAAAATATTTCCCACTCTGGCCTGCTCACGCAAATATATCTGTGCCTTTTCAATTATGTCTCTCCTTTCCTCAGTGGTGAAAAGAGTATTTAGGAGCTGGCGACAATCTGTCCAAGTAGGGCTATGAGTATTTACTATTGAAGTCACCAAGTCCATCATAGCCTGAGGTTTTTCTGCAAAAGATGGGGTGTGTGTTTTCCAATTCATCAAATCTGTAGTTGTGAATGGAATATATTGCAGGGTCGAAGTTCGAGGTGGCCGTGGTCCGGGTTGCCCGTTAACCAGCGCAGGCTCCTCAAGTGCATCAAATACTCTTCTAAGAGGGGCTACTACGTGATCTTTCTCTTCGCTTTGCTCTAGGGGCCTCAAATCATAGGGGATGGTATTTGTCCCAAGGCGTTCTTTTAGCAGCTTTATACGCCTGGCTGTATTGCTTGCTGACCGATTAAGGTCTCCCTGTAACTTCTGTAATAATTCTCTAGGACTTGGATGTACAGGGGTTTGGGGTGGGCAATCAGTTGTTCCACTAAAGGAGACTGTAGATGCAGGTCTATTAGGAGTCACAGGTGGAATAACCACTTCTGCTTGGGCTTTATTATAGGACTCCAATGCCTCCTGAAGATATTTATCATAATCTATCAAGGAATCAAGCTCTGTGACTCCACTCCCATTATTCATTCCACTTTCTTGCCTTGGGGTTACAACTGGCGGAGTGTTTGAATTAAGCTCCCTTCGATGTGGAGCATAGGGTGGAGGTGGAAGCACCTCTTCCTCTGGTCCCTCAAAAATGGGTTTGAGTTTATTTGGCAAGATTCCTTTCCTAGCTTCAGCTTTTACAGCCAATAATTTGCATCGTTTGACTTTGCATTCCCTTATCCATGGAGGATTTTTATTTAATGTGCTCAGCCAGGAATCTATATATGGAAATTGTTCTGGGCACCCTCCAGTTTCTTTGGCGATGTTAGACCAAAGTTTGCTTACTAAATTTATATCAAAAGTTCCCTGAGATGGCCATTCAGTAATTTGTTTTGGCCATTCTAGTTCACATAACGTTCTCAAGCGCTCTGGCGTCATTTTGACTCCATATGCCCCTGAGAAGGCTTTCTTAAAATTATTTAACATACACTCAAGAGGTGTATTTTCCCCCTTTGAACCCCCAACTCCCATTGTATGGCCCTGTGAAGTATCCACTCAGTCACTCACACACACGCTTTGTCAATTTTCCCTTTTCCTCCACCAGACCAACATCTGATGTACCCAACCACCTAGCGTACTCAGTTTCCCCTTACTGAGACGCAGAAGTTTGATCAAGACTTCTCTTCCTCCCAATTAATTGGAGGGCCAAAAAATCCCTTTGTGCACTTACCCTTGGTTGGTTCCCTGTTTCCCCCGGTCCGTCGCCGCCAATGAGCAGGGTATCAGACAGACGAGTCTTCTGCGTTCCCCCTGGAAAAATTTACCAGTGCGCGCTTTGGGTAAGCAGTGGTCCTCTCTCTTGTACCCTGCCCAGTAGGGCGAAGGGGCTGCGTTCCAGCAGACCACTTATCCGAGTCACAGTGGCACCATAAAATGTAGCACCCTGCTTGTGGTTAACGCTTAGCTGGAATGAAATATTCAACGCAGCAATAGAGAAATTAAAATAATAATTTATTTGTCAGACAAATAAATGAGAGGCTCAGTGGTATATGGTTACCAAGCTCTGGCCTGGCCTCTTGCCATTCTGGCCAGCACTTATATTCCCTTAATCCAGCCCCCTTTGCTCCTCCTGTGGCTGCCTCTGTCCAATCAGCCTGGTTGAAATTCCTATTGGCTGTTTGGTAGAACCAATCACAAAAGATACACCCACAAAAGATACACCCACTTCCTTGCCCTTATAAGGGAGACAAAGAGCTATATATAAATGACAAATAAGTAATAATATATCTTACATGGAATCTTAATTACCAGCTCACCTCTTGCCCTCCTTGCCCTTATTGCCTTCTAAAACAAATGTTTAATCTTACATTTTTATGTTCAACAGATGTCAAGGATCTTGAATTTCACATCAATATTGAAAGATTTCCTTCATTTGAAAGTTTCTAAACAAATGCCTGTCAACCATATATATATCAAGAGTGCTTGGATGGCGTCTTCTGTCTAGCAGGGGGGCTAGGCTGGTGGCTGACTTAATTTCAGGATAAATACAACTCTTACAACCATATGAAATAAGAATCTAGCATTCCTTAAATCCTTTGCATAATTACATTTAAGCCAATATATTTAAGCTAATATATTTCATTCACTTATCATAGGTAGCCTTTTAAAAGAATAAAGCCTTTGTAAAGTAAAAAGGAACTCAGTAAAAAACAGCTTTTAAAAAGAAGCCTCTTCAGTTTACACCTCCCCCCTTTCCCCCTCCTTTCCCAGCCAGCTAGATGCTTCTTCTCCAGCCAAGCCAGTTGCCTTTCCCAACATTTAACCTTTTTAACTCTCTCAGTTTAAGAAAAAGAAACAGCTTTTAAAGATTTCTTTAAAATGCTCTCTTTTTCTGCCAGCTAGATGCCTCTCCATTGCTCTTGGCCTTTTTAACCTTGGAAAGAAGATCTGGCTCATTTTACTGGGAGGCACATTGGTATTATTTTACTATTTACCCTTGCCTTTAATTGTGTTTTCTCAGTCTGCAAGGGCAGCATATGTAATTCTCCCTTTTTATGACTTTGAGAATTGTTTTTCTACTATAAATCAATGGGGCCCCCTTGTCTTAGGAGAAAAACCTCTTGCCAAGGTTCTTTCTGCCTGGCATGAAACATTTGAAAATCTAAGCCCATTTAATTTAGGAACCTGATCAAGATATAAGCCAATATAAGTCTTGATTAAAAATGCAGTCTATATTCAAATGCCACAGAACAATTACACGAAACCACTAATAAGAACCCAACAAGGAAAATTGACTTTCTCTGCAGAGAATCCCTTCTGATTCTCCCTGCTGCTTTGCAAAGAGAGGAAGGGTGCGCGCGCGCTCCTGGGCGCGCTCCTCTCCCTCCCTCCGTCTGGAGAACCCAGGCGTCCGAGGAGGAGGAGTTGCTCCCTCCCTCCCCCCCGCCCTCCTCTCGCGAGATCTCCCAGCCATGTTGCAGCGGAGGGGCTTGTAAACAGAAGGGAGCCCAGGGGAGACCACCCGGCGCGCGACCCCCCGGGGAAAGGTCAGTGACCTGCGGGGGAGGAGCCTCCCCCTCCCTCCTCTCCCGGACGCCTGGGTCCCCTGGGAGGAGGTGGGCGAGGCGCCTCCTGCCCGGACTCCTGGGTCCCCAAGGCGGGGGGAGGGTCGCCTCTGCGCCCCCAGGGTCGAGGGTGGGGGCGCCCCCTTGGCACCCTGGGGCGCCCTTCCTGGTTGGAGTGGGGGAGCGCCCTGTTTCTAGGGGTGCGTCCTGCGCCCCACGGTCCAGGGTTGGGGGGCACCCCTTTGGGATGGGTGGGGGCACTCTAGGGCGCATTTCCTGGCACTGGGAGGGCGCAGGGGCCAGGGAGGAGTCTCCTTCGATGGTGGGTGTGCCGGGCAGAGTTGGGGGGCAGCTTGAGATTTCCCTCCCCCCAAAATGGGGAAACTGGGCAGGATCTGGGGTGAATCTTTTGCTCCTCTCGTTTGGCATCGTTCCCTCCTCCTACTCCTCCTTCAGATTTGGGGGGTCCTGCCCCCGTGAGGGTGTACCCCCCAGTCTGGCTAGTCCAGGGCATAACTGGGGGGCATTTGCCCCTTGGCAGAACCTCAGGGGCCGGAGATCAAGGCTATCTTTCTTGTCCCCGGTGCCCCAAATCTTGTGCCCCAACTTTGGGCGCTTCTGTGCAGCCGGACGGTCAGGATCACAGCGTTGAAGGGACCCCAGTGGTCATCTATTACAACCCCCCGCAATGCAGGAATCTCAGCTGCGGGTTACGGGATCCTGGAGTCGGAAGGGACCCCCCAGTGGTCATCCAGTCCAACCTGCTGCCGTGCGATGACCCCGGGGCCTGACCCTGCCAACTCCATCTCTCTATTTCTGTGTTTGGAGTTTGGCAAAGTAGGGCAGGTCTCTGCCCCGAGCCGTTTGCAATTCAACAGCAGGAAAGAGACAGGAAAATAATGTGTTTGTTTTGGTTCTCCACAATCCAAGCCCTAGAGAGGGAGGAAGGGGGCAAAGGAAAGGTTTTCTCCCTCTCCTGTAACACTCGATCCAATGCTGGAAGGTTCAGGGTGGATAAAACCGGGTTCGAAAATCCCCAGCCGCATTTTGCTACTGGTTTGGCTACTAGTTGTGTCATTGTGGAGATTTCTGGGCACCAGGTTGGCGACCCCAGTTCAAAAAGCTCCGCCTTAGTCCAAAGTTAATAGCATGTCCATTTCCGCCCTGTGCCTTTCTCCTCCTTGCAAACTGGGGCAAGGGAATTGTTGTGAGAGCAAGCAGTGGAGTTGAGATCGTAGGGTCCCAGAAGGGATCCGAGGGTCATCTAGTCCAACCCCGTGGCAAAGAGGCATTCTGTTTTGGGGGGACAGGGGGTGGGTGGGTGTGGAGGACTCCCTGGTCCTGAATGGGGTAACTGTGCCCCTGAAGGACCAGGTGCGCAGCCTGGGAGTCATTTTGGACTCACCGCTGTCCATGGAGGCACAGGTCAAATCTGTGTCCAGGGCAGCTGTCTACCAGCTCCATCTGGTACGCAGGATGAGACCCTCCCTGCCCGCAGACTGTCTGGCCAGAGTGGTGCATGCGCTGGTTATCTCCCGCTTGGACTACCGCCATGCGCTCTATGTGGGGCTACCTTTGAAGGTGACCCGGAAACTGCAATTAATCCAGAATGCGGCAGCTAGACTGGGGACTGGGAGACCACATAACACCTTCACCGGCTCCCACTACGTTTCCGAGCACAATTCAAAGTGTTGGTGCTGACCTTGAAAACCCTAAACGGCCTTGGTCCTGAATACCCGGAGGAGCGTCTCCACCCCCATTGTTCGGCCCGGACACCGGGGTCCCTCTCCTGAGGGACTTCTGGTAGTTCCCTCCCTGTGAGAAGTGAGGTTACAGGGAACCAGGCAGAGGGCCTTCTCGGTGGTGGCGCCCGCCCTGTGGAACGCCCTCCCACCAGATGTCAAAGAGAACAACAACTACCAGACTTTTAGAAGACATCTGAAGGCAGCCCTGTTTAGGGAAGCTTTTAATGTGTGATGTATTGCGGTGTTTTAATATTTTGTTGGAATCCGCCCAGAGTGGCTGAGGAAGCCCAGCCAGATGGGCGGGGTATAAATAATAAATTATACTTATAATTATAAGTATAATAATTATTATTATTATCCAATTGTGGCAAACTCAGTGTTAGAAACTAGCCAGGCGCCAGGCGCGTTTTGCAACTGGCAGGGGTCCGGAGATCTCTGGATGCTGGGGAAAGCAAAATGTGACTTTGAGCAGGAAATAAATTTCTTGCACCTTGAACCGATTTGATTGTGCATCGTTTAATTTGATGTTTTAATGTGTTGCAAACTTCTTTGAGGTTCGGCTCTTTAAAATATACTCCCAGTGGTCCGGCCCCTTCCCCAGGTCGTCCCTACAAAGACCTTGCAAGGCAGGCCAAGAAGCTGACTCCAAGGTCACCCGACGGAGCGGGTATTCGAACCCAGATCTCCCAGGTCCCAGCCCGGCACTCTAACCACTACACCCCACTGCCTTCCTAGATTCCTCCCGCTATGGGGCAGCTCTATAAAAAGTCGGTAACTAAATACGGGGAAAGCGAAATGTCCCTTAGAGCAGGATCCGAAATATTTCCTGGGAACTTGAATTGGTTTTATTCCGGTTTGATGTGTCATAAACGGCTTTGAGGTGAGATATAAAACAGTATAGAAATGAAACGATGGATGAGGACGGTAAATCTCATGGCCAAAAATGGCACGTTCCTTATTATTGGATTTATTTCCTCCCTGACTCAGGGAACCTTGCAGCTGAAAACATTGTGGGGGAAGCAATCATTAAAGAAGAATTATACATGAATATACACTAGATCTGCTAAGAACAGACAGGCTATTGTTATGTTACCAGCCTTTCCTGAAAGCAGTCAGCTCCCTAAAGTCTTCTTGGTGGCAGAATCTCCTTCTGTGGAGGTTTCTTAATCAGAAATTCCTTGGCTGCAATTTCTGCATGGCAGGGGCTGGGGTTGAGCTGGATGACCCCCAGGTGTCCCTTTCCGTGCTCTTAATTCTACAAGAACCTAGGTTTCTCTTTGGAGAATCATTTTTCTGCTTCTTCCCCTGCCAGCGGAAGGACAGCCAGGTGGGAGCCATTCCGGCTTCCCTAGGCAGGGAGTTCCAAAGTTCTCTGGAGGAGCCACCACCGAGAAGGCCCTGCCTTGTGCCTCCCACCCCACCAACCAACCAGCCAACTGGGTCTTCGAGGGTGGCAGGACCTCCACCCCAAAAGTATCCAAACCCAGGGAGGGAATATGGCCTTTCAGACAACCTGGACCTAAGCTGTTTCGAGCTTTATAGGGGTGAAAGGTTCCAGCTTGGCACAGGGTTGGTATGGATGACCCTCAGAGTCCCTTCCAAATCTATAACGGAACAGCAGCCAGCGGCGCTCTTTTGGCAAGGGGGTGGCACCTGTGCCCTCTAGCCAGCCCCACTCAGCAGTCTGCCTGCAGCAATTTGGGTCGGCTGAGGTTTCCAAGCACTTTTCAGAGGCAGCCCCAGGAGCGGAGCATTGCGGTAGTCCAGGCTGTGCACAACTAAGGCGTTCCTCGCTGTGGCCAGCTCTGGCGCCGTGCCAAACGGGTGCGGTTGTAAATGCACCCCTGCGCCTCCAATCTCGCCGACTCGACCGCCGTGGTAGCGCATGGAGACTTGTGGGTTGCGCCAAAGGTGGCTTGTGAAGGTGGGCAGAGAGAATTGTGCATTGCGCATGGAGGACGGACCCCGAAGCAAGGGAGAAAAGGCAGCGTTGCGCGGGGCAAGCAGAGTGCGCCTTGTGGGTGGCGCCTCCCAGCTGCTGCGTGCACTACCCCCTTAACGCCCCAGGCGCACTGATGCGCAGTGCGCACAGGAAACATGGCGGCGGAGAAGAGGTGTCTTGGCGCCCCTTGAGGAGCTGGGATGTTGAGGTTAATGGGAGTTGGGCTTCCTAGGTAGGCTGAGTTTCCTTGCTGGCAAAAGCCGTTTTCACCGCACGTTCCTCGCGCTGCGCATTCTGAAATCCTTCCAGGAATCATGCGCCGCATGCCAGATTTTTCCCAGGAAGGAGTTTCAGCATTTGGGCTCCCACTGTGATCATTATTTAGCTGCATTTATATCCTCAAGGCGGCCAGGGGGTGAGATTTGAACCCGGGTCTCTAGTCCGGCGCCCTCACCACTGCTCCACGCTGCCTCTCCAGGGCTTTGCTGTGTGGTGAGAAGGTGAATTTGAGGGTGAAGACCATGGGGAGGCAAACTAAGGCCCAGGGGCCGGATCCGGCCCCATCGCCTTCTTAATCCGGCTTTCGGACGGTCCGGGAATCAGAATGTGTCCTTTTATTTAAAATGCATCTCTGGGTTATTTGTGGGGCAGAGGAATTCGTTCACCCCCCTCCCCCCAAAAAATATAGTCCGGCCCCCCACAAGGTCTGAGCGACAGTGGACCGGCCCTCTGCTGAAAAAGTTCCCTGACCCCTGGTGGAGAGGGATGTATTAGGCAGGTTGCTTCCAGAGGGCACAGGGTTCAGAGAAAGGGACCCCCAGGGGTCATCCAGCCCAACCCCCTGGCATGCAGGAATGGCGACGAAGGCCCCCCTGCGATGAAGGAGAGCCCAGCACCTTTCAAGGGAGCTCTTACCCTCGGGAAGTTGTTGTTGTGCCCCCCACGTGACTCCTCTCTTTCCATTTAAAGCCCTGGGTTCGGTTCCTGCCCTCCGGACCAGCAGTGGGTGCCAAGCTTGCTCCCTCTTCCCTGTGACCTCCAATCCCGACTCCTTTGCCCTTGAGGGGTTTGGCCGACTGACACCCATTGAAGGGCAAAATTGTCGGGTTGCGAGGGACCCCCAGCGGTCATCCATCCCAACCCGCGGCAACGAATGCAGAAATGGCAGCTACGGGTTCTCCAACGGAGGCTTTATTTTCTGCTCCCACCCAAAACACGCCAGAGTCTTCCCATCGAGAGGAGAGACTGTTCTCCTGCCTGGTGGGAGGCTGCTTGCCCAGCTGTCAGATGGCATCATCCTGGCACCAGACGCCTTTTCTCCAGCGTAAAACCCTCTGGCTTCCTATCTCCCTTCGCCGTGGCTTCCCTTTTGGCACCAGGGGCTCTGAGGGGCTCTTGAGGGGCTCTGCAGCCGGGCTGCTCAGTTGGGGAGGGGGTTTCCCTTGCCACCCCCTCCTTGCTGGGAAACCTCTAACAAAATGTAGAATAGTAGGCAGGAAATTGTAGGCAAACTGAGGCCCGGGGGCCGGATCCTGCCCAATCGCCTTCTCTCTCTCTCTTTTTTTTTAATATTTATTCAAGTTTCCAATTTAATACAAACATAATACACAGAAAACAAAATACCAAAAATACACAATTAAAAACAAAACAAAACAAATATAATTCCCATCACTTATTTCCATTACCTTATATCTCGGACCTCCTCTCACCTCCCCCTTTTGTATTTCAGTTCAGGTCTTATTTCAGCAAATCCTTATTGTAATAATAATAATAATAATAATAATAATAATAATAATAATAATAAAAATAAATTTTATTTATATCCCGCCCTCCCCAGCCGAAGCCGGGCTCAGGGCGGCTAACAACAATCAGCAATCAAACAATCAGATTCTAAAAAACACATTCTAAAAATATTTCATTATAAAAATCAATTAAAATCGAATTAATGGCAACTAATTAAGCAAGATTCTGTGCAGGTTGCCAGAGGAGGGAGTCAGGCTGCGCCCTGACCAAAGGCCTGGTGGAACAACTCTGTCTTGCAGGCCCTGCGGAAGGATGTCAGGTCCCGCAGGGCCCTGGTCTCTTGGGACAGAGCGTTCCACCAGATCGGGGCCACAGCCGAAAAGGCCCTGGCTCTAGTTGAGGCCAGCCTAACCTCTCTGAGGCCTGGGACCTTGAGGATGTTATTATTTGCAGACCGTAGGTTTCTCTGTGGGGCATACCAGGAGAGGCGGTCCCGTAGGTATGAGGGTCCTAGGCCATATAGGGCTTTGAAGGTTAAAACCAGCACCTTAAACCTGATCCTGTACTCCACCGGGAGCCAGTGCAGCTGGTATAGCACCGGATGAATGTGATCTCTAAGCGAAGACCCCGTAAGGAGTCTCGCTGCGGCATTCTGCACCCGCTGGAGTTTCTGGGTCAGTCTTAAGGGCAGCCCCACGTAGAGCGAGTTACAATAATCCAGTCTGGAGGTGACCGTTGCGTGGATCACAGTGGCTAGGTCAGGGCGAGAGAGATAAGGGGCCAACTGCTTAGCTTGGCGGAGATGAAAAAATGCCGCCTTTGTTATAGCTGCAATCTGCGCCTCCATGGAGAGGGAGGTATCGAAGATTACACCCAAACTCTTAACGGACGATGCTGGCACTAATTGCGCCCCCGCAAGAGATGGGAGTTGCCCCCTCAGTCCCATGTCGTCCCGTCCCAGCCAGAGGACCTCTGTCTTCGAAGGATTTAACTTCAACCGGCTCCCACGTAACCATCCAGCCACAGCCTCCAAGCATCTGGTCAGTGTATCGGGGGCCGAGTCAGGATGGCCATCCATCAACAGATAGAGTTGGGTGTCATCGGCATACTGATGGCATCCCAGCCCAAAACTCCGGACAAGCTGGGCGAGGGGGCGCATAAAGATGTAAAAAAGCATCGGGGAGAGTATTGCAACCTGGGGCACACCACACACCAAGGAGTGGCGGGATGACAATTCCCCCCCGAGCGCCACCCTCTGTCCCCGACCAGAGAGAAACGAGCGCAGCCATTGAAGGACTGTGCCCTGGATCCCCATGTCGGCAAGGCGGTGGTCCAGGAGTTCGTGATTGACCATGTCGAAGGCTGCTGACAGATCTAGAAGAATCAGCAGCCCCGACCCGCCTCGATCCAGCTGCCTGTGGAGATCATCTGTTAGGGCGACCAGAGCCGTCTCGGTCCCATGACCAGCACGGAAGCCGGACTGGAATGGATCCAGAGCCGATGATTCATCCAGAAACCTACCAAGCTGTTCAGCAACCGCTCTCTCAATCACCTTACCCAGGAATGGAAGATTCGAGACCGGGCGGTAATTGGATAGATCTAAGGGATCTAATGATGTTTTCTTTAAGAGCGGACACACCACTGCCTCCTTCAGTTCCCCTGGGAATGTCCCGGTGCCAAGGGACAAATTGATGATATCCCCCAGGGGGGCCCGCACCTCGTCTGGACACGCTCTAATCAGCCATGACGGGCACGGGTCAAGAGGACAGGTGGTGGGCTTTCCAGCTCGGAGGAGTCTGTCCACATCGGCTGGAGATATCCGGTCAAAGTGGTCCAATACTGGAGCCGAGGACAGTCGAGGGGCCTCCAGTTCCTTTATTGTATCCAAATTGGCAGGGAGGTCATGGCGGAGCAACAGGACCTTCTCCGCAAAAAAGCTCGCAAATGCCTCACAGCTATGTGTCAGATTGTTATTTAAATTTGGCTGTCCTTCAAGGGGCGTTAAAGACCGAATTATACTAAATAATTGCGCCAGGCGAGAGCTAGCGGATGCAATGGAGGCCGAGAAGTAAGACTTCTTAGCGGCCTTCACTGCCATCTCATAGGTTTTCATAAAAACCCTATAAGATGTTCTTGAGGCTCCGTCACGGGCACCCCGCCATACTCGCTCTAGCCGCCTGAGGTCCCGCTTCATTTTCCGGAGCTCCTCGGTAAACCAGGGAGCCCGGTTTCTGCGGGGTCGCAGAGGGCGCTTAGGTGCTATCTCATCGATGGCTGCCAGGAGCTGGGTATTCCAGCCCTCAACAAGCCCTCAATTGTAGCTTAATATAAATTATTTTAGCTTATTACTCAACTTTTACATTACAGCTGGTAACCATTTAGTTTCAGTCCAACATCATTCTAGCATTCATTAATTTTGCAGTATTTCTGTAAATAGTCCTTAAATTTCTTCCAGTCTTCTTCTGCCGATTCTTTTCCCTGGTCTCGGATTCTGCCGGTCATTTCTGCCAATCCCATGTAGTCGATCATCTTCATCTGCCATTCTTCCAGGGTGGGTAAATCTTGTGTCTTCCAATATTTTGCTATAAGAATTCTTGCTGCAGTTGTCGCATACATAAAGAAAGTTTTGTCCTTCTTTTGCACCAATTGGCCAACCATGCCCAGAAGAAAGGCCTCTGGTTTTTTCAAGAAGGTAGACTTAAATACCTTTTTCATTTCATTATAAATCATTTCCCAGAACGCCTTAATCCTTGCTGCCCAATCGCCTTCTCAAACCGGCCCTCGGACGGTCCGGGAATCAGCGTGTTTTTACATGAATAGAATGTGTCCTTTTATTTAATAATAATAATAATAATAATAATAATAATAATAATAATAATAATTTATTTATACCCCGCCCATCTGGCTGGGCTTCCCCAGCCACTCTGGGCGTCTTCCAACCAAATATTAAAATACAGTAATACATCAAACATTAAAAGCTTCCCTAAACATACATTTCTGGGTTATTTATAGGGCATAGGAAGTTGTTCACCCCCCTCCCCCCAAAAAATATAGTCCGGCCCTCCACAAGGTCTGAGGGACGGTGGACCGGCCCCCTGCTGAAAAGGTTTGCTGACCCCTGGTGAAGAGGGGCGTATTGGGCAGGTTCCTTCCAGAGGGCACAGGGTTCAGAGAAGCGTAGAGTGGAAAGGGACCCCCAGGGGTCATCCAGCCCAACCCGCTGGCATGCAGGAACGGTGACGAAGGAGAGCCCAGCACCTTCCGAGGGAGTCTGCCCCACTGTTGAACAGCTCTTACCCTCGGGAAGTCGTTGTCGTTGTTGTTGTTTCCATTTGAAGCCCTGGGTTCGGGTCCTGCCCTCCGGACCAGCAGTGGGTGCCAAGCTCGCTCCCTCTTCCCTGTGACCTCCAATCCCGACTCCTTTGCCCTTGGGGGGTTTGGCTCCAGGCGGGGCTGGCCGATCCGTCCCAGAAGTGGCCACACGGACTTTGCTCTGTCCTTGGGTGGGGTGGGGGACAAACTGGATGGACCGGCCCCCTGCTGAGAAAGTTTGCTGACCCCTGAACTAAAGGATCCCCGAAAGACGGCCACCCAACCTCTGCTCAAAAACCTCCGAAAAAAGGTTGCAAGGTCATAGGATGGAAGAGTTGTCAGGGACCCCTGGCGGTCATCTAGCCCAACCCCCCTGCGAGGCAGGAATGTCAATTAGCTCTGCTTGGAAACCTCCACCGAAGGAGAGTCTGCCATCTTTGAAGAGGGTCCTTTTGACTGTCTCCACCAGAGACTTCTTCCTAATGCGAATGGTTCTCCTCCCCTGCAAGAATCCTGTAGCCTTGGGCTGGGGCCTGGTTGTTCCCATTTTACAGAAGGGGAACACTGAGGTTGGGACTCTGATCCCACACCTATTCCAGATCCAGGGCCTGCTCATGGTCTCCTCACAGCACTGCAGCCCCTCCGGTTACCGGCACCCTCTGCTCTAACCCACCAAGGCAGTGCCACGTAGTGGTTAGAGAGCCAGGCTAGGATCTGAGAGAGTGGGGTTCAAATCCTCCCCCATTTGGCCCTGAAGCTCCCTGAGCGTGACCTTGGGGGCCAGGTCCCCGATTTGCACTCCCCAGGCATTTCAGATCCTAATCTAAACGGCATTTTGCTTTCCCCTGGCTTAATTGATGAAGCTGCCCCATAGCAGGAGAACGCTAGGAAGGCAATGTGGTGCAGTGGTTAGAGCAGAGTTTCCCAAACTTTGGGTCTCCGGCTGTTTTTGGACTACAGCTCCCATCATCCCTGACCGCTGGTCCTGCCAGCTAGGGGACGATGGGAGTTGTAGTCCAAAAACAGATAGAGACACAAGTTTGGGAAACACTGGGTTGGAGTGTCAGACTAGGACCTGGGAGGTCGGGGTTCGAATCCCCACTCGGATAATGCCTGGCATCCAGCAGATGGAGAAGGCAGAGGGGTGCTGCTCCTTTCTCCCCTGGTCCAGCCTGGCATCCACGTCCTCTTCCAGATGGTGCAGGTTGGCAGGCACTCTACACATGCTCAGAGGCTGCCTGGGCCTGCTCCTTCCTTTTTTTTAAAATAAGAATTTTTAAAATTCATTTTTAGCACTCTGGACATGGTCAGAGGCTGCCTGACCCTCCTCCTTCTTTTTTTTTTAAAAAAATAATTTTCAAAATTCATTTTTAGCACTCTGCACATGGTCAGAGGCTGCCTGGGCCTGCTCCTTCTTTTTTTTTTTTTTTTTTTTTAAAGTCCTTTTATCTACGTCCGCTTATTATGTCAGCGTACATACAAACAGCCTTTTCTGCTACCTTTGGGATATCCAGACCCAGAATTCCTACTAAAAAACGCCTCTGGTTTTCTCACAAAAGTTCTTTTAAACTTTCCCTGCTCGTTCCCTTGACTCTCCTGCGATGATGATTCTGTTTGCCCCAGGAGTCGCTGGTCTGCCCGCCTGCCTGCCAGGCGCCATGATTCGAACGCGGAACCCGCTCCCGGCAGCCTTCCTGGTCCTACCGGTTTTCCTGCTTCTGGAGCTTCCGGCTGCCCAGGGTTACATTCACGCCGTGAGTCTCCCCTTCCCCACGGAAAGCCCTAGGGGGGTCCTGCTCCAAATTCCCCAAAAGTGCGTTTCCCCAGACTTATCCAAGTCTTTTTCTCTTTCCGTCTCCCCGAAAAACAGATGTCGGATCACAATTCCAGCATGGAGTTCAACGACCTGCCGGCTCTCTTTGGGGAGCGCCTGCCGCACGAGGGGCTCGTGGTGAGTCTCCCCGAAAAACGGGTGCCGCACAACCCGTCAGAAATCAATCTTTCCGGCGTGGCCCTGTGGAACTACCTACCTCATGAAAGCCCCGAAACCTTTTCAGGAGGCTCTTCCCAGATTTCTATTAATGGAGGAGCTGTTAAATGAATAACATTTTTTTTAAAAAAAAGGGGGTAGAAAAAAAATGCTAAGGAAAGAATTAAATAACTGAATTTTTGAGGAGCAGTTAAATGTCTTCTTCTTCTTCTTCTTCTTCTTCTTCTTCTTCTTCTTCTTCTTATTTAATGGGGTGGTTAAGTAAATAGATGCCTTTTGTGAAATGATTAAATAAGACAGCAGGAATAACCGGATTTGGAGGAGCCGTTAAACGAATAAACTTTTTTTTTTTTAACGGGGTGCAAAAAAATTAAAAAATGTTAAGGAAATAATGAAATAACCGAATTTGGAGGAGCCGTTAAATGAATAAACATTTTCCATTTTTTTAATGGGGTGCAAAAAAAAAAATGTTAAGGAAATAATTAAAAACCGAATTTGGAGGAGTGGTTAAATGTATTATTATTATTATTATTATTATTATTATTATTATTATTGGTGGTTAAGTAAATAGAGAGATGCTTTTTGTGAAATGATTAAATAAGACAGCAGGGGAAAGGGCTGTAATTCTGGTGGGATCCTGCCAACCTCTGGCGCCTTTGTCCCCCCAAAACCGCTACTCTGGGGCAGAACTTGTGCCCGGTCATTAAGGTCAGGGGGGCACCAGGCTGACCCTTCTCTCCCCCCCCCCATATATCTCATTTCCAGGGCTTTCTGGTGGAAGCCAAGCCGGCCAACGCCTGCCAGGCCATCGAAGACGCCCCGATTCTCTCCAACGGCACCGTTTTCATCGCCCTCATCCGTAGGAACGACTGCAGCTTTGACCTCAAGGTGACCAGGGGGGGGGGGTTCAGGATGAGCCCCCTTTTTGCTCTGGGGTGGGGAGCCTGCGCCTCTTTAACGCCGGAAGATTCAGGGCCGATAGAAGCCCTTTCTCGCGCAGTTGGACAGTGGAACTCCCCGCCACAAGAGGGGACCAACCTTGTCCAAATAGCCTTTTCCTCCACGGTTTCCCCTGCTTAGGGAAGTTTTAAATGTTTTAATTCTGTTTTTAGTGTCTTCTTTGGGAGCCGCCCAGAGCGGCTGGGGAAACCCAGCCAGAGGGGCGGGGTAGAAATCATAAAGTTATTAATATTATTATTGAAATAAACAACGATCTGACTGTTAGAGGACATCTGAAGGCAGCCCTATTTAGGGAAGTTTTTGATGTTTGATTGTATTTTTAATATTCTGTTGGAGGCCACCCAGAGTGGCTGGGGAAACCCAGCTATATGGGTGGGGTATAAATAAAATAATAATAATAATAATAATAATAATAATAATAATAATAATAAATAAATTGCAAAGAAGACTGGGCATTTTTGTGGAGGTGAATCAGGACGGCCGCACAGAGGCAGCCAGTGCTTTTGAGTATATGCTCGCCGAAAACCGCAGGAGGGGGGATTCGGTCTTGTGTTCGAACCCTGGACCAAGTCCGCTGGGTTTCCTATCCTGGGCGCCTCGTTGGCCCCTGTGAGAACAGGAGGCTGGACCCTGATGTTCCCTCGATCCCTCGGTTCGGAGGGCTCTTTGGGCCCCTGGAATAGACGGGCCCCTTTTGGCCCGATTCCCCCAGACCCTCCTGGCGATGACCTCTTCTGCTCCCGCAAGGCCGTTTCTCTGCCCCACTTTGCCCCTTCCCCGGGACGTGTGTTGTGGGCCGGCTGGGAAAACAGCACCCTCTGAGCATGCACAGAGTGCTTTTCAGACTTTGACGTTCCTCTTCTTCCTCGCAGGTATTCCACGCCCAGAAGGCTGGCTTCCTGGCCGCCATCGTCCACAATGTGGGTTCGGACAAACTGCTCAACATGGTCTGGGACAGCGGTGAGCTCTTTCTGGGGGGCAGATAACGCACCCCCTTTTCCGGCACCCCTTTTCTGGGGGCTCCCAGCTGATTACCCCCTTTCTCTTCCGCCCCCCAGAGGAACTACGCAAGCTGGTCACCATCCCCTCCGTCTTCATCGGGGAGACAGCCGCCAGACTCCTTCGCGACTCCTTCACCTACGAGAAAGGGTAGGAGCTATGGGGCAGCGGCTGTGGGGTGGGGTGGGGACTCATTTATCGGCACACCAAAATTCCCGGCGCTGGGCGGGGGGGGCAAAGAGGGTGCCTGAGCTGCCCCCCAAGCGCCCCCCCTGCCCCCCGGTTTAGCGCTTGTGGTCAAAGTATTGTGGAGTTGCAAGGGAACCCCAAAGGTCATCCATCTCAACCCCTTTCTGCGAATCGCAGATCGCGGCGAAATGCGGGGATTGTGGCCGGGTGCCGATTCAGGTATCTCCCCCCCTCCCCCAATATTTTATTTTAAAATAATTCAACATTAATACATACATATTACGAATATACAAACATTTATTTTATACAATCCTTTAAAATATTCATACATACCCACACTCAGTCCCACAGATACCTCCTTTATCTACTCAATTGCAATTTCTTTCCACTTCTATTACTTCCTTTCACACACTTTTAAACCAATTTTCTGCTTCTTTTTCTGTTACACATTGTTATCCATCGTATTTAGTATTTCATGATTTATAACGGAACTTTTTTATTCTAATAGGAGTTCTGATTTTTCAATATGATTTTGCAAGTATCCTTTAAACACCTTGTCTATCTTCTCTTTTGAGATCCTTCCAATTTTTCCCATTGTTTTGGATATATTGTAATACTCCAATAATTTGGCAAGCCATTCTGTTTTTATCGGTATAATACCACTTTTCCAATTTTTCGCAATCAATGGCCTTGCGGCTACTGTTGCATATAAATATAATGTCTTGTCTTCTTCCTTTTGACTTCCTGGTACTATTCCCAATAGAAAACCTTCTGATCTTTTCCTAAATGAATATCTGAACATTTTTTTCATTTCATTGTATATTGTTTCCCAAAATTATTTGCTGTTTAAACAATTCCACCATATATGCATTATAGTACGATGCAACGCTGATTCGGGTATCAATGCAGGAAAAAGGACGGAAGGCAAAGGGGAGTTTAAAAACCACGACTCTGAAAGACGCCATAGCCCTGTATACTGTATTTACGCAAATCGAATGTGCCCTGGAATCTAATGCATGCCTTGATTTTCAAAACCTTTAACCCCCAAAAAGCAGGGTGGATTTGATTTAAATCGAATCGATTTAAATCAAATCGATTTAAATTACGATTTAAATCACTAGTCAGTAAGACTTGATTTAAATCATATATCTTTTACAGGAAGACTCATTCTTGCTGGTATAATCTTAATGTTTACAAACCAAATGAAGGTTTCATTTTTGGAATAATGAATTTTCAGAGTCGTTTTTACAGTTATATAAAAATGACTGATTTTGTTATACTATTGGAAATAGATAGACAGAGAATTCTGAAATTATGGTGAGGTTTAATAAGTTGGCTGTTTACGTTTGGACAACTTTTCTGCTGTTCTTTATTGGAAGGAGAAAAATAATCATTTCCTTAATAGCAAGTTTAAAAAATTATTTAACTAAAACAATAACATTATAGCACATGTTTGTTAACTGATGTGGTTAAACTATTAAAAAAAAAAAAGCTTAGACTGAGTTTTATTTTCTGATCAATAGCCCTTGGACTATAATGTAACTTAAATAGAAAACTGCCATTAGAAAGATTTTTCCTCCAAAAGCATTTTATTTTTTAAAAACAATTGAACCCCCCAAAGTTTTAGCTGGTGAATGTAAACGTGCCCTCAAATCTAGCGCGCACCCTAATATTCACAACATAACTCAGCCCCAAAAGGTGTGTGTTACATTTGAGTAAATACGGTAAATGGATCCCGTTAACCAATTTGCTGTGCGACTGCAGTTTGGGCTGCTACTTCCAGTTCTGGTCGACTCGGCCCCCCCCCAAGGATATTGCACTGTTGGGGGAGGTTCAGAAAAGGACCCCCAAAAAGATCGACATCTAAGGGAGCTGAATGTTGGGAGATTCAGGACAGATAGGATAAACTCCTTCTTCATGCAGTTAATCCGTGGAACTCCCTGCCACTGTGGCCAGCGATGGGCCACCAAGCAGTGGCTGGGGAAACTTCCAGATGGATGGGGTGTGTGTGTGTGTGTGTGTGTGTGTGTATGAAGATATATATGAAGTTTTATTTACAACATAACATAACCCCTACCCCCACCCCAATACAGAAATCCACCCTCATTAAACATGAACAAAACATACAATAAGCAAACAACCAAATAAAAGGCTTCCTTTATCCTGTATCTGGCCGTCTTATTTACTTCTTATAAGCTCTTTCCTTTATGAAGAATTATTAAGATTTTTCTAATTATAACTTAAATATCCACAAAGTCTCCTGCAGACATTAATCGGAACAAGTCCAGGTGTGTATTTTAGAGCGCTGTTTTGCGAAGTATTCGCTGCATTTCCCCCGTGCTTTTTGAAACTCTAATTGCTCTAATTGCAATTAGTGGTCTCTAATTGCCTCTGTTAATCTAGCCAATTCAATATACCGTACTCTAACAGTTTGTCAGGGTGGGGTATAAATAAATTATTATTACTGTTATTATAATATAATATAATATAATATAATATAATATAATATAATATAATATAATATAGTATAGTATAGTATAGTATAGTATAGTATAGTATAGTATAGTATAGTATAGTATAATTACCATTACCTGGATGGCTTTAAAAGAGGATTAGAAAAATTCACGGCGGAGGAGAGGGCAGCCGATGGCTACTAGTCCTGGGTGGCTGTGTTTTGCCCCCGCAGCCAGATGCGTCCGAATCCCAGTTGCTGCAAAGTGTTGGTCTTGTGTTCGAATCCTGCTTTCTTTGGGGCTTCCCTTTAGGGCAGGCATAGGCAAACTCAGCCCTCCAGCTGTTTTGGGACTACAACTCCCATCATCCCTAGCTAACAGGACCAGCGGTCAGGGATGATGGGAGTTGTAGTCCCAAAACATCTGGAGGGCCGAGTTTGCCTATGCCTCCTTTAGGGGCCCCTGGTTGGCCGCTGTGGGAACAGGAGGCTGGACTAGGTGGGCCTGATCCTGCAGATTCTCCTTATGTCTTTTTTACGTTCTTCCTAACTGCAAACCGTCCAGCAGGTGGCATTTTAAAACCATAAAAGTTTCCCTTTTTTATTTTTTTTGAATATACTGTATCTTTATTGATTTAAAATACTACCATAAAAATGCATTACAAATAGTTACAAGAAATTTTCACACGAAAATGATTAATTGTAAAATTAAGGAATGTTATAGAAAGATGTTGGAATTAAACTATGTGGTTTTAGCAGAAAAGATAGAAAGGATTAAGTAAAGAGGAATTGATAACAGGTGAAAATGTAAAGTTACAATATATTAAGATAAAATATTAAGATAAAAGCAAAAAGGGTAAGGATTTGCTGAAACAACTACTGAACCAGAATACAAAAAAGGGAGGTGAGAGGAGGTCGGGGAAATAAGTAAACGAAAGATAAGAGATGGAAAGACTGATTTGTTTTTAATTGTTTTTATTTTTCTGTATTTTGTATTTTTTGTCCTTTTTCTAATTTCCCCCCCTCTTTTTTCCATTTTTGTAATTTCTTTGAAATTTTAATAAATATTATTTTTTTAAAAAAAAGAAAATGAAAAGGGAATAACGAGAATAAAAGTAAAAAGCCAAGAAGAATTAACATTAAAATAAAAGAATATCGGTTGTATTCTCATAATCTTGACCAATTAAAGTCTTCTAGAACAAAAACGTGCAATCATTCTCATTGTACTTTTTTCTAATATCTTGATTTTATCGCACAGTTTATTTTATAGCTTTTTCTGCATATTTAATTTGGGGCAATTAAGATGTTAAAAGTGAAATAAGCCTTGTGGAGGGAGGAGTGTTAAGGAATATAGAAACATACATATGGTTGATGTGAATACGTTATTATGGAATATTATTGAATATGCATATTATTGAATGTCCTATATTATTGAATATTGTATACCCAATGTATCAAATGCCTGGGGGGGGGGCGTTCACTGTTTGTGTTTTGGTGGTTGGTAAAAAATAAAATATATTTTAGAAAGAAAGGAAAAAGGGAAAAAATTCAATTTTATCTTCCACACCTTCCTTGGCGCTCAAAGTGCCCAAGGGGGTGAAACGGATTTGATGGCATTTCCCCTTCTTATTGACCCTGAATTGATTTCAGAATGAATTGATTTTCGAACGTATTTCAATTAATTGATGGCGATTTTATGTAAACTGTGTTATTTCTACTGTTGTTAGCCGCTCTGAGCCCGGCTTCGGCTGGGGAGGGTGGGATATAAATAAAATTTATTATTATTATTATTATTATTATTATTATTATTATTATTATGCACCCCAGATTCTGCCACTCTCTTTTCTCCTCCTCCTCCTCTGCAGAGGCCAGGTGATCCTGATCCCGGAATACATCTTCCCCCTGGGCTATTACCTGATCCCTTTCACGGGGGTCGTGGGAATCGTCATGGCCGTGATGTGCACCATTTTGGTGAGTGACCGTGCGAGGAAAAGGGGGGGGGGGGGAGAATGGATGGACGGACACCATAGCTGTCAATGTTACCCTTTTCTTGCAAGGATTGATTTTGGTAGTGGGCTGCATGTGCATGATATTTGCTGGAGGGGCAACCCCCCAAATCTATACATAAATTCTTGCAACAGCTTGAAGGAGCTGGGTTTGCAGCTGGCCTCTTGCAAAGCTCATCTCAGTGGGCAGCTGCTCTCTTGCAAAGCACATCCACCTCAATAGCTCCAGGGGTCCCCTGAAAGTCTAGTGTTGAGATTCGGGTGGTCAGAGCCCTCCCCCAGGTGCTGCCTCGGTCAGACCCCCGGCTGGAGGGCTGGAGTTCTGGGCACCCCAATTTGGGAAGGAGATTGGCAAGCCAGAAGGTGGGGTGGAGATTGACAGGGGTCTCGGAAATGAGACGGATGAGGAACGGTTGAAGGAGCTGGGTTTGCAGCTGGCCTCTTGCAAAGCTCATCTCAGTGGGCAGCTGCGCTCTTGCAAAGCTCATCTCAGTGGGCAGCTGCTCTCTTGCAAAGCTCATCTCAGTGGGCAGCTGCTCTCTTGCAAAGCTCATCTCAGTGGGCAGCTGCGCTCTTGCAAAGCTCATCTCAGTGGGCAGCTGCTCTCTTGCAAAGCTCATCTCAGTGGGCAGCTGCTCTCTTGCAAAGCTCATCTCAGTGGGCAGCTGCTCTCTTGCAAAGCTCACCTCAGTGGGCAGCTGCTCTCTTGCAAAGCTCATCTCAGTGGGCAGCTGCTCTCTTGCAAAGCTCATCTCAATGGGCAACTGGGAGCAAGCTTGTTTTTTCTCCTGTTCTGGAGGGTAGGACTCGAACCCGTGGCTCCGAGTGCCCAGAAAGGAGATTCCGATTAAACTGTCGTAAAATCTTTCTGAGAGTCAGAACTGTTCAGCAGTGGAGCTGTGAACTCTCCTCCCTTGGAAGTTTTTAAGCAGAGGTTAGATGGCCATTCCTGCATTGCGTGGGAATCCAAGCCCCCATTACACTTTCCATTTTTCCACAAATATTTTGGGATATTTTGAAATATTTTGGGATTTTTTTTTTAATAGAATATTTATTAAAGTTTTCAAGAAATAATACAATGTGAAATAAAAAAAAGAAAAAATAACGAAAATACAAAAATACATTTTTTTTAAAAAAAAACCACATAAAATTTCCATTACTTATTTTCTTTTAACTTATTTTCCAGACCTCCTCATACCTCCCTTTCTCGTATTCCAATTCAAATTATTAGTTCAGCAAATCCTCACCATTAGTTTTTACTTATTTCTAAACCTTATTTTTCATATCTCTTAAGCATTACAGCTGGAAACCACTTAATTTCTATCCAACATCGTTCTAGCATTCATTAATTTTACAATATTTTGGGATATTTTTGTGCCTAACATGAGGGGTGTGCAGTAGCAGCAACCCCTCCTGAGGGCTCCTTGAAGCACAGAATCGTAGAATGGGAAGGGCCCCCCGGAGGTTATCCAGCCCAACCCCGTGCCGTGTGCCAGAAGCGCCGATCCAAAATCCCATTTCTCCCTACGGAACAGATTGTGCGCTGCATCCAGCACCGGAAGAGAATGCGAAGGAACCGGCTCTCGAAGGAGCAGCTGAAGAAAGTCCCTGTCCACAAGTACAAGAAAGGTAAGGTGTGGGGGGGGCTCCCGGGGGGGGCTGCCCCCGCCTGGGAGGGGGCTGCTGGCCAGATCCGGCCAAGGACGTTTCCTGGAGTAGCAGCCTTTTCCCCCCAAGCTGGGGCCGGCTGGCGGGAGGCGTAGTGCAAAACTTCCTGATCAGGCCTACAAAGAGTTGGAAGGGACACCGGGGGGTCATCTATCCCAACCCCCTTCAATGCAGGAATCAAATCACAGCCAATGGAGTTGCTGGGGGCGGTGGAGGGAGAGGGCAGGTGTCCCCAGGCAGCGCGGAGCAGACTCTGGCAATGGCCCCTCTGCCCAGCCAGAAGCAGCAGCGAAATTCGTTTTCCGGTTCACCTGCGGAACTCCCTGCCACAGGAGGGGCAACCCACCTGGATGGCTTTGAAAGAGGACTGAGCCAATGCATGAAAAGGCTATCAGTGGCTACTCTCTGCCACAGCAGCGAACGCTTTTGAAGGCCAATTGCTGGAAGCAGAGGGGAGAGGGCTGGTCTTGTGTTCGAATTCTGACCGCCGCCTTGCCTCGGATCTCAGACAGCTCGCTGGAGGGGGAGGCGCTGACCCAGCTGGATTGAGGAAGGAGCAGGAGAAAGGGATTGGGGGGGGGGGCTTGGAAAGGTCCAGGTCACAGGCATGGCCAAACTTGGCCCTCCAACTGTTTGGGGACTACAATTCCCATCATCCCTGACCACTGCTGTATGCTAGGGATGATGGGAGTTGTAGTCCCAAAACAGCTGGAGGGCCGAGTTTGGCCATGCCTGGTCTAGGACAGGGTTAGGGGGCCGGATCCGGCCCAATTGCCTTCTCAATCCGGCCCCTGGACGGTCCGGGAATCAGCGTGTTTTTACATGAGTAGAATGTGTCCTTTTATTGAAAATGCATCTCTGGGTGATTTGTGGGGCAGAGGAATACTTTTTCCAATATCTAGTCCGGCCCCCCACAAGGTCTGAGGGACGGTGGACCGGCCCCCTGCTGAAAAATTTGCTGACCCCTGGACTAGGAGGAGCAGGAATTTGTCCACAGGAGTGTGTGTGTGTGTCTTTGTGTCTGGGTGTTTTTTTCGTGTGTCTTTGTGTCTGTTTTTTTTTGTGTGTGTTTGTGTCTGTGATTTTGTCTGTGTGTGTCTGTGTGTGTGTCTTTGTGTCTGTGGTTTTTTGTGTGTGTGTGTCTTTGTGTCTGTGTTGTTGTTTTTTTGTGTGTGTGTGTATGTCTTTGTGTCTGTGGGGGTTTTTTTGTGTGTGTGTATCTTTGTGTCTGAGTTTGTGTGTCTGTGTGTTTTTGTGTGTGTTTCTGTGCATTTTTGTGTCTTTGTGTGTCCCTGCAGTGCCCCCTTTCCCCACCAGAGGGCGCCCTTCCACCCCTCCTCTCCCCCCCTCTTCCCGCCAAAGATCTGTATCTTCCTTCCCCTTTCAGGGCCAAAGGGGGGGGGGCGGGGAGCAGCCGCGCTGCAACAGCCTTGACTGCGCTGCAACCCACACCTTGGGTTTTTTTCCGTTCTCTCTCTCTGCCTTTCTTGCGAAAGGGGGAGAGAAGACCTTTGCCTTTTCACCTCCTTTCCAGCACAGAATCCTAAGGACTGGAAGGGGATCCCCGGAGGTCATCCAGCCCAACCCCGGGCAGTGCAGCCATCCAACCCGATTCTCCTCTTTAACATCTTGCCTTTCGGGCAGCACTTTCCTCCGCGGCAGAAAGGCAGCAATTAAATTTGACGGGGGAACATTTGACTCCTCCAGCATTTTGAACACACAAATGTGTGTCTGTGGACCCCGGAAAGCGGCTGCCGGCCCGTGGCAGCGATGCTGAGTGGGTAGGAGGCTGCTTCCTAAGCCGAGCCGTCCCACCTGGCCTGGGGGGTCTGGGTTTTCGGCCGCAGCCTCCTTTTGGACGCAGGGGCATGGGTGCAAATTACGCACTTCTGAATCACGCTTGCAAGGAAATGGTCAGGAGAGGGACCCAGGCGTCCGGGCAGCCAGAGAGCCCCCGAACCCCGGGAAGGGGGCGACTGTAGAGACTTGTCCCCAAATGGGGATGACTTTCCCCTTTGTATTGCAGGGGGTTGGGCTGGATGACCCTGAGGGTCCCTGGCTTAGCTCCGCACTTCTGCGCTTCTGTCCTCATTAGGGACTAGCTGCTTGCAAGGTCCCAATCGGCTCCAGAGAAGGACAGTCTCCCTCATTCTTCTTCCTTTCTAAGCAGAGGTTGGGTGAGAGAATCCTAGAACTGTTGAGTCAGAAGGGACCCCAGGGGTCATCCAGACCAACCCCAGGGATTTTGCGGCTGGGATTCCTGCATTGCAGGAGCCGGGGTTGGGCTGGATGACCTTTGGGGGCAAATTCACAGAGGGAAAATCAAGCTATTGGAGGCGATTGTGAGAAGCAAGCTATGCTTCCGCGCCAGTCCTGCGTTCGAATCCCGCCTTTGCGGTCGGCGCCTGTGAGAACGCGATGCTAGCGAGGCCGAGGCCCTGATCCGGCGGGCCTCTTGCGGCCTCCCCGCCCCTTTCCTCTCCTCGGTCTCCTGCCTGGCTTTGGCCAAGGCTGAGTCAGAGCGGGAGGGAGAGGCCGGGCGCCGACCGGCTGCCGTTTGCCTTATAAGGCCCGGCAGAGAGTTTTGCAGGCTTCTGCAAAGCAGCAGCAGCCGGGCTCTGACCGCTTCCCTTCCCTGACGCCGCTGCTGTGAGGGAGGCCCCTTCCTGTTTTCGCAGGGTTGTTGCAGGGGAAAGAGAGAGGGAGGCCCACGCACAATTTGAGGGGGGGATAGAGGAGCCCCCCACCCGCCCCAGAGCAAGCCACAAGGAATCCACGGTGGAATGGGGAGGGAGCCCCAAAGGCCATCCATCCCAACCCGCAAGGAATCCATGGTGGAGTAGGAAGGGACCCCCAAAGGCCATCCATCCCAAGCTGCCTGCAATGCGCAAGGAATCTGTGGTGGGATAGGAAGGGAGCCCCAAAGGCCATCCATCCCAACCCGCAAGGAATCCGTGGTGGAGTAGGAGGGGACCCCCAAAGGTCATCCATCCCAACCCACCTGCAATGCGCAAGGAATCCGTGGTGGAATAGGAAGGGACCCCCCAAAGGCCATCCATCCCAACCCGCCTGCAATGTGGGAATTGCAGCTCTGGAATCCCTGGCATGTGAAAATTCAGTTCTCCCCCCCCCCCTGCACTTCCTTTTGAGGTTAATACACCCCCCCCATTTTCTGACCCCCCCTCCAACCTTCGCTGTCTCACATAGACGGTGCTGGGAGTCTCCTGCCTCTTCTGTGCTTCCTTCCCCTATAGAGTTAAGGAGGGGACCCCCAGCGGTCATCCAGCCGAGCCCCCCCCCCCCCCGGCAATGCAGCAATTGCCTTATTTCTGTGCTTCTAGCTTTGCCTTTCAATGGAGGTCACCCACCCCGCGACCTTAACGGTGGAAGACAAGCGATTAATAGCTATAACGACTAATAACAGTAGTAATAAATAATGGCAGCGGACGTTAATAATAATTACAGCGGCGATAAATGACAGCACATGATTGGTGACCAACCCCCGCAGCTAATGATTAATAAGCGAGACGACAGTTAACGATGAATAATAGCATCCTGAGAATTGAGGGCTGATGTCTGGACTGAGGGGGGGGGGCAGGCAGCAGCCTGAGCCGGACTCCCGGACGGAGGGAGCGAGTTCGAATCCTTGCGCAGGCAGAATAGCCTTGCCTGCACCCAGATAACAGATCCTGCCTTGGGTGTTTCTGAGCACATGGAGATGGATAAGAGAGGCTGTTTGCTTTTCTGGCCGGCCAGTGGTCAGGGAGGCTTCTTCGTCGGTCACAGATTTCTTCTGCATTTCCCGGGGTTGGTCTGGATGACCTCTGGGGGTCCCTTTCAACTCGACAATCCCACATTTCTTTGAGGATGATGAAGCTCCTCCTGATGATGTCTCCCCCCGCCTCCTTCCCGCAGGGGACGAGTATGACGTCTGCGCCATCTGCCTGGAGGAGTACGAAGACGGGGAGCGGCTGCGAATCCTGCCCTGCTCTCACGGTAAGGAGAACCCAACGACTCCAAAGGGGTCCCTTGTCAGGATGCGTCCCGTTCTGGACGCCACGATTTTGAGGAGGATAGTTTGCAAACGGGGGGGGGGGGCGAGGCGATCCTTTAGCTGGAATTGGGGTTGGGCTGGATGACCTTGGGGGGTCCCTCCCAAGTCTACAACTCCTGTGACCCCGGACGGCGGAGGATTCTCCTTCCTTGGAGGCTTTTGGCCGGCCATCTTCTGGGGATTCTTGAGTTTGGCCGGCCATTTTCTGGGGATTCTTGAGTTTGGCCGGCCATTTTCTGGGGATTCTTGAGTTTGGCTGGCCATTTTCTGGGGATTCTTGAGTTTGGCCGGCCATCTTCTGGGGATTCTTGAGTTTGGCTGGCCTGGGGGTTCTTGAGTTTTGCCGACCATCTTCTGGGGATTTTTGAGTTTGGCCGGCCATCTTCTGGCGATTCCTGAGTTTGACCGGCCATCTTCTGGGAATTCTTGAGTTTTGCACCCCGTGCGCCGCCCGCGGGTTGGGCTAGATGACCTTCGGAGTGTCCCATCCGGCAGATCCCTCAATCTCTTCTCTCTTCTCAGCCTACCACTGCAAGTGTGTGGACCCCTGGCTGACGCAAACCAAGAAGACCTGCCCCGTCTGCAAGCAGAGGGTGCTGCGCTCCCCGGACGACTCGGACTCGGAGGGCGAAGAGGGTCTGCGCGCCCCCCAGGACGAGGAAGAGGCGGGGGGCCAGGGGGGCCATGGGGAAGAGGAGGAGGAGGACGAGGAGGAGGAGGAAGGAGAGGAAGGGGGCGACTCGGAGCGCACCCCCCTCCTGCGCCCCTCGCCCAGCGCCGCCCTGGGGGGGCCCTCCTTCGGCAGCATGGGGCAGTCGCCCCCCTCCGCCGCCCCCCAGGAGCACACGGAAGAGTTGGGGGGCGAAGGGGACCAGGATTGGGACCAGACAAAGGGCCTTCTCCCCAGGGGCCCCCTCCCAGTCTAGCGCCATGCTGGGCATGGGGGGGGGGCGCAAGAGAGACACCCCCCCTGGTCAGACACCCCACCCCAAAGGGAAGCCAGAAGTGGGGGCGGCTGAAAAGACCCCCCACTTTGTCCCTATTGCTTTTGACCACTGAGCTTCCACTATATATGTTAACTTTTCAGGGAGTCTGGGGGTCTTTGCAGCATTGGGGGGGCGCAGGGCAGGAGTGGGGTGGGGGGGTCAGTCCAAGACCCCTTTGGGTGTCTTTTTTTGGGGGGGGGGACAGGATGTAAAAGCCAAGAGGGAGGCGGCAGGTGTCTCCTGCCTGGTTCCTTTGGAGGGTGGGGGGCACACATCTCCCCCCCCAGAGCACAAAACCCCTTTTTCCTGTGGGGGGGGTGGAGAGAGAGACCCCCACAGTGGCCGAAGCAGATCCTCCCCCTCCCCAAACTTGTGCAGGGGGGGTCCCAATTAAACACAGTATTTTTTTTGTGGGGAGGGGGCCAGAAATCCTTTGGGGGGGCACGAGGAGCTCATGATAATGGACAGTATATAAATTTAACACATGGATGGGGAGCCCCCCCCTTGCAAAGCATGCCAAACCTCCCCCCCCCCAGCACCCTACCACTCCCAGGATGGGTTGGGGGGATCCTTTGGGTGTAGACCCCCCCCATGGCAGCGCCCCCCACTCCTCCCTCTTGCGATTTTGCACTTTTCTCCCCATTGTGTGCCAAGGAATTGGGGGGGGCTTCTTGTTCTCTCTGCCCCCCCAAATTAAAAAAACCCCCTCCTCTTGGGACTGCTGACCTTCCTAATTTTCCACACTAACTTCTATACTTAGCATCCTATAATAATGATTATTGTGGGGGGGGGATTTACCTTTTAACCCCCTTTTTTCCTTCCATGCCCCCCCCCCCGAAATTTCTTTCCGTTCCTTGCCCCCATCCCTGCAATGGGCAGGATAGACCCTCTTTCCGCGTAGGAACTAACAAGCAACGGCCCTCGGGGGGTGCTGGGTTTTATGGGGTGGGGGTGCCATGGGGGGGCACCAAGGGGTCCATTTCTCCTCTTCCTCGCCCCCCCCCAGCTGCTGCCTGCCAGAGTCGCTGCTGCCTAGCCTTCTCTCGATCGCCTTGAATAATTTTTACTGTAAAGGACTTTTTATTTTTCACTGTACAGTTTTATGGTGGGATGCGAAGGGGCTGCTGCTGGGGCTTTTGCCTTGGGGGGAGAGATTGGGGAAGACCCCCCCCCCCAGCAAAGGGTTCAGACATGCCCCTGGATGCAGGGGGAAACGGAAATCAAGACTTCCATATAATATTATTAAAAAAAGAGATTTAAGTCGGAATAAACGGAAGATGGTTTAAAATAAAGTCTGCTGGGCTATTTGTGTTTGCAAAGTGGGGGGGGGGGGGAGCGAACGGTTTTCTGCTGCCTAAGTAGGGCAAAAGAGGAACAGGATCCCAGCGCCACCCCCTTCCTAGCCCGGCCCCATAAAAGAGCAGAGGAAGAGGTTTGACGCACAGCCCAGAAGAGGCAATGTTTATTAAAACGATGCGCACAGACGGAGGGAGAAGTTTTTCCTCCCTCTTTCCTAACAATGGAACTTTTTGGAACAGAAGAAAAGCCCTCCTGGCCTATGGAACTCCCTGCCACAGGAGGCTGGGGCAGTTGCAGACCTGGATGGCTTAAAAGAGGATTAAACCAATTCTGCAGAGGGCTGCATGGAGGAGAAGAGGGCTTTTGCAGAAGGGGCACCCGGGGTCATCTAGCTCAACCCCCTTGAACCTGCAACCTTGGCATGATCGGAACCAGAGACCCAAGTTTAGTGGAGGTTGTGGGGGGAGGGGGAATAGCGTGGCTCTTGCACCCGGGTCCTGCTTGCTGGTTCTCTCTGGGCCCAATGCAGCAGGCTGTTCCACTCCATCATAAGGCAGCGGCCTCTCCTTCCTTGGAGGTCAATCTGCAAAGGTCTCTGCCTCAAAGCGGGTTGGGATGGATGACCCCCCGGGGTCCCAACTCTTCATGTTCAGTGGAGAAAAGGGGCTTTTCACCAGGAAACGCCTCTGAATAGCATCACTTGCAGGGAAGGGCCCGGCTCTCCCGTTGGGGAGCTGATTTGGGGTCATTTGGACAGACGATTTGGGGACAGGGGCACAGACTCCCCCCTCGCTTTTGGACTGATTCATTTTGGACTCTTAAAAGCCCCCCCCCCCCCAAACGCAGAGAGAAAGCGGCAGTTTGGGGAGCGGCAGCGGTGAAAGGCTGCGAGCGCAGGGCTCTGTCGCCGGAAGATGTGGGTGACAGAGGAGGTTTTTTCGAGAAATAAAAGGTTTCCTGGGGTGGAGGCAGAAGCCAAAGCAGGTTTTTGCAGGGCCCCCAGCGGCTCAGGGAGGAGGAAGGTTCACAAAAGGGCTGCTAAAACGAGGCGGCGTGGGGGGCTTTTAAGCTTGGAGAAAAGGCAAAAACCGTAGTTGGGACACTTGGGGGGTCATCTAGCCCAACCCCTGCAATGCGGGAACGGGCAGCCAATCCCTACGGGGATTTGAACCTGCAACCTTGGCTTTTATCAGCATCATGCTCTAAAAGAAGCTTTTCTCTTTAGATCTTGCTGAATATTGCAGGATTCAGGACAGATATGTCCACTGTTAACCTGTGGAACTCCCTGCCACAACGGCCAACAACTTTTATTTCCCATAGAGACACCCCATTAGGTCTGGAAGCTGGAATAGATGTGCGTCCCCCCCCCTCCAGGGCTCCCTTCTGACACTCTCATGCCATGTTCTTCAACTTGGCATGTATTGGACTACAACTCCCATCAGCCACACCTTGCTTGGGATAATGGGAGTTGTAGTACCAATAGCACCTAGAGAAACAAGGTTGCAGGTGGTGGAGTCTTCCTCCGCTGGAGGGTTTTCAGCAGGGCTCAAGGATTTTCTGTGCATTTTAGGAGCGGGTTGGGTTGGATGGCCTTTGGGGGTCCCTCACCAACTCCACAATTTGGGATCTAGAACAGCTTCGAGATGCAGAAACCGGGCTCTGGCCAGGCGCCGTCCGATGCCAGGGCAACGGCACACGCCCAAAGCAGCGCATGGCAACGGCTCCCAAACAATGAGTCATCGGCCACATCCAGTGTTGACAAGGAGGGTTAGGCCAGGCCAGGCCCGGCGAGTGGACTTTGCGCTACAACTCCCAGGCGGGGAAGGCGCTCTCCGCCCTTCCTAAACAAAGCAGGGGCCGGCTACAAGGGAGGGCAGGTGGCTTTTGGGCAGAGGGGCCCAGTGCAATGCCCACTGTCGCCGCCTCTTGGGAACCAAAGCACCCCCTTTCCCTGCAGGAGAGGCTGGGAGTTGTAGCGCAGCAACGCCTGACTGCTTTGCTCCTAAAACGGCATCGTATGCAGCAACTGGACCTGCTAGGGCTGGCGCCCCGCAGCCTGGCACCCTCCAGACGTTCCGCACCACAACTCCCTTCGTGGCGCCCAACGTGCTGGCGGGAGTTATAGTTCTGGAGGGCGCCAATTTGTCTTGCGCACTCTTTTTTTGCCAGAAACCCTCAGTCCAGCCCCGCTTTCCTCCTTCCCCGCCCCGAGGCGCCCGGCGCAACCAGCACTTGTGTCCGCAAGGAGGACAAAGGGACCTCGGTTGGCGGTTCCCATTGTTTGCCAAACAGGCGCCTTCTGTGCTGGGCCTGCGGCTGAACCATTGTTTCCCGCAGCCTAAGGGAGATGGGCCCTTGTCATCGGCGTCAGGGACCCAGGAGTCCTGCCCCCAAGCCCGGCTCTTCCCCCAACTCTTTGTCCATTGACAACGTCCGAGGCAGCGGAGGCCTAGTGGTTAGAGCGCTGGACCTGGTCCAAATTATTGCTCGGCTTTGACGCTCTCCCTTCAAACTGGGCTCCCAGTTACCCCAGTACCTTTTGCGCTGGGCGCCAGCCCCCCCCCATGGCACCACCAACCACGACCACGTTCAGAATTCAATTTCTCTTTTATTTCGTTCGTCTTGTTCCAATATAGTTTTCTTTTTTCTTCACCCCAAAAAAAGCTACACCTTGTAACCATCAGAAAATTTGGCAGCGATAAGGATTTCTCGTGATAGAAAAAAATGGCCCGAGGGGGGGGGGGGGGGAGAGGAGAGAGACGGGAGGAGGGGGTGCAATTTTTTGGGGGGGGGGTAGAAAAAAAAATAACAACCGTTGAGAAAGCAGGAAAAGTGGGGGGGGGGGGGAAGAGGAGGAAGAGAGTGGCGGTCCGGCGCCGGGGGGGGTGGGGGGTGGGTGTCCCACGCTGGTCAGGCCGGGGCTGGGCTGGGGGTCCTGGGCGGTGGCAGCCCCCCGTGGGCGTCGTGTCCCCCCCCCGGTCCCTCAGTAGTACCGCAGGCAGGGGGCAAGGGGGGGCCTCAATATTGCGACCTCCGCAAGTGGTTGGCCATCTCAAAGCACTTCTTGTTCACGCAGCCGCCATGGATGCCTTCCTTGCCCATCACCAGGACTATCGCTGGAGGGGGGAGAAACGAGAGGGGGGGGGGGTCAGCGCAAAAGGAAATTAAGACCCCCAACCACCCAAGGAGGAGGAGAAGGGGGGGTCCATCTGCACCCAGACGCTGCGTTTCTCCAGCTCAAGCTCCGCCAATTGCAGTTTTCTCCAGCTGGGGCAGAGGGACTACGAAACCCATCGTCCACAGCGAGTGGGATGGGCATGTCGATGGTCGTGGCAGATGGGAGTCCCCCGGCAGCAAGGCTGAGGGGCACTGATAAGTTTCTGCCTTCCGTGTAGGGTTCGCAGCTGGGGTCCGACTACAACTCCCATCGTCCTCTGCGAGGACTACAACTCCCATGCTAGGGATGATGGGAGATGTAGTCTAAGAGACAGGTGGGGGCAGAGATCGAAAAGCGCTGAATCGGTGAAGCCGTAGATGGTGGGGTTTCCCAGCGGGTGTCAGACCACAAGTCCCATCGTCCGCAGCAGGGAGGATCGGTGGCCAGGGGTGATGGGAGTTGTAGTACAACCACAGTTGGGGACTAAACTTGAGAAGCACCAAATTTGCACTGCTTTCCATGGGGGTGCCTCAACTGGGGTGGGACTACAAGTCCTATCAGCCCTAGCAGCCAGGGACGATGGGAGTTGTAGTCCAACCACAGTAAGGGCACTAAAGCCATTCTGGGCAGCTTCCGACAGAGATAAAGACACAATAAACAGCCCTGGACTTTTTTATGGGTCCTGCAAAATCCCCTAGATCCCCTTCAGGGACATTTAAGGAGAAGCCTTGGAAAGTGGAAAACCCCTCTGCAATAGCAGGCCAAAGGTGAAGCACTGCGGAACTCCCTGCCACAAGAGGCAGGAAGCGCAGACAGATCAGGCAGGGAAAATTCACAGAGGAAAGCGAGGCTTTTAGATTTTGCGCAAAGCTGCCCAGAGCGGCTGGGGCTACAAGGAATTTAATTATTCTTCTTCTTAGGATGGGCCTGATCCAGGAGGACTCTTCAAAGGTGCAACTTCAAGGTTGCAGGGCTCCTCTATCCAGAACCAGGGGCTACCTTCAAGTTGAACAGCCACACCCCGCTAGCCAGAAGCCGTGCCAGGCGAAGGATGCCAAATTTGACTTGGACGGGACCCCTGGAGGTCATCCATCCCAACCCCCTGCAATGCTACAGCATCCCTGACCGACGGCCAGTGCCTTGAGCTGGATGACCCCTGGAGGTCCCCGCCAACCCTACAATGCGCCCCAACCTCAGGTGCCAGACTCTTCTCCATTGCCTTGCAGCGGGTTGGGCTGGATGACCCCCAGGGATCCCATCCCTCCTTCCTTCCAGCTAAAAACCCAGCTCCCGTTAAGCAAGATTTACAACCCCTTGCAGCTGCCGCGGCGGCAAAACAGAGGCCGCCTTCTCTGCCCAGCCGGGGGCTGGATTAGCAACAGCTGTCCGCCCCCCATTTGAAACAGAGGGACACCCCCCCCACACACAGCTGTTGGGGGAAAGAATGCAAGTCGCCCCTTCTGCAAGAGATGGACAGCTGCAAGGAGATTTGGGGAGGGGAGAGGAGGGGGTGCCCCCCCCCGGTTAACTCACTCTTGGCCGTCATGGCGGCTGTGATGTTGAAGGTGGGGGCCCCGCCGGTGCTTTTGGTCCTGAGGTCCATGGTGCATTCGCCGTCCGTGTGCAGACTGTCCCTGATAACCGAGCATTTCTGCCCGCCCAGAGTCAGGCCGTTGACAAACAGGTTGCTCCGGTCCTTGCCCACCAAGATGTTCACTTCCGCCGGCTGCCGGGGGGCAAAATAAAAAGAAGAGGGGGGAAAGTGAGGATCCACAGCCTCAAAGCCATAATACTGAGTCACCCCCCCAAAAAAAACTAAACCACAGACCCTCAAATGGCTTTAGCATCTTTGGGGGGGGGGGGCATATTAAGAGGCAAGGGTACAGATTAGATGCGCCTCAGTCAGTAGAACCTCACAGTCCTGGGTTCGAGACCCACACCGAGACAAAGATTCCTGCCTCGCAGCGGGTTGGGATAGATGACCGCTGGAACCCCAACCCTACGATTCCAGGATTCTCAGGGGTTATTTTTGAGCTGCAATTCGGGGGGGGGGGTTGGGATGGATGACCCCCAGGGTCCCCTTTCAAGTCTAGGAATCTAGCAAAGTTTGGATCAAGTTCGTCAGTTTGGTGGGCTGGGAAAGCCAGCCAGATTTTTTGGGGAAGGGGGGGAGAAGAAACAGTAAAATTATTTACGAACTTGAGTCAATGCAAAAAGTTAAGAAAAGATGTATGGGGAATAAGCGAATTATATGTACAACACAATTTAAAAGTAATAATTGTGAGATCACAATGGTAGAAATAAGGGAAATATACATTCACAATAAACATATATACATGGTATAATTCTGAATGTACTGTAAAGAAC
This sequence comes from Podarcis gaigeae, assembly GCF_964106915.1. Classification (NCBI taxonomy): domain Eukaryota; kingdom Metazoa; phylum Chordata; class Lepidosauria; order Squamata; family Lacertidae; genus Podarcis; species Podarcis gaigeae. The sequence goes on from NC_139689.1 coordinate 1,573,459, forward strand.
GAGAGAAATGTACAACTGAATGTAATCTCCAAAAAATAAAACATACAAAATAGTAAAACTATTATTATTCCTCAATTAAGCTAAATAGCTTACTTTTTATTTGATTGGGCAATTAAATTGTTGCCTTGGGGGGAAAATACAAGCCTCTCATCTGAGCGGTGCTTTTGTGAAAAATAGGGGGTGCTGGGTGTGAGTTTTCTGCCCCCCCAAAAAAGTTTGGGAACCACTGGACTTCAGTGCCAAACCAGAGAATGAAGATGGGGATTCAGGGAGGGGGGCATAGAGCAGCAGAGCCAAAAGGGACCCCCTTGGGTCATCTAGCCCAACCCCCTCTAATGCAGGGGGGGCAGATCTTTTTTGGGGGGGGCAAGGGGGCAGCGCAAGCCATGGGGCTGACCTTTGCGCCTGAGGACACCCAAAAAGCAGCTGCAGGCAGCAACTGTTCCTTGTGGGGCGAAGGGGGTCTGGACGGGGGGCAGAGGGACAGAAGGAACCCCCCCCCCAATTAAGCCCCTTCTCTCCTGCCCCCTTGGAAGCTGGAATGGAGCCCCAGCACCTGTTGGCCCTGCAAACAAACCACCCTCTGTCTCCTGGTCTGGCCATTAAGACCCAAACGAAAACAGGGGAAATCCAGGGGTGTTGTTTTTTTGCTGGGGGGGGGGGGAGAAGACGAAGTCTTTTCCAGGCTCTCCCCCCCCCAACTTGGACACTGCTAAGTCCAGTTTGTGGGTCAATTTCCTCCCCCCAAAGTGTGCTTATGTACGGGGAGGTCGTTCTCCACCCAGGACTAAGCCCCCCCCCCCGCTGCCATGGCCTCTGGAAGCCCCCCATTATCTAGGGGTGCAGTTCCATCCCCCCTCCCACTTCAACGAAGGGAATGTAGTCAGCATACCCCATAGCTCAAGGGATGGCTGGGTCTTTTTTTTGGGGGGGGGGAGAACAACTGCAGACTCCCCCGCCTGTTTTAGATGTATGTCTCCATATGGAATTTTGGGACCCCCCCCCCAGGTCATCCAGCCCAACCCGCTGTTAGGCAGAAGAATTTGCCGGTACTTTCTCCGTCAAGGCAGCCTACTGCCCCCCAAGATATGTAGGACATCAGGGGTTTTTTTTGGGGGGGGGGAATCTGAAGTGGACCCTGCCCTGCAAATACTCTCTCTGAGCTTACTGCCGCCCCCCAGCTGCGCTCTAATAATTGATGCCCCTGCTTAAGGGGGGGGGGGGAGAGAGGAGACCTTCCTTATACACACAGCAAGCAGTTTACAGCTCAGAATTTTCCCGTTGGAAAAAGGGACCCCCAGGGGTCATCCAGCCCAACCTGCTGCGATTCAGGTCTTTAACCCCCCCCCAAATGCTCTCTCCTCTGCCCCCAATTCCCCAGGAGGAGGAACAGGGCTGAGTGCACAGCAAGCTTTATTTTATTCCCCCCCCCCAACAGTGCCAGTTTAGGGCTGGGCTGGCAGTGACTCCAGTTCCCAGGTTGCACATTAACTGCGGGAACACACAGAATAGCCTCCCTGAGTGGATGGAAGAATGGAAGAGGCAGCGGGGGGTGGGGGGGGAGGCAGGCCTGGCCGCCTCCGCCCATTGCGCCGCACTCCCCTCCGAGGAACAGAGGAGGAGGGGGCAGGAGGGAATGGCAGAAGCCTGGGCTGCTGCTGCTTCCAGCCCAGGCAGGCAGTGCACCCTTCCAGTTGCCCCCAGAGGGGAGAAATGGGGTCCCTCCAGCAGACCCCCCCCCAGGATTCAGTCGGTTAAAGGGGGGGAATCTCTGGGTTGGGGGGTTAGGCTAGCCCAAGTGGCCACTTTTGAAAAGGCAGGCCCCATCTCTGCCCCCCAAACTCACATAACACCACCCCCCAAAAAAAATCAGGAGAGATGAAGCTCAATTGCCAAATTTGGAGAAAAGTGAGAAACTGCGGAAGAAGTCACAAACACACACACACACACACACACACGTTGCACTTCCGCTAAGGTGGGGAATTGGGAAGTTTGAAGCCAAGGCCTTCTTTGGGGGCGTGTTAGGAGCGCTGTGGGGCCTTGCCTCCCCCCCAGTACTGAGCAAAGGGGGCACAGATCCCCTTAATCAAGTTGGGGGCGAAAAGAAGAGATTTTAAAGTCCTTTGATCCTCTCCTCCACAGGGAGAACAGTGGATCCTAAATAATAATAATAATAATAATAATAATAATAATAATAATAAAAAAAAAAAATTTTATTTATACCCCACCCTCCCCAGCCAAGACGGCTAACAACCAATAATAAAAACAAGTCGATTAAAATACAACTTAATAAACAAGATTAAAATACAACATTAAAACATCAAGATGCAGCCTAAAGGTCGATCAGTGGATCCACAAGGGAAAGCAGTGGATCCTTTGCAGGGGGCACCCCCAGGCCAGCTGTTTTGAGACCCACCCCAGAAGGAGCTCCAACAAAGCATGCCTCCAGATTCTTCCAGGGCTGGGGGGAGAGAAAAAGGGATCCTTCACCCAGGATCTGGAAAGCAGGAACTGAGGAATTGATCTGGAATTTTTTTTTTTTTTTGGGGGGGGGGGGTATTTTTGTTATTTGCACAGGTCCCCACATTTTGGAAATGGAGGGTTGGGAGACACGCACACCCCCCCCCCTCTCCCCGCAGGAAAGTTCCAACGAAAATGCAAAAAAAATGCACCCAGGCCTCGCAGCAAAATCTCTCGCGTCCCGTCCCCCCCAAAGATTCCTGCCAGAGGCCCAGAGCCGGGATTGCTCGGAGATTAGCCGCAGCTGAAAGGAATCCAGGTCTGGAGACGTGGCACTTTGGGGGGGGGGGGAGGAAGAGGGAAGAAGAAGAAAGGAGAGGGGGGGCACCCAAAAACCCAGCAAGGCGATGGATGCCCCGACGGGGCGGTTTGGTTTTTTTTGCAAAAGTTCCCTCTGGGCTCCACTCTGCGCGCCGGAAGCGCCCTAGAGAAAGGGGGGGGGGGAAGAGTTTCTAGAACTTTGCAACTTTTCCGCCCGGCCTTTGCGCAAGGGGGGGGGGGAGGGAAGAGAAGTGCGGGGGGGGCATGTTTGCTTGCGCTCTTGAAAGTCTCTCCAAGGCGGCCTGCAAGCGACGCTTCTTGCGGCGCAAAAGCCCCACCTGTATCCTGTTTTGCAAAGAGAAAGAGAGAGGGAGGCGCGCTTGCCCCACATCCGGGGGGGGGGGGTGTGAAGAAGCCAGCCCTACGGTGCAGAGGGAGGTCGTCCCCCCCCCCCCCAAGACTCAGCTCAGACAGTCTTTTCTTTCTTTTGCCGGGACTGGGGAGCCGCTTTTGTGCCGGATCCGAACAAGGAAAGCGGGAGACGATTTTGGCCGGGATCTCCAGACCCCTTTGCCAAATTGGGGGGCCGGGGTGGAGTGGGGCGCGGCGGGTCAGGCCACGAGTCAGCCCCGGCTAGACGCCCTTGCGCAATCGCGGAGTGGTTGGGGGGGGGAGAGAGAGAGAGAGAGAGAGAGAGAGAGAGAGGACAAGAGAGGTGCCGGGGCTCAGCCTCCGCCCCGCGCACAAAGGCACGTGGCGGCCGTGGCCCCCGGGCGCCTGGGTGTGGCCCGCGGGGATCGGGAAGCGGCTTGGAAGCCATGCAAACTTGGCGGGGGGGGGGGAGTGGAAAAGTTGGCCCCGCTCCCGCCGAAGTTTCCACGACGGCGAGGGAGCCGGGAGTGAAATCCCGCCCCCCCACCCCACCCCGCAAATCTGGGCCTGGATGAAAGATCCCATTACGCACGGAGAGGTTTGGGGGTACCCGCTCGGAGGGTGCTTTTTTGGGGGTGTTGCCCCCTCCCCCGCCAGTTGGTTCCCCCCGAGGGGGGAGGGGCGGCCTGCCTCCTTCTCCTCCCCCCTCCCCCCCGGCTTTTGAGTCATTTCCTCTCCCGGGCTGGGCGCGGGCAGGGCGCGGTGGCGGTCGCCAAAGCAGGAACCGCGGCCGCCTGGCGCGCTTCTCCCCACCCCACCCCCCAAAAAACGGGGAGAGGGCAAGATGCAAAGGGGGGCGGGAGATGAAAGAAGAGGGGGGGGATGCCCGCGATTGCGGGGGCCGAGCAGCGCGCGCCTCTCCCCTCCCCCACGCCCCCCCCTTTCCCGGGCCTGCAGGCTGACTTTGCAAGAGGAAGTGGCGGAGGCGCTTTGCACAAAGGCGCACGGGGGGGAGGGGGAGCAGGAAGAGCCCCTCCCTCCCTCTCTCTCTCCCCCCCCCACAACCCCGCCGTCGGGGGAGGGTCGCCCAGGTAGCGCCTCGTTGCAGCGGCTTTGTCGAGGCCCCGCGCGCCCCCCGCAACTTCGCCCGGGAGGAACCCAAGCGCCCCGGGGCGCGCCTTCGAAGGCGAGGACCCCTTCCCTTCCTCCTCTTTCCCGCCCCCGGTGCAAATCCCTTGGTTGGCCAGGCCGGCCCCCCCCCCCACGCCCCCTGGCTCCCCGCAACCCCGGGGCGCACCGTGATGTTGGCGAAGGTCTTCCCCGGGGCGGCGGCCCAGACGGACGGCACGTCCTTGTAGCCCACGATGGCCGCGTCCTGGCAGGTGTCGTCCGCCATCAGGTTGTCGATGTAGCTGTTCCAGCCGCTCATGGCCGCGGAGGGCGATGCGGAGGGATGCGGAGGAGGAGGCGGCGAGGCTGCTGCTGCTGCTGCTGGGCCCGGATGCAAACGCCTGGACGGGGCGGGCGGCGGCGGCGGCGGCTTGCTTCTCTTTGCAAGGGACCCCGGGGGAAGAAGGGGACGCGCGATCCGGATGTGGCGCGGGCGGCGGCGCGAGCGGATCTGGCGCTGCTCCGGAGCGGCGAGCGAGCACAAGGCGGCGAGGGCGCCGGGCGCGGAGGAAGGGGCCGGCCCAGGGCGGGGAGCGGGGCGGGGAGGCCGGGCGCGCACACGACACGCGCGCGCCCCCGCCCGCCTCTCCCTCCGCCCCCCAAGTGCAGCTCCCTCCTTGCGAGCCAGGGGGCGCCCCGTCCGGCGGCGGCGGCGACATTCGGGGGATGCTCTGCCCGCATTGCATTTTGCAAGTGAACTTTGGCAGAGGGCGCTGCGCAGACTTGGCCCCGCGATCCTCTACTGCTGCGCGGGAGCCTGGCTGGTTTTCGTGACCCCCCAGCATCGCTTCGTTGCGCAAACCCCCTCCCCATAATTCCTTGCAGACCCGGATTCCCCCTGCTTTGCCAGCTGGGCTCGTAAGGAGAGCTTTGATGGTGGATCAGGCCCTCCTAGGCCAGCGCGGTCTGCTTTACGGTGGCCCCCAAGTTGGGCTGGAGCTCATCGGCAGCAAATCTCCCAGGCACCCTTGGGTGGGTGCTCCCTAGGCAACCCATGGGCCACGCTCCGGGGGATGAAGCGGGACAGGTCAGTCGGTAGAGCAAGAGACTCTGAATCACAGGGTTGTGAGTTCGAACCCAACCTTTGGGCAAAGAGATCCCTGCATTGCAGGGGGTTGGGCTAGATGACCGCATGGGGTCCCTTTTCCACCTCTACAAGATTCCAACCCAACCAGGCCCTCTTCCCTCGGTTTCTCTGCCTCCATTTCCCCAGGAAAACCTGCCTTTTTGTGGAAGCTGGCTCTCAATTTATTAAAAATTAAAAAAACACCAGGACCTCGTTTGCTTGGGCTAGAATTGCAAGCTAGCCGGTTCTTGCAACAGGGGAGATGAGGGAAGTGTGCGGGAATCGCACTCGGAGCATGAATGGGCATTGCAACAGTGTGTGTGGTTGCAGGGGAGTCAGGAAGAGGGGCCTCAGCGCACGTGCTTATCCATTCCTTCTCTTAACCTGCTGCATTTATATCCCACCTGTTTGCCTCCTGGGAATGCACTCTGTACGCTCTCAGGAGGCAGCGTGCGGCCCACGCTTCAGGGTATCAACTAGTGTGTGTGAGAGGCCTGGGTCCGAATCTTCCTCCACACTTGTGTTGGCCCAAAGGCCATTCAGTCCAACCCCCTAGAATGCAGGAATTTTCCCCCAACCAGGAACTCGAACCCATGACCCTGGAGATTAAGAGTCTCATGCTCTAACGACTGAGCTCTCCAGGCAGTGCAGTAAATGAATAGGTTAAAAAGATAAAGGTAAAAGACCCCTGGACGGTTAAGTCCAGTCAAAGGTGACTAATTATTATTATTATTATTATTGGGTTGTGGCGCTCATCTCGCTTTCAGGCCGAGGAAGCCGGTGTTTGTCCACAGACAGCTTTCTGGGTCACGTGGCAGCAGGACTAAACCGCTTCTGGCGCAACAGGACACCGTGATGAGTGCCAGAGCGCATGGAAATGCCATTTACCTTCCTGCCACAGTGGTACCTCTTTGTCTGCTTGCACTGGTGTGCTTTCTTCCCTGCGAGGTTGGCAGTGAACGAATAATCCTGCCTTGCAAGGGGCTGGGCTAGGTGATTCTTCCAATTCTACAATTCTATGATCTTACATAAGAAGCTGAACGTTGCAGGATTCGGGACAGGTTAAAGAAGCCCCTTTTTCGCAGAGCGCAGAGTTAAACTGCAGAACTCCCTGCCACTGGCTTTCAAAAAGGATGGGGCCCGATCCCTGGCGGAGGAGAGGGCTCTTGAGGGCTGCTTTCTGCCTTCCCCAGTCGGAGGGAGCGATGCTTCTGGGTTGCAGTTGCCAGAGACCAAGGCGGGGAGAGCTGGTCTCGCACTCGGAGCCGGCTTTTGAGAACCGGATGCCAGGCTAGAGAGGCTCTTGTGGCCTCCAGGAGACTCTCTCTTCTCCATACATGGGCAGGCGAAGGGAGACAAGGGCGGCTTCCTCTGCTGGCCAAACGGAGCCGGTGCAACAGGAAGAAAATCGGGAGAGAAATAGCTGAATTTTGCATTTCTCTTGTGTGCCTGTAATAATGCAAAACCAGGCCGGGAGATTTGTCTCGTCCCTACAATTGCACACCTGAGTAGGCCCTGCTTTGGGGCTTGCGTAAAGCAAAGTCTGCAGGATCGAGCCCGGCATTCTGTTCCCACAAGGGCCAAGCGGATGCCCGTTGCGGAAAACGGCAATCAGGATTCGAACCCGCGGTTCCCAGCAACAGGGATTCGGAAGCCAAGCCTTTTTGTGTTTCTGTCTCGGCGTCTTTCAAAGCCATCCAGGTTGGCAGGCGCCTCTTGTGGCAGGGAGTTCCACAGGTCAAAACGAGGGTCACAAGAGAGGGAGGAGAATTTTTCTCTCTCTGCTTGGGGCCAGCGGATCCCAGCCTTGCCAGTTTCCTGGGTTTATTCCTCCACCGCTGAGGCATTGATTGCAGGCAGTTAAGAGGCTGCAGTTGCGCCAGCCCTACTCAAGCCAGGAGGGGAAAGCAGAGCAGACTCAAATATTTCCCTTTTTCATATTTAAAAAATGCAAACACAGCATCTGCAAACGAAGCTGCTGCGTCTCGGCGGAAGCGGTGGCAGCCCAGAGCGGCGCCTCTGGGGAGACGAGTGCAAACCCTGCAGGAAGAGATGGGGGCCCCTTGTGTCTGGGGGGGCCCTCTTTGGACACGAAGGGGGGCTGCATCTTTAATTTGGGGGACAGTTAGGATCATCATTTCATTTCAAAATGTGTGAGCGGTGATCAGAGCAGGTGGAGATTGAAAGAGAAGAGAAGCTGTTAAATGGGTATACAGAATTCCATGGTTAAAATAACTGTAGAAATCCTAGCATTGCGGAGTCAGAAGGGAACCCCCACGGTCATCTAGCCCAACCCGCCGCTAGGCAGGAATTGCAGCTGAATTATCCCTGGGTGAAATCAGTCTGGACACAGCCCCACATGCACCCACTTCCGGGGCCCGTGTGTGTCTTCTGCCCCAGGAGCTGATACCCAAAGGGTGCCAGCCTTTCAGAAATGATTGCCATGGTTTCCATCCCTGCAGAACGGTTTGCTTCCCTGTCAACTGCTTGTCTGAACCCTGGGAGAGCTCAGTGGGTAGAGCGCGGGCCTCTGAGTCTCAGGGCCCTGGGTTCGAGCAGCACGTTCAGCGAAAATATCCCTGCATTGCAGGGGGGTTGGCCTGGATGACCTTTGGGGGTCCCTTCCAACTATTTCAAATAGCTCAGTTGGTAGAGCGTGAGACTGTTCATCTCAAGGTCATGGGCTCGAGCCCCAGGTCGCGGGGGGGGGGGGACTAGGGGATGTTGTGTCAAAGAAAGTGTTATCCATTTTCCTTTCACTTCCCTTCCTGCAAATAGTCAGGTCTTTTTGGGGAAGCATTAATTTCACACCCTAAATTTGACAGCATGTTTAAGTTTTTTAAATAATGGTATAATGGCATAAATAATAATAATATTACATCTGAAGCCAACCCTGTATAGGGAACCTTTTAAAGGTTTTCCTGTGTTTTTATATATGCTGGAAGCCACCCAGATGGGCTGGGGCAACCCAATCAGATGGGTGGGGCATTAATAATAAAATTATAATTATAATAATTGCATTGAATTGGGCTAGATGACCCTTGGGGTCCCTTCTGACTATGATTCGAAGAGAGAGAGAGAAACCAGGGTGTCATCCATACAGACACATCTGGTCTTACCTGCAAGGTGTGGCAGGCAGGCAGGTGTCCTGGGTTCAACCCTCTGCCTGAATCCCTGGAGAGATGCTGCTGCCAGACAAAGCTGAGTTTGGTAGATCCCAATGCCTGGACTGGGACGCAGGTGGCGCTGTGGGTTAAAGCCTCAGCGCCTAGGACTTGCCGATCGAAAGGTCGGCGGTTCGAATCCCTGCGGTGGGGTGCGCTCCCGCTGCTCGGTCCCAGCGCCTGCCAACCTAGCAGTTCGAAAGCACCTCCGGGTGCAAGTAGATAAATAGGGACGGCTTACTAGCGGGAAGGTAAACGGCGTTTCCGTGTGCGGCTCTGGCTCACCAGAGCAGCGATGTCACGCTGGCCACATGACCCGGAAGTGTCTTCGGACAGCGCTGGCCCCTGGCCTCTTGAGTGAGATGGGCGCACAACCCCAGAGTCTGTCAAGACTGGCCCGTACGGGCAGGGGTACCTTTACCTTTACCTTTAATGCCTGGACTGGAGCTCTGCACTGGGAATTTTGTTGCAGGAATTTATGTCTAGGTTGGGGGGGGGGTGTTTGCCCCTCCAGCAGATATCCTGCACATGCAGCCCACTACCAAAACCAGCACAATCCCTTTTGCGACTTTTGTGACTTGTCCCCACAAAACACTTCATCACAGTTTCTTTCTGTCTATTCAAAGGGCCTTTGCTGCACGATACCAAATGTAAGAATTCACTGATCAATGGATCTATGCACTGGCTCACTGGGGAAACTCCAGAAATTCATCTAGACCTGTGAGCTCAGCTCCTCAGCAGCCCCTCTGCCTGAGTGATAATCCCTGGCCTCCTGATACCTGAGTGCCAGACAGGTAGCCATGCCAGAAATAACAAACCCAGATGAAGGCTGGGAAACAGGGAAATGTGAATATCTTTATTGTTCAACTTGATGGGTGTTTGGTGGAGGGCAAGGGGAACCATGGGGCAGGGTCCAGGATGCTCAGATCACTGCCACCAGACCTCCCCTTTCATGATGTATGAGTGATGTACCGGTAGTTTGGGGGGGGGTGACATGGGGATCAGCAGCTAATAAAAGTTTGGGGGCTCTTTTGTTTGGGGCTTCCATCTTGTTCCACCTGGTGGCAGGTGGGAGTCCTGTCACGACAGTCTTCAGTCAAGACCAAGCCGACTGGCTGCTGTTTTGCTCTGGGATTCCTGGCTGGGGTCCTTGTTTTTTGTCCAAGGGAGACCTCAGATTTCTCCGTTAACAGTTTCTACTGCGGGTGGCGGCGGCATATTTGCCTCTGCAAGGGCCTCTGTTAAACTGCAGAACTCCCTCCCACAAGAGGCAGCGATGGCTTTCTAAGAGGATCCAGCAGATTCTTCTCTCCGCCTCCCCAGCTGGCGACAGCGATGGGTCACAGGGGGTTCGACTAGATGACTCTGGGGTTCCCTTCCGACTCTGCGCTTCTACGGAGACCACGGGGTGGGACAGAGTTGCCCTTGCGTTCGAATCCCGCTTGCACATTTCCCACCTCAAGTGTCTGGTCAGCCCCTGTGACAACAGGACGTGGTGTCCTTCCTGTCCCGGGTGCAATTCCTGCCTTGCTTGGGGTTGGGCTGGATGACCTTTGGGGGGTCCCTTGCAACTCTTCCATTCTAGGGTTCTGCTTTCTCGCGCAGCAGTGGCCAAACCCGGCAGAGAGAGGAGACGGAGCGTCACGAAGGCGGCAGCGCAACGTGCCGGGCCTCAACCTCCAGAACCGCAAAACCGTTTTGCAACCCGTAACCCCTGCTTGCTGCCTGGAAGCCGCCCCTCGGAAAAAAAACCCCTGCCCCACTTCCTGTCTGGGCAAAAGGAGCTTGCGGCTTCTCTTCTCTCGCTGCCCCTTTGATGTGGGGCAGCTGCTGGCCTCAGAGGGATCTGGCTTTGTTGCAACTGGGCCGTGGCCCCTCTTCTGCTTTTGGCAACCCTAAAAGATTGCAACTTTGCATGGCTCTCTGTTTGCAGCCTGAGCCACTTAGCCAACCTGGAACCGGTTGATGGGATTACCGGGTTTGGACACCTCTGAGGTTAAGTCTCATCCTTGCTAATCAACTTAAACCCCCAGGATAAGACGCCGGACTTGTTTCTTATTTCCTTCGAAAGCTTGTTTTAGCCTTTATTGTACAAATAATTCCATATTAACAGAACCTGAGTGATGTTTGTAAAGAAAACAATTAGAGGAATATATACAAAGTAGATATACAATACAAATCTGTGTTAAAAAAGAATGTTTATATTACAGTATAATGAGAAGGATGGAAAAGATTGTGTCGGTGAATACTTTTGTTGTGTAAATAATGTTGTCTTTTCCTCTTGGTTTTTTTTTTACTTCGTATCTTTGTTATTTCTTTATTTTTTTCTTTTCCTCTTTTTTGTTACTTTAAAAATTTTCTATTCTCTACGTCATTTTCTTTTTCTTCGTATGTAAAGAGATAGCATATAATGTTTGTATAGATAGGGAAATTTTTAATCAATAAAGAATTAAAAAAGAAACCTTGTTTTAGCATTTTGTTTTATCGTGCGTAGAAAAGAGACGGAGCTACGACAGTGACGGATGAGAAGGAAAAGAGAGAAAAGAAAGCTAGAGGTTGAAATAACTGAGTCCACGGTCAGAAAAGCAGTGTGATTTGATCAGAAAGTCCCATTCCAGATTTGCTAGGATTGTCCTGAAAGAAATGGTGGCTCTGTTGTCCTAAAAGAGTGCCAAATCCTATAAAAAGGCACATTTAGGATCCAGTCCGGGGTTGTCTTTGGACTACAGTTCCCATCATTCCTGACCACTGGACCTCCTGGCTACGAATGATGGGATCTGTTTCCCATTGAGTTGCAACTATTTTATTTTGTTTGTTTTGTGAAATTTATGGATTGCTGGATGGTAAGGAAAACAGTTATCAAAGTGGTTCACAGGAAGATAAAAGGAGAAAATCCAGAAAGATTTGCAACCAATTTAGACAAGTTTAAATACAAAAACGGAGGGCGTTGCCTCGACTTCCTATAAGCATCTGGTTAGAGGAGAGGGAAGGCACCTCCTTGATCTCAAGTGGCAGGGAGTTCCACAAGACAAAGATCCAGTTCCTGCAAATGTGGAACAGGTATCGTGAGGCATTTGTAGGGGTGCCAGTTCCCCTGATCGAAGTGCTCAAACGGGCACATGTGGGGTCAGGTGACCTTTCAGGTAAACTGGTCCCAAGTTGTTAAGGGCTTTGTATACTAATAGTAACACCTCGAACTCAGCCCCGGAGCAAATTGGCTGACAGCGCAGGTCTCTGTTAGATGCTAACCAGGCCTCCCTCTTGTCACCAGTCGTAAAAATAAAGTCCCAGACGCCTGCTGAGCGGCTCAGTCGGTGAGAGCCTGGCGCTGAGAACGCCAAGGTTCGCAGGTTCGAAGCCCATAAGGGGCAGCTGCCTTGTAGGGGGTTGGACTAGATGACCCTCGGGTCCCTTCCGGCTCTAGGGTTCCATGAGCTTCCCTGGCCTGATCCTGACCGTGTCCTGGGCGGCATCCTGATCTCCGAAAAAGGCCGCTCAGTTTCCACCTCCTTTAATAAGACGGTTCCCACCCAGACGAGAACGAGATGCACTTGGGAAACAAACAAAGGCCGATTCTTGCTGGGATTATATTATTTCAACTCCCAATTAAGCAGAATAAACAAAAGGGGGAACGGAAGAGGCGAACAATGGAACAATGGGATATCTTGGTCTTGTGACGTTTACTCCCCTCTCCGTTGAGATACATACGTTGGCTCCAAACTGTTCCTGCCCCCCAGATTTGCCATGGTCCCCCAGCCCCAAAACTGGACTCCCTTTTCAGTCCAGGTGGAGAGTGGGATGGTTGATTGACATGTTTTTTGGGGGGCGCAGGTGGGGATATTGGGTGGTTGCTGCTGTTATTTTGATTCTGCATCTTGTGGTTTTGCGTTCTGGTTTTGTTCCGTGAACAGACCTGAGAGCCCTGCAGGTATTGGGCGGTCTAGAAATTCAATAAATAAGAAGTCTGGAAAGACCAGTCTTGGTGAAGACTTGACGTTTTCATCCCCAAAAAAGTTTTTGATTTGAGTTTCCATTGAAATGAGGCTGTGTTTTAATGTTTTATTTTACTCTTGTTTTTAAGTAGTATTTCAATCCATTTGTTTTTATATTGGCTATTTGTTTTTATATTGGCTATGTGGCCACGACAGTTCTGCTTGTGAAACATGGACCACTTATAAAAATGCCATCTCCAACTCCTTGAAATATCCCATCAACGGTGTCTCCAAAATTTTTTACACATCAGTTGGGAAGACAGGCGAACTAATGCCAGTGTACTGGAAGAGGCAAAAATCACCAGTGTCAAAGCAATGATTCTTCCACATCAACTTCGCTGGACTGGTCCTGTTGTGCGGATGCTGGATTATCGTATTCCAAAGCAGCTACTCTATTCTGAACTTAAAGCGTAATGCTGGTGGTCAACAAAAGAGGTTGAAAGCCTCTCTCAAGGCAAATCGTTAAAAATGTAGTATAAATACGTGACAATTGGGAAACACTGGCCTGTGAGTGCTCCTGTTGGAGAACAGCCTTTAGCTTTGAAGACACTCGAACTCAGGACGCAAGGGAGAAACGCGCTAAGAGGAAGGCACGCTTGGCAAATCCACACCATGATCAACTCTCACCCAGAAACCTATGTCCCCACTGTGGAAGGATGTGTGGATCCAGAATTGGCCTCCACAGTCACTTACGGACTCACTGTTAAGGCCAGGGGTATGCAACCTAAGGCCCATGGGCCACCAGCAGCCCACGGGGGTTGTTTAACCGGCCCCTGAGCCGCCCCCAAACCGAGCCACCCGCTTGGCGAGTCCCTGTGCGCTGTGCTAAACCCGGAAATTGCATCTGCGCATGCTCAGATGCCGAAAACCACGTCTCTGCAGACGCAGACTCCAGAGTGAACCGGCCCAGGCGACACAAACCTTGCTGACCCCTGGTTAAGACCGTGTTCCTGGAAGACGATCTTACTCGGCTACGAGGGATCGCCAAGGAGCTGCTTTTGAACATCGTTTGCCAGAAACTGCAAGAGATCTGCCAGGGACCCTTGAGCTGAGATTCCTGCGTCGGGTCAGACTAGATGAGCTGTGGGGTCCCTCCAACTCGACCGTTCCAACCACTTAAACCCGGCTGCGGTCGTCCAAGAAAGCTGGGAGCTTTTCTGCCACAGGAGGCAGAGATGGGCACCAACGTGGCAGCCTTGAAAAGAGGACTGGACAATACTTACTTTCCCCTGTCTCTGAATATCAGTTTCTGGAAATCCCAAGTAAAAAGGGGGGGATCTTCCTTTTGGGGTGCCTAGCTGCCCCTGGGAGAACAGGATTCCCCCCCCCCCTTGTGCTGGCCCCGCAGACTCTTCTCCTGCTCTGATGGCAGCAAGCTCCATCTGTGCAGGTGATTTCATATAATCATAGAATGCGGCACTCGAACCCACGACCCAGAGGTGAAGCGTCTCTGGCTCTGCCGACTGAGCTGCAGAAATGTCTCCATTCGATTTATTTTATTTCAACGCAGCTTTTCAGTCCAGTGAATCCCGAAGCAGCTGGCAAGCGATACGTACGACAACAGCAGGATAGAATGTCACCAGTAAAGCATAAAGAACACAGAAAAATTAACCAATTGCCGGAGGAACAATTAGAATCAAGGAAACACTGTGTAGATCTACACATAGGGAATAAAACGCTATAAATAAGTCAGAAATTCAATTGTTAGAACAAAAGAAAGAAAACTATGGAAAATTGCTTAGATTTTTCTTTGCTCTCACCAGCGCCATCTGGTGTTGCATGTTTATAATGCATAACACAGGTTTTTTACTAATGAGTCAGATGTCACAGGAAAACCCATATTATACGATTAACCAATCGAGGCGGCGTTTATAATCTATAAAACAATATTAACACCGTAAGCTAATAGCAATAAAGAACTTAGCCCTCTTCCTACACACAGTCCACACCCCATGACTCACAATCTTTCCACAGCGTCAAGTTGGTGTATGCCTGCCGTTTAAAGCTCATTTCTCGCCTGGCCCCAAAGATGCCGGGAACTGCAGTTTGCTGTGGGTGCTAGGAGCTGTAGCTCTGTGCAAACTACCATTTTCGGGATTATTGGATGGGTGTGTTGGTCGGCAGCCTTAGATTCTAAGCGTATCATCCTTCCTTGCAGAAGACCCCAGATCTGAGTTCAAAGGATCTCCCCAAGCGCCTGGGCGGATTACAAGCCACTCAGCCAATGGGAGTTGTGATTCCTGCAGGGGTTGGGATAGATGACCCCTGGGTCCCATTCTATGCTTCTCTGAATTGATGAGCTTTAATGAATTGCTCCAAGCAGAGTAATATCCCAGAGTCACTTTCTCCCTGCCTCTCTCCTGGCAACCAGGGGACAATGGCAGGGGACCCCATTATTTGTGTCACAATGCTGAGCCAGGGCGGGGGGTGGGGGTCCCCAAGACCTGTGCAGTTTGCTCACAGGGCCTTAAAGGAAAGGGGGAAATATGGCAGGACACAGCTCTGCAGCCCTCCAGCCACAGATTCCCAGGACACGAGGTGAGGGGAGGAATCGGGGTGGGTGAAACATAGCGTCCAAGGGAATGGCAGGGGGTCAGACTGGATGACCTTGGGGGTCCCCTCCGGGTGACTTTTGGCAAGGCACCCTCAGCCTCCAAGCCCTCCTCCTCAGCTGATGGGACACAATACAGCTTGCAAGGTTTTATCATCATCATCCTTTTCATTATTATGTTTGTGGGAGGGCGGAATTGGTCCATTTCTGTTTTCATTGTGGATTTTGTGTTTTTTATCTTTTATTTTTCGTGAACCGGCCTGAGATCTGTGCACCAATTTAATAAGTGATAACAACAGCAATAATTTACCGTATTTTTCCGCGTATAAGACTAGGGTTTTGTTTTTTTACTCTAAAATAATGTTAAAAAACGGAGGTCGTCTTATACACGGATAGTATCTCCCCCCCCCCATTTTCTTAAATGTGAGCCCCCCAAAATTCATAGCTGTCAACTTTCCCCTTTTTAAAAAAGGGAAATCCTATTCGGAATAAGGGAATTTACAGAAAAATATGGTATATGCACATTGGACTCGGCCCAGAAGCAGATCTCATCCCTTTGCAGATTTCTCTCTTAATGAAAACAGGGATGATGATGATGATGATGATGATGATGGAAACTGTGAATGATTAGGAACATAGCAGAGAGTAAATCCTATTGAACTCAATGGGACTTATTTCTGAGTAGATAGTGTGAGGCTCCCTTGAACATAAAGGAATCCACACTCCATGTTTTCCCCATATATATATATATATATATATGCAGGTTTTGGTGTCCTCGGGTGTCTTCCCGTGTAAAAGTTGGGGTGTCTAGGCGACGTTTCGACGAGGTCTCACTCGTCATCTTCAGGCTGGTGCTTTCGGCTTCTTGTTACTGGAACAGAGCGGGATCTCAATGTTTGAGTTCCTATAAATACTGTAGAGGGGGTGTGGTGTCTAGCCTCCAATGTTCTGGGCAGAGAGGAAGTTCCCAGGCTAGTGTGCCTTTTCTTCCTCTCTGCCCAGAACATTGGAGGCTAGACACCACACCCCCTCTACAGTATTTATAGGAACTCAAACATTGAGATCCCGCTCTGTTCCAGTAACAAGAAGCCGAAAGCACCAGCCTGAAGATGACGAGTGAGACCTCGTCGAAACGTCGCCTAGACACCCCAACTTTTACACGGGAAGACACCCGAGGACACCAAAACCTGCATTCCTGTACCCGTGAAAATCTACGAAAGCATATATATATATATATATATATATGGTTTTTACACATATTTCCAGACATAACATCCCGTTTTTAAACAACATAACAAACCTTTGGCTATCCTAGCCTAAGACTTCCATCATCCTCGACGGATGGTTTTCTAACCTTTCTAAGGTTGCGTTTTGTCTTTATAAGTTATTGCTATTAAATCCATATCCTAAATAAAGAACTTCTTAATCCTCTTTCCACACTCCATGCTTTTCCTAAAGGATCTCCGTTTTTTTGCACCAGCGACTTTTAATTGTTATCTGAGGAAAAGCGGGACAATCAGAAATGGAGACGGCCTCTGTAATTCCAGGAAAATCGGGACCCTGGGAGTGCCTGCAGATCTCTGAGCGTGGATGTTGTTATTTATTAAATTTGAATCCTGCCCCAACTATATATTAAATTTGCATCCTGCAGCCCCGACTGGGCTTCTGCCCTGAGCCCAAGGGAAGCCCCACAGAGAGGGTCTGGCAGTAGTCCAGCACACCAAAAAGACGCTCCTTCCGGCCCATTCTGGATTCTATTCCGACAAGGGCATAAATGTATATTTTCTTTTAGGATGTTGGTTGGCTGCCCAGAGTGTCTGGGGAAACCCAGACAGATGGGCAGGCTCTAAAAAATAAAATTAT
The DNA here is from genome assembly GCF_964106915.1 of Podarcis gaigeae. Taxonomy (NCBI): domain Eukaryota; kingdom Metazoa; phylum Chordata; class Lepidosauria; order Squamata; family Lacertidae; genus Podarcis; species Podarcis gaigeae. The sequence continues at coordinate 1,590,418 of NC_139689.1, forward strand.
GGTGCTGATTATTAAGTCTCAATGAGGGCGACAGTGTAAAACACAGTGCTTTTTTTCTTTAAAAAATGTTTACTCTCATTTTGACTCAAGAAAAAACACCATTTTAGAGTTCAAATCGGGGGAAAAGAAATACAGCAAACGGATGAAAAATTCACAAAATGTTTAGGGGTACGCGCATCGCTACGTCCCCCCAGGAAAAAACACACTGCCAATATATGTATAGATAGATAGATAGATGTAAAGCCATAGTGGGCTTTTTAAAAGAAATAATATTTGGGGTAGGTTTTTTTTCTGGGGGGGGGGGTGGAGACGGTGGAGGGCGGTTGCCACGGCAACGGGGCCTTGCGGCCGAGGCCAAGCCTGCCTCGAGTGAGAGCTGTGGTTCCTTTGCCCCCGGGGGATTGTGGGTAATTGGTTGCAGGCAAGGCAAGGGAGGGGAAGGGGCTGTAGTGGGGGATTAATGCTATGGTTTTTATATATTTTATATATTTCTATATATATAAATTAATATATATATATTTATGTATATCCCAGCAGGAGGTTTTATATGGAAAAAAAAGCAGATTGGCAATCGAGGCCCAGGGGATTGTGGGTAATCCTGGTAGGCGCAGAGAGATCCGGGTTCGAATTCCCCCACTGACCTCGAAGGGCAGCCCTGATGCCTCTCTCTGCCTGGCCCGCCTCGCACGGCTGTTGTGGGGATTAAGGGAGGAGAAATAATAATAATAATAATAATAATAATAATAATAATAATAATAATAATTATTATTATTATTATTATTATTATTATTATTTATTTATACCCCGCCAAGGCTGGGCTCAGGGCGGCTAACAACCAATAATAAAAATTAGTTGAATGAATATAACTTAAAAACATGAAAGGGGGGGAACCAGGTAGCTGCCACCTGGAGCTCCTCGGATTGAGAGAAAAATTGGGGTGTCAATGCCATCAATCCGTCAGTCCATCATTCACCCCCAAGTGACGGGCGCCCCATTTGAATGGCGGCTGGAGAGGAAGAAATCCAACAGATGCAGTTCTTTCCCTCCCATAATCTCCTCTGCGTTTTAATGTTGGGAGAGGGGGACACTTTTGCATTTCTTAAAAGAGACCCCCCTTTTCCCTCCTCACAAAGTGTAGTAGTCGTAATAATAACAACAATAATATTTTATTTATTTATACCCTACCCATAATAACCTCACCTTTCTTTCTCTCTCTCTCTCTCTCTCTCTCTCTCTCTCTCTCTCTCTCTCTCTGTCAGCTGCACCATAAACCCTGCATCTCTTCAGTGATTACCATATATATATAAATATAGATCGATATATATATATATTTGTGGAGGAGACAATATTTCAAGACAAGGTGAGCAGATTTTTCTGTATTGGGTTAAAAACATTTATAGGTTTGGCCTTTCATCAAACTGGACTGCAGTTACTACTGGTCTTTTAAAATGTGTCCACATTTGCAATTCTGATTTTTTTAAAATAGCAAGTCGAACAGTTGCAAGCTAAGCCACGCAAAAGGCTGGGGTGAATCTTATTTTTATATATTTTTGCCTGAGATAGCCACATTGGGTTTGATTCCACAGCTGGAAAAGCTCCCTTGGCCAGCCTGCCATTATTATTATTATTATTATTATTATTATTATTATTATTATTATTATTATTATTATTAAATGTGGTAACTGCTTTCTTTTGCCCAGGGCACCTCAAAAGCGACTTACAACCAAAATTTCCCACATACATACATTAAAACCCACCCACTTCTAAAAGGCTATAGATAGTTAAAAGTCAAATGCCTGGTTAAAAAGGAATATTTCTATTTATTTATTTAATTTTATTTATTAGATTTCTATATTGCCCTCCATCTAAAGATCTCTGGGCGGTTCACCAGATCTGCGTGGCGCCTAAAGATATGTAATGAATGTGCCACAAAGAGGGAGCCAACACAGAGAAGGCCCCGCTCTCCTCTTGGCCCCACCCCAGACACAAAGAAGAGCCCCAGATGAGGGTCTCAGGGCCTGGGGCGCTTCATATGGGGGGAGGCAGTCCTGGCACCAAGGATCAGCCCCAAACAGCAATCTCCACAATGGGGTGAAATCCACTTATCGAACCCTGTCTGCTTGTACATCCATATCCGCACACAGGTATGCTGGCCCTGTCACAGGGACCACATAATACCCATTCCCGCTTTTGTCAAAATTCAATATTTTAGTGTGGCGGCCCCTGCACTCTGGAACTCCCCGCCTCTTGAGACCAGGAATACACTTTCACAGCTCTAAAAATATTCATTTAGACAAGCCTGTCCTGATATTTTGGAAGCTGATGGGAGTTTCCCTCGCTTTTAATTTTTTCAAAATTTTTAAATTGATTTTCCAGATTTTTCAAACAGAAAAAAGAAGAAAAAAAATGGCAAAACACACAACAAAGACATTAAACTAAACACATAAGAAAATTATTACTTCAAATACCTAAATGTCTTAACATTGGTAACTGTCTTCCTCAAATCCCCTCTATCTGAATTTCATTATATCACCTGTATAGCAGTTCTTCAATTTCTGTCCCTTTTTAGCCTATTGCTATTTTAACTTTTCAAAAGTCTTCCATAGTTTGTCCAGTCTTCTTATTGATAATTTTATGGCTTTATCCTTTTTTCGTAAACCGCTTCGGGGAGTTTTTATTCCCCGGTGCGTAATTTTTTGGAAATAAATAATTCCATAACTACCATAAAGACAGCTAACGATTTAACAGTAACGATCATTACGAGAGCAACAGTTTAAAATGAAAGCAGCGCTTGATGCCACGGTCAGATATTTAAAAACATTAAGCAAGAAGGCTGAAATGGCCGTAACTTATAAAAATGTTATCAGTTACCGGTATATATATTTCTCTCTTTTAGATGACATCTGAAGGCAGCCCTGTTTAGGGAAGCTTTTAATGTTTAATAGATTATTTTAATATTCTGTTAGAAGCCGCCCAGAGTGGCTGGGGAAACCCAGCCAGCAGGTGGGCGGGGTATAAATAAATTATTATTATTATTATTATTATTATTATTATTATTATTATTATATTTTTCTGTCTCTCTCCCATCTTCATGTGCAGAGTAATAAACTCTCCTTCCTTGGAGGTTTGTAAACAGAGGTCAGATGGCCATATATTACAGATGCTTTAGTTGAGATTCCTGTATTGCAGCGGGTTAGGCTGGATGACCCCTGGGGGGTCCCTTCGAACTCTACATTTCCCAGACTCCATGCTTCCCTGAAACGCCCTGCGTGTCTAAGTCAGGTCCGCTAGATGGCACCGCAGCTGCCCTTCAGCATGCCCACCCACCCTCACTCCATATCTGGGCTCCTTGCAACCCATGCAGTCCTGAGACACGCCAGGAAACCTCACCCTGCTGACCTTTGCCTGACGGAGCTTCCCAGACCCGCTTGGAGGCCGTGCCAAGGTCAGAGAAATCCGCGCGCACACAGGGTCCTGATTCCCAGCTGCCCGTTGGTCTGGGGTCCCCAGGAAACTCATCGTCCTCCAGGGCAACTCTGGAACACAGACCCACCACCCAGCCAGGCTAGGAAGACTATTCATTCATTTCGAAAAAGGCTTGGTTGCAAAAAATGGGGGAAAGAAACAACAACGTCCAAACCCTCAAATCCGTTTACCAAAGAGTTAAATTTACCAGTAGGAGAAACTCGCAGAAATAATGTCTATAGACTTTCAAAAGTGGACCAAAAACAGATTAGAGCTTTTATTGGCTTTCTAAACATCTGGGTTAGTCTAAAACAATTTGGTTTTGTTCTGCAAACCGCCCTGGGATCTCGTGATGGAAGGGAGGCCTCTAAATTTCATAGCTAAATTAAAAAACGATTTTAGCAGGCGCTGGAAAGAGGACAGGGACGTCCCCTGCCCCATCTCAAGAGGCGGGGAGTTCCGGAGGACAGACAGGTTCTTACAAACGTGGACTGGGTGTAGCAGGATCTTTTCGACATATTCATTGTGGTTATTCTTGAAATATATATATGAAAAACCTGCCCTCCTTTTAGAGCAGGGCCCTGGCTCCTGCTTCCTGACCACCCCTTGGTTTTCTTTTCCTTAAGCCGCGCTTCTCGAACCCTCCGCTCTCGTCCATCGGAGCTTCTGTGCCTTTCGCCCGGTGAGTCCCCAGCCCTTACCAGATCCCCCCTTCTCCCCCTGGATCCGAAGAAGGGATCCCCCCACCCCGAGGCAGGCCTGTGAAAGGTGAGCGGCAGCTAAAGTTTCACCTCGTCCTTTAAGCCGCTGCTTGGAATGGAGCCTTTGACCTTTAGCAGCCTCTAAATTTAGGCCAAGACTTTAGAGGGAGCTGGGCTAAGGGAGCGTCTGCAAGTGGCGGGCACAAAGCGTGCCCTCAAGCACCCCATGCCGCTGGGGGTGCGGAGCTCTGGAGCCCCCCGCCTCTCGGAGGCAGTGGAGCTCAGGGGTTGGAGCAACCGGGCAGCCTCCAGATTCATAGACTTGGAAGGGACTCTGGTGGCCATCTAGTCCAACCCCCTGCAATGCAGGAATCTCAACCGCCCATCCATGTTGAAACCAGACTGGGTCCTGCTGGGCTTTGCATGTTGTGGACTACAAGTCCTGGAGGGCACGAGATTTGCGAAGGCTGGACTTTAGCAGCAATCAGGGAAACGCCATTCTTTCCCTGCCTCAGTTCCCCCTCCGTTGAAACGGAAAGGGGTGCAAATGATTTATTCTTCGGTTTAGGCCGTAAGGTCGGCCGACTGTAGGAAGAAAGGCCTCAGAGCGCTTGGCAGAAAAGAGGGAGCAGCCAGGTCAAAACCAGAATAGAGTAAAACAAAACAAAGCGCCCTGCAAATTAATCAAACTGGCTTTTTTTGGGGCTGAACAGGAGGGCGGGGGAACTGCGAGCCACTGCGATCCTCGTTGCTGCTCAGAGATCCGGCGAAACTGATTCGGGATGGAGGACAGTGACGTGAACAGCGATTCGGAGGAGTGCACCATCAACACGGTGCAGTTCTCCTCGAGGACGAGCGAGGGAGGCCGCCGCCAGGTCTTCAGCAGGGTGTTCCACCAGTGCAACCAGTGCGACCAGTGCTCAGGAAAGGCGGAAAGGGCGATCATGGGAGGAGAAGGAGCAGGAGGAAGAGGAGGAGGAAGAGGAGGAGGAGGAGGTGAGCTGGAGAGGTGGAAGGAAGCCCCAGGTCATTTGGTCCAACCCCCTGAATGGCAGGATTGAAACAAGGGGTGCTTTGAGTCCAGCCTTCCAGAGAGCCCCAAAGTGTGTGTGGGGTGTGTGTGTTAATATTGTTTGTTGTTAATTTTCCTGTTCAGAACTGGGTCTGTTATTACTCTTCTCCCTTATCAAATTCATATGCTGCTTCCTCCAAGGATCACAGGGTGGTCTGTAGTATGAAAGCACAAAATATACATCCCATAATAAGGAACGAAGCAGTAGCACCCTTCTCGTGTAAAAGGCCACAGATGGGAGAAGAGGAACGTTTTTGCCTGGCGCCTCAAGTATGTATATTGAAGGCGCCAGGCAGACCTCCCTGGGCATCCCACAAATGGGGAGCCACTGCAGAGAAGGCCCCGCTCTCGTGAGAAGGGCCTCAGCGGATGATCTCGGGATCCCAGTGGGTTCATACGGGGAGAGGCGGTCCTTGAGGTACAGCGATCCTGAGCAGGCATGGCGACACTTGGCCCTCCAGCTGTTTTGGGACTACAAGTCCCATCATCCCTAGCTAACAGTGGTCAGGGATGATGGGAACTGTAGTCCCAAAACTGCTGGAGGGCCAAGTTTGGCCATGCCTGATTTAAGGCTTTAAAGGTCGAAACCAGCACTTTGAACGGGGAGCCAGTGCAGTCGGGCCAGTAATCGAACCTGGACATTACAAGAGCATCGGCAGAAGTGAGGCTGCAGCTGTCCAGTTAGGGGCACAGCTGGGCCACCAGATGAAGCTGAGGGGAGGCCCGCCAGGCCCCAGCGCCATTCCATCCTCCTGCTGCCTAGAGAAAGCAGCGTCCCGGGAGTCTCTCTGGGGACACCTGGCCCCGTCCTTCCTGCCCAGTCTGGATCTGTGGGATTGGTCCCAGCCCCACAGCTCCTGGATGCACAAAGGGGCCAGGATGAGTCAGGGGATGCCAGGTGATGGCCAGGACAGGAGAATCGTTCCCTCTGGCTGTGTATTGCTTGCCGGGCTCATAGCATCACTGAGTTGGAAGGGACCAATGCAGGAACCTGGCCCCCCAACGTGGGGCTCACACCTGACCCTGAGATTCAGAGATTTCATTCTCTACCGACTGAGCCGCAGACTTTCGCTCTGTCCAGCCTGCTTTTGCCGACAGTCCCTTACTGGGCCCTGGGGGGCGGAGCTGCACAACCTCCGGGTATAAAGGCAGGGGGTCAGCCCCCAGCCTGGGCACTGTCAGCAGCTCCCAGCGACAGCCAAGGACCCCCAGGCCAGCCCTACGCAAGTGAGCGAGTGGGGGCCCCTTCTGGAGCAGGGTGGGGGGAAGGAGCCACGGGTGGGGGGACCCCCAGGCCAGCAAGCGGGTGTCCTGGTCACCTTGGGTGTCCCACTAGGGGAGGGGGGCACCCAAGCCACCCTCCTTTGCCTCTCACAGTCTCTCTGCGAAGGAATGGGGCCAGCCCTCCTTTGCGCAGAATTTCTGAGTCTCCCCCCGCAAAAAAACCCCCTCTCTCCTCATTTGGGGCTATTAGCAGTGTGGATCAAGGAAATGCTGTCTTCCTGGGGAGGGTGGGTGGGGGGCGCTACTTTGGAGGTCCCTGGAGGAGGCCTGGAAGGCAAGTGTGTCTCGGGGGGCGCAGAAAGGGTCCCCCATCTCCCCAGGCCTCTAGCCCTAAGGAGCCAGCTGCTCTCCTTTTCTGCCTTGAGCCAGAGGCCCCGGTGACATTTCCCTGCGACCAGAAGAGATGGGGGGGGGCACTTCTATTTTTAATCCTGGCAGCTGCTCCGTCCTTCCCTTCCCCCTCTCTGCCAGCGCTGGGTCCCTGGGTGGAGGAAGAGGGTCCCAGGCTGGTGGGCTTGGTGCTCTCAGCCGAAGCATTGCTGGTTTTGCAATTATGCATTTATGGCACTGATACGCCTCGTGGTCCTGCAAGGAGCTCATTTAATTCTAACACCCCTGCGAGGTGGAGCGACTTGACCCAGGACACCCACAGATGAGAATCGGACTTGGTCTCTCCCCGGTCCCAGTCTGGCCCTCTAACCACTGCCCCACGCTGCTTGGGAGAGGCCTCCAGGCACACTTCTCCACCGTCAGAGGCAGATATGCCTCTGGAAACCCCAGGAGGGGAGAGTGTTCCTCTTGCACCCGGATCCTGGATTTGGGTTTCCCATAATGTGCATCTGGTTGGCCCCTGTGATTCTGGACCGAATTGGGTCCCTTTTGACCCAGGACTGTCTGATGTTCTTGTGGAACCTCCAGCTCCAGGGACAGTCTATCTCGATTCCTAGCTTCTATGGGGGATTTGGACCCTTTGCAAACAGGGTGCTGGGCCAGATCCTTTGGGCCTGATCCAGCAGGCCCTCCTTCCCTTCTTAGTGTGAGACCAGCCTCCTGGTTCATAGACTTGTGCAATCGTAGAATTGAAAGGGACCCCGAAGGACATCTAGTCCAATCACAGTTAAGGCATCCCTGTGGCAGTTGAGCCCCCCAAACTTTGCCAAGGCAAAGCGGGCTCTGGGAGGCAGGAGGCCTGGCTGACCCCCACTGACCCTCTTCTTCTGACCCCCCCCCCAGGCATGTCTATCCAGAAGATCCACGCTCGCGAGATCCTCGACTCCCGGGGGAACCCCACGGTAGAAGTCGACTTGGAGACAGCCAAGGGTGAGTCGTGTGGGCAGGGGAGCCCCTGCGGGCAAGGGCAGGGCATGTTCTCTTGTGGGGAGGGAGCCAAGGAGGGCAGGGAGGGTGCTGGGCGTCTGGCGCGCGACTGACCCTCCTCTCTGCCCTCTTCTCCAGGCCACTTCCGGGCTGCCGTGCCCAGCGGTGCCTCCACCGGCATCTACGAGGCCCTGGAACTCCGCGATGGGGACAAGAGCAGGTACCTGGGCAAAGGTGAGGGGTCACCCGGACGTGGCGGCTCACGGAGCGGGGGAAGGGTGCGAGTCGGTGCCCCAGGGAACATCAAGATTAGGAGGAAGGGAAGCGGGGCCAAGTGGCAACAACACTTTTAAGTTCTCCGCATGCAAGATGTGCTGTGGATCTGCGGGACTCCCTCCCACTGGACGGTTACGAACAGCTTGATGTCCATGAGGGGCTTTAGGAGGCTGCTGCCTGCAAGGGCTGGAAGGACCAGGGTTTGGGGAAGGGGTGGGGCTTCCTGCCTCCAGATAGGGGCAGGCCATCTCTCTGTGCCCCCTTGCTTGGGGTGACAGCCTTCTTTGGGGCAACTGGCCAGATGTGGAGTTGGAGGGAGTGCTGGCCAGACCCAAGAGCCCAGTTCCCGGCTCTTCTCTTCCATTGCACCCTCTCCAGAGGCACCACCGTAGAACTACCCGCCTGCTCCAAGCCCCAGAAGCCTCTTCTCTTCGTATTTCCTTTCCTCCTCTGCCCCATTGGCCCTGATTCTGCCCCATGTTTAGGGTAGTGTGGGTGGGAGTGTGCTTGTTCCCCTGCGGGGTCACCCCTCCGCCCCCTCACCCGTCCGTTCTGCCCACAGGGGTGTTGAAAGCTGTAGATCACATCAACAAGACCATCGCTCCCGCCCTGATCGAGAAGGTGAGAGGGAGAGGGTGAGACCTGGGCAGGGCTTTGTGGGGGGACGGTCAACCTGAGCAGCGCTGGGCTCTGGGGTCACCAAACTGTGCAGTAGGAAGGGACCCCTATGGGCCATCTAGCCCACCCCCCCACAAGGCAGGTAGCACAGCAGGAATCAGAGAGACATAAAGAGAAAGAGAGCGAGGAGCCAGGGTTCTGGGGTGGGGGGCAGAAGCCCTTTCCTACAGCCCCACAGAAAACCCTCAAAGCCCCTGCCCCCAGGACCAGGACCAGGACCTTGCCGGGTCAAAGAGCCCCCAGGGAGTCCCCAGGCAGCCAGGATACCCCCCGCCCCCCGTTAACTGAGCAAGGAATCCTTTTAAAATTATTTTTATTATTTTATTTTTAACCTTTTTTCTTAGCATCTTTATTGAAAGTTCAAAAAGCACATAACTATAAGTGCACCAAACGTGGTGAGACGCAAACAAAAAGGAGAAACAGAACCCGAACCCTTGTCCCAAAGGCCTTTTATCGGACGCAACTCCCCCCCGCCGCTGCCCCCATTTATTCCCAGTTTCATGGGGTAGTTACTGGTTGGTTGGTGGGTGGGAAGGAGAGGCCAGCTGGGCAGAAAGGAACTGGGGAAGGAAAACCCAAGGGAAGGGAGGGGGGTCTCTCAGGGTTGGGCTAGATGACCGGGGGGGGGGGGAGATCTGTCACTCCCAACTCTATTATTCTCTATGCTCTGAGTTTAAAATTTTGTGCTGCAGCCTCCCCTTTGCAGCCTTGCTTTTTGTTTCTCAGGTGAGGGGAGTGGAGAGTGGAGAGACTCCGTAGGGTGTGAGACTTTTCATCTCAGGGTTGCGGGTTTGAGTCATGCATCAGGCAATAGATAGATAGATAGATAGATAGATAGATAGATAGATAGATAGATAGACAGACAGACAGACAGACAGACAGACAGACAGACAGACAGATAGATGGCCCTGGGGTGGGGGTCCCCCTTCTTCCAACCATACAATTCTATCTGGTCTGCCAACCTTTGGCTCCTTTTAACTTTTGGCCACACGCCTTAAGACTCTCTGAGTTTCCCTATCAGACTTCCAGCCTCCGTGCGGGGAAGGTGCCAGGCCGGGATTCGAACCCGTATTCCCGGGAAACAAACAGATTCCCTTTTCTCTCTCCTCTCTTAGAAGCTGAGCGTTGTGGAGCAGGAGAAAATCGACAAGCTGATGCTGGAGATGGACGGGACAGAGAACAAATGTAAGTGGGGGCCTCTTTTACCTCGCCCCCTCCTGCCCCACTGACTTCTCCCGCAGCCCCTCACCCAGAACCCCGTCTTTTCCTCCCCACAGCCAAGTTTGGGGCCAACGCCATCCTGGGCGTCTCCCTCGCCGTCTGCAAGGCGGGCGCCGCTGAGAAGGGCATCCCCCTCTACCGACACATCGCAGACCTGGCTGGCAACAAGGACCTCATCCTGCCCGTGCCAGTGAGTGTCCGGGGGGGGGGGGCTGGGCAGGAGGGTTCTGGAGCCAAGGCCCCTCTCTTTTGGGGGTGCAGCGCAGCCTCCCCAGAGGACTGGATCGGATTAATATATCAGCACCTCCAAAGGGGACCAAAAATATCAAGTGTAAAGATGTACACTGCCCTGTGATGCTTGGATGAAGTGTGGCTAATAATAATAATAATAATAATAATAATAATAGTGCAAAGATGCATTGCGGCTCCAAATGGATTATTGGCTTTCAGCTGATACAAAGGTTCCCTTTGCAAATAATAATATATTTATTTATTTTTTAACGAGTCCACACACACCCTGTTTTTGAGAAAGAAGAGTCTCTCTCAGGGTGGCCCATCTTCTCATACCAAGGGGGCTGCAAGAGATCTTCGATCAGGAACCTGCCTGCCCCCCCACCTTCTTGTGCAGAGTGGGGGGGAGCAAGGCCCAGATTTGACGCCCCCAGCCCCATCTCCTGTGTTTTCTCCTCAAAAAAGGAGAAGGGAGGTTCTGGGCTTTGGCACGGAGGCATAAGGCTCTGTCAGGCGGGGGTGGTGGTTCTAGAGCCCCCCATCTCCACCCCCAAAGCCCAGTGCCTCCTTTCTCTGTCTTTGGGGAGGGGGCTGGCAGGGTGGGGGGTGTCAAAGATGGTTGAGGGCCCTTATCTGGATAAGGAGTCTCTATGGGGTCAGGGTTCGAGATGAGACAGTTGCGACCCTTTGCTGGAAACAGGAAGGGAGAGTTGCTCTCGCCTTTGAATCTTGCTTGGGGGGCTTCCCAGTGAGAAGAGGGGGCTGGACTGGGGGGCCCCTCTGGCCTGATCCCACAGGCTCTTCCGATGTTCTTAAGGGAGCTGGACATTTGTATACATGCTAATGGCACTAAGATTTGCAGGAGGACAGAATAATTGGCACACACAAGGACAGATTTTGAACGCTTCACCTGTAGCTGTATAAATCATTTAATGTGCCAATACGAATGGAATTCGTCAAAACTGCAGTTGCGATATAAGGGATTGTTATTTTGACTGGAGCACAATTGGAATTTATAAGATTTTGGAATGCAGAAATAAAGTAAATCATCAATTATTGCATTGGGGCAGGGACCTAAACTGTATACTGTATTGGCCTGAATATAAGCCGCACCTGCAAATTAAAGTTCGGGGGGGGGGAGAAGACAATACCTGAATATAAGCCGTTCCCCTAAAATTCCACAGGCACTCAGACCTGTTCCGTTTTACCGTCTCTGTTTCAGCAGTGATATTGTAAGGTCGCGAATTTTTGTAAGTTTGCGAATTAAAGCCACACTTTAACTTTCCACGGTCGGAATTTGGGGGGGAAAGTGCGGCTTATATTCAGGCCAATACGATAATTTGTCATCTGAATTATCGGTATTGCTATTTGCATTATAATTTGGCATTGTTATAAAGAGGCTATTATTGGCTTGTTGTAATTGAAAACTAATAAAAATGATTGCATAAAACAATAAGATTTGCAGGAGAAATGAAATTATGCCATATCCATATATATATGGAGAGAGTTCTTCAGGCTCTGCCCTTTAGCTTGTGAGATGTCTCTGGGAGGCCGCCCGTCCTGATCCTGAAGACTGGCAGTCTTTGGGACGGATCCTGACCCCTTCCTCCTGCCCCCCCTTGCCCCCCCAGGCCTTCAACGTGATCAACGGAGGCTCCCACGCCGGGAACAAGCTGGCCATGCAGGAGTTCATGATCCTGCCCGTGGGCGCCAGCAACTTCAAGGAGGCCATGCGGATCGGGGCCGAGGTCTACCACAACCTGAAGGCCGTCATCAAGAGCAAGTACGGGAAGGACGCCACCAACGTGGGCGACGAGGGCGGCTTTGCCCCCAACATCCTGGAGAACAACGAAGGTAGCTCCTCGGGCGAGGAGGCAGGCTACTTTTAGCGGGTGGCAGGCAGCGGGGTTAGGGTTTCACGCCACCCTCGCCCTTTAAACGCCGCTGCCACGGCCGGAATTAGCTCGCCGGCTGTAACCGGAGCTTCGGGGAAAGGGCAGCAGGGAGATACCGCTCAAGGGTCAGCATCCTGCGGGAAGGAGCCCGCGGCTGAAGGCCCAGGCAGACAAATTCAGAATACTGCGGGCGGTTCTGGTTTCCTCGCCTCAAAAAGGACATGGAAAAAAAGGCAGCCCGAAAGGTCAAGGAAGGGGGGGCAGAGATTCCCCTGTAAGGGAAGGGGGCAGATTTGGGGGCTTTTCAGTTTAGAGGAAAGGCGAGGAAGAGACCACAAGATGATTTGATTTATTGTGTTTCTTTATGCTGCTTTTCATTCAAATGAATCCCATTTCCAACAAGAAATAACCGTAACATAATAGCGCATCGCGAATGCATCACAGCAAACCATTAACAAATTATTGATAAAACGGTTGCAATCTTTAAAAAAATTTACGAAACAGCAACTAGAAATGAGTCAAATCTCACAATTGCAGCAAGTTGTGTGGCTGACAAATCAACGCGGCATTTAGAATCTATAAAACAATATTTTAAAAAGATGAACAAAACTGCAACTAAAAATATAAGATGTAATTATGCAGAGAGAATCGTTTTCCTCCTCCTCTCGTGGACATCCGAGGAAGGTGAATGTGGGGAGAAAAGAAAGCTCTCCTGTTGCGGAGTAAAACTGCCGGAGGCAGGGATGGATTTCCAAGAGGAGGAAACCAATTTCTGGAGGAGAGGGCGATTGAGGGCTTCCCAGACACCATGGCTCTGTCTAAAAAGCCAGAGGAAGCCCTGATTTTGAATCCCCGTTTCTGGAAACCGCAGGAGGGGAGAGGGTGTTCAAAAAGAGAGGCTCTTGTGTTCAAATCCTCCTTGTGGGTTTCCTGTAACGGATGGGCCTCCTCGAAGCGAAGGGCTCTTGGGCTTGGCTTCTGCTCTTGGGCTTTCTCCCCTGGGCAGCAGTGGCGTAGCGTGGGTTGTCAGCACCCGGGGCAAGGCAAGTAATTTGCGCCCCCTAACCCTAACCCCCAGATGTTGCGCCCGGTGGGGCCAGCCCCCCCTGCACCCCCACGCTACGCCACTGCTGGGCAGAGATGCTCTTTGTACTGGGGCGCCCCCAGTTTCTCACTCACTCTCTCCTCCCATTCCCCCCGCCAGCCCTGGAGCTCCTCAAGAGCGCCATCGAGAAGGCCGGCTACACGGACAAAGTGGTCATCGGCATGGATGTGGCGGCCTCCGAGTTCTTCCGCAAGGGCAAATACGACCTGGATTTCAAGTCCCCCGACGACCCCAACCGCTACATCTCCGGCGACAAGCTGGGGGAGCTTTACCAGAGCTTCATCAAGAACTACCCTGGTGAGAGAGACAGCCAAGTTGCTTCCGGGTGACACAAAAAGCAGGGGGCCCGATCTCACTGAAATATCTCTCTTTTTTAAATTTTTAAATAATAATAATTATTAAAATAATTCAACATTAATACATACATGTTACGAATATACAAACATACATTTCATACAATCCTTAAGAATATTCAGACATACCCACACTCAGTCCCACAAGTTCCTTTTCCCACCACCATCCCTCACCCCACCCTTGGGGTAAACTTCCAATCTACTCAATTGCAGTTTCTTTCCACTTCTATTACTTTCTTTCACATACTTTTAAAAAATTCTCTGCTTCTTTTTCTGTTTCACATTGTTATCCATCTTATTTAGTATTTGAGTATTTATAATGGAACTTGTTTTCTAATAGGAGTTCTGGTTTTTCAATATGATTTTACAAGTATCCTTTAAACACCTTCCAGTCTTGGTCCATTTTCTCTTTTGAAATATCTCATTTTGTAACTCTGTGGAACTCCCCGCTTAGGATTGCGCTCTTAGAGGCCGTCCTAGCTCCTTTCCTGGACCGCTTCCCACATCCGTAGCGAGGGACAGGCTCTCTGTGCATGCCCAGGGGCTCTCTCTTCACTCCTCCAGCCCCACTGGGTTGACTGGGAGCAGCTGCCAAGACCATATAACACCGGGAAAGACCTACACTGGCTCCCAGGACATTTCTGAGCACAATTCAAAGTGTTGGTGCTGACCTTGAAAGCCCTAAACTGCCTCAGTCCAGTATACCTGAAGGAGCGTCTCCACCCCCATCGTTCAGCCCGGACACTGAGGTCCAGCTCCGAGGGCCTTCTGGCGGTTCCCTCCCTGCGAGAAGCCAAGCTACAGGGAACCAGGCAGAGGGCCTTCTCGGTGGTGGCGCCCACCCTGTGGAACGCCCTCCCACCAGATGTCAAAGAGAAAAATAACTACCAGACTTTTAGAAGACATCTGAAGGCAGCCCTGTTTGGGGAAGCTTTTAATGTTTAATAGGTTATTGTATTTTAGTGTTTTGTTGGAAGCTGCCCAGAGTGGCTGGTGAGGGCCAGCCAGTTGGGCAGGGTATAAATAATAAATTATTATTATTATTATAATTATTATTGTCCATCCGGGAGGTGAGCCTGAGGGCTCTGGGCAGGAGGTGTGGGGCAGAGTGGGGAGAGAGATGCCTGGGGGCGTGCCGGCCTGTAACGCCATCCCTCCCCTCCCCACCTCGCTTCCCCAGTTGTCTCCATCGAGGACCCCTTTGACCAGGACGACTGGGAGACGTGGTCCAAGTTCCTGACGCAGGTGCAAATCCAGATTGTGGGTGACGACTTGACCGTCACCAACCCCAAGCGAATCCAGCAGGCCGTGGAGAAGAAGGCCTGCAACTGTCTCTTGCTCAAGGTCAACCAGATCGGCTCCGTCACCGAGTCCATCCAGGCGTGAGTGTCCGGGGAGGCAGGGCATCCTCTGGGGAGGGGCGATTGCGGCAGGGGCAGGATCTCCTGGGACACCCCCCAAACCCTCTCCTCCTTCCTTCCCAGCTGCAAGCTGGCCCAGAGCAACGGCTGGGGCGTCATGGTGAGCCACCGCTCCGGGGAAACTGAGGACACCTTCATCGCCGACTTGGTCGTGGGTCTCTGCACAGGGCAGGTGAGAGGACCAGGGTGGGGATCAGCCAATGCAGAGGGGGCACCAGCATTCCCCCCCCCAAACTCCCCATTTTAGGACGCTTTTACCTGCTTGGCCTGTTTCCCCATTCAGGGCTCCTTCATGTATTCTGGGGGGGGGGGGGACTGTGCGGGTTTTAAACCTCACAAGGCGTCCTGAGTGATGCGCCCACAGGGCCCAGTGCATGTTTTGCCAATCAATACATCAGTGTCTTTGGTGCCGTTTTGCAGATCAAGACTGGAGCTCCCTGCCGCTCCGAGCGTCTGGCCAAGTACAACCAGCTGATGAGGTGAGGAATTGGAAAGGGTCCCCCAGGGGTCATCCAGTCCAACCCAGAACCACAGCTCCAGAATCCACGGCAAACTCTCCTTAAACACCTCCAAGGGAGGAGAGCCCATCATCTTCCAAGGGGCTCCGTTCAAATAGCTTTTTCTGAAAGCTTTTTCTGATGTTGAGCCAGAATCTCCTTTCTCGTAACTTGACGCCATGTGTTCGAGTCCTCCCTTATGGAGCTGCAGAAAACAAGCTTGCTCCATCTCGCAAGCAGCAGCCCTTGAGGTATCTGAGATGGGCCCTGTACCTTCTCCAAGCTAAACATCCCTGTTCCTCCCAGAGTCTTCCTTTCCAGACCTGGCACTGATCTTGCCTCCCGTCTCCCTTCCTTGCAGGATTGAGGAGCAGCTGGGAGACAAAGCGGTGTTTGCCGGCCGCAAATTCCGCCACCCTCTGGCCAAGTAGAAGCGGCGCCTGGCCTGCAGCCCCACCCCAGGGGGGCAAGGGAACCCCAGGGAGAAAGAGACCCCCCCACCTGCTCTCCTCTCCTTGGAAGGCGGCTCCACTGGCCAGGGCTGGCTGGATCCCCTCCTCGTTTCCCCCCTCCGGGTCCTGGGCAAAGGTCTTGGCGGCGCAGCTGAGGAGCCTCTGCCCCACCATCCCATCTCGGGGCAGCAAATAAACAAGGCCGTTGTGCCAGAGCAAGCGGCGTCAGGGTCCTTCTTTGCGTCTTGTGGGAAATGGGACGGGGTGCATGTGTGCGTGTTAGCCAGGCAGGGGCGGATTTAGGGGTGCGCGGCTGGTTCAGCCACACTGGGAGGGTGGTGCAAGAATAGAACGGAAGGCAGGTGTGCCAGTGAAATTGGGAAGCGCCCAGTCTGCCCCTGAGCCAAGTTCCCCTTTGTGCTTCAGGCGGGCTCCTCTCGCCTCCCCCCGTCACTCTGCCAGGGCTGGGCAATGTTGGGATACATCACCTGCTAAACATCATGGTATATCGAGATATCATGATGTCTGAAATAAGCAGAGGCATTGGCTGGCTTCACGGTTTGCCCCGCATCAAGATTCTTGCGTAGCACACAAGCACACGTCATGATTTGCAATATATTCCCAGGTCAAAAACTATGAAACCAGCATACAATATGGGCTTCAAACTGGTTTGGGACTGTATATTATCTCCCCTCCTCCTCTCTGAATGAAGGCTTTGCAGGAAATGGTTGAAGTTGGGGCTCCAAGTTTCTAGGTCTCAGTAACTTTGCACACACAAATGAAATTACTTGTCGGCTACTTATGGTAGCCGACTCTTGACGCGAATGAACTAGGATTAGCAGAGGCTACGGAGGGTCGTTCTTGCATCAAAATGGGGCTCACATAAGCCAACGAGGCCCACAGAGATGGGGGCGATTTAATGTCAAGCAGAGTCCTGCGGCGGCATCCATTAGGGCAAAGAGCTCTTGGGGAAGGAGGGCTGCTAGAACACCTGCCTGGCATGCAGAAGGCTGCCTGAAACCCTGGGGAGTTGCTGCTTCCAGTCACTGTAAGCCGTACTGAGTGAGACGGACCACAAGCAAGATTCCAGTGTTCCTGTTTAAGGAAGCATCAGGACTAGCACCTTGGCTTTATTTTAAGGAACCGCAGTTTGGTGGGAGAGCTGCTGCCCTGCATGCAGAAGATCCTGGGTTCAATCCCCCATTGGCATCTCCAGGCAGGGCTGCGAGAGACTCCCTGCTTGAACCCCGGGAGAGCCAGAGCTACCGTCAGTGTGGACCATACGGAGCTAGGTAGATTCCTCACCGCTGCCAACTCCCTGTGAAGGCCACCTGAGTCAGGGAGGGGGCAATCTCTTGACTCTCCCCACAGGCAGCGAGGTGCAATGGTTGGAGTGCCGGATGGCATTTGGGAGAGACCTGGGTTCGAATCCCCACTCGGCAATGAACCTCACAGGGTGTGACCTTTGGCGCTCCCTGCCTAAACTACCTCGCAGAACTGTTGTGGGGAGAACTGGATATGAATCTCATGCCTTGTGCTCTTTGGGGGAACGGCGGTCTAGAAAGGGACGAAATGGTGAGGGGCACAGGGCATGGGACTGGTGGGGGTCCCACATTTGGATAAGGGCCACAGATGACATCCCCACCCCACCCCCAATCTCAGCCGGGGGACTTCCTTGCATCCTGCACCAGCAAAGTCCCTAGATTCCCAATTACACTTATCCATTTGTTCTTGTGGTCTGCCCTGAGGTCTTGTGACGAATATAAATCAGGGGTCAGCAAACTTTTTCAGCAGGGGGCCGGTCCACTGTCCCCCAGACCTTGTGGGGGACCTGGACTATATTTTTTGGGGGGAGAAATGAGCGAATTCCTATGCCCCACAAATAACCCAGAGATGCATTGTAAATAAAAGCACACATTCTACTCATGTAAAAATACCAGGCAGGCCCCACAAAACCCCCAGATATATTTTAAATAAAAACACACATTCTACTCATGTAAAAACATGCCCTTGCCCCTTGTTGCCCACGAACTTCATTGAACAGCCTTGAGTTCCAGTGGTCATATACACTTTTAAGCGCTTATTTAGGTAAAGGTAAAGGGACCCCTGACCATTAGGTCCAGTCGTGGCCGACTCTGGGGTTGCGGCGCTCATCTCGCTTTACTGGCTGAGGGAGCCGGCGTACAGCTTCCGGGTCATGTGGCCAGCATGACTAAGCCGCTTCTGGTGAACCAGAGCAGCGCACAGAAACGCCATTTACCTTCCCGCCAGAGTGGTACCTATTTATCTACTTGCACTTTGACGTGCTTTCAAGCTGCTTGGTTGGCAGGAGCAGGGACCGAGCAACGGGAGCTCACCCCCTCGCGGGGATTCGAACAGCCAACCTTCTGATCGGCAAACCCTAGGCCCTGTGGTTTAACCCACAGCGCTACCTGCATCCCTGGGAGCGCTTTTTTTATCTCCCCTCTAAACTCCCCCCTCCCAAACATCAAAAGCTTCCAGGGGGCTGTGAAGTTCTCGCTCTTGACATGGAGAAAAGGCAGAGGCAAGACAGCATCCAAAACAAGCATTTAATGTTGTCCACACAAATATATAGCCCTCTGCCCAAACACCCCTGATGGCGTCTCCCCGGCTCCAGCATCCACACAACCAGGCCCCCTTGGGAGCCTGTGACACGTGGGAGCAGGGAGTGGGGTGTGCAATGGGGGCATCGGCTCCCCATAGCGGGAAGGCAGGCAAACAGAAATTTCTTAAATATTTACACACTGAATAAAAACTCCAGACCTGGCAGGGACGTTAGGAGAAGATCCAAAGGGAAGACAGTTAGGCTTCGGCCTCGACGCCCCAAAGACGGAAGGGACCCTCTTGTCAAACGCAGCAAGGGCCCCTCCCCGCAATGCGGATACGGGGGCAAACGGGCCCCTTTGCTTTCCCACCCCACAGCGGGTCAAAGGGGGCTCCGCTGTCCTGCACCCTGTTAAGGTCTTCCAGTTGGCCGTGGCACTGCAACTCGGTTGCTCCCCCTGGTGGGATGCAGGGAGTACTGCAGCTCAGAGGGATGCCCTCTCTGGTGGATGAGAGTGGTACTACAGTGGTAATAAAAACTGGGGTGGAGGGGAGTTTTAAGATGGGGGAGAGGTAAGGGTGGGGGGCTTCAGTGCAAGGTGGGGGAAGCACACTACAGGATTAAAAGGGGCAACTTCAGTTCTGGAGGTCTGAACAGCACACAAAAAGGGAATTGTGGTGGTGTTTTTTTTTGGGGGGGGGATATATTATTTGTTCTCTTAACACACTCCCACCTTGCTACAATCGTCTCAGCCCCTTTTCTCACACGCAGAATATAAAAACTTTTACAAACCCTCCTCCTCGCCCGCCGGCATGCTAACGCCACCCTAGGCTAGGGGTCAACTACTCAAAAGGGCTGGGGTACACCTAGGGAGGAGAGGGAGGGATGTTTCGTGGGGGTCCCCCTCCTAATCCGCTCTGGGGAGCCCCCAGGTGGGTTCCACAGAAGTAGCAGCAGCAGCAGCGCCAGCTCTGGAGGCGAGTCCCTGAAATCACCCGGCGGGGAGCAAGCCCGGCCGCTGCCGGCGGCCCCGATCCCTACAAGCTGCTGGCGGGCGGAGCGGGGCCCTCGTCCTCGGTCTGGCGGAGGCGCTGCTTCTTGGCCCGGATCTCGTTCATGGCCTCCTCGATGGAGCGCGTGTCTCTCTTGTTGGCGACGGGAACTGCGAGGGGAGAGGGACGTCAAGAATTCGCCAGCCTGGCAAAGATCGACCTCTGAGAGGACTCTGCATTTATTCAGGTGGGTCTTTTTTTGGTCATATTATGAAAAAGACTTAATAAAAGGCGGAGAATCGCCCAGCCCAACCAGGCAGGTCCAATTCAGCCCAATTCGAAGAACACAGGAGCCTCTCAGAGCAGGCATTGAGAAGGTGGAGAGCCTTGCTGGTGTTCTGGACTACAATTCCCAACACCCGGAAGGCGCACCATGTTCTCAGTGCCCCGTGGAGGGCCTTAAGGTCCATAAATAGCAACACCCTAGGCTCTAAGGAAGTCAGATTAGCCTCAACCAGAGCCAGGGCATCCTCAGTGATGGCTCCAGCCTGGTGGAGTGCTCTGCCTCATGAGACCAGGGCCCTGCAGGATCTGATTTCTTTCCACAGGGCCTGTAAGACAGAGTTGTTCCACCTGGACTTTAGCTGGGAATCAATTTGATCCCTTCCCCTCTTTCCTTTTTCCCTTCCGTGATGGAACTCCTATTTGGCGACTTCCCTGGCTTTTTCTGGCCCATGTAGGACCAGTCTGGACAGTTGGCCTTGGTGAAGACTCGGCGTTTTCATCCCCAAAAAAGTTTTTGAGATCCTGCTGAAATGAGTTTCTGCATTTCAGTGTTGTATTTTAATCTTGTTTTTTAAGTTGTATTTTAATCAGTTGTTTTTATACCTGGTGTTAGCCGCCCTGAGCCCGGTCTTGGCTGGGGAGGGCGGGGTATACATAAAATGTATTATTATTATTATTATTATTATTATTATTATTATTATTATTATTATCTGCTCTAAAGCTCCGTCTGCAATGCTTTCCCTCCTCTTTCATGGTTTAAGAACAGGCCCAAGGGGGCCCAAAGACCCCGGAATCTTGTTCTCACAGTGGCCAACCTGCTGCCCCAAAGCAGGATTCGAGCCCATGAGCACTTTCTTCCCTCCTGTGGTTTCCAGCAACTGGTACTGTACTTGGAAGCATCCCTGCCTCTGACTATACAGACAGAGCAATAGCTATTGCAGCTAGCAGCCATCCATAGCTCTCTCCTCCTCCATGAATCTGTCTAATCCTCTTTTAAAGCGCTCCAAGTTGGGGAGTTCCACAGTTCAGCTGTGTGCTGTGTAAAGACATTTCTTCTTCTATTAATAATAATAATATTTATTAAATATGTTTACTGCCCCATATCTGTAGATCTCAGGGCGGTTCTATATCCCCCCATCCCCCCTACACTACCCCCTTTGCTGTTTTTCCTACCACAAATCCGTATCCTTATTTTCTGGTTGATACAAGGGATCTAGCTCAGCCGACTAGAAGTCGGTGCCGTTAATAATAATAACAATAATTTTTTTATTTATACCCTGCCCATCTGACTGAGCTTCCCCAGCCACTTTGGGCAGCTTCCAACGAAATATTAAAATATTGTAATGCATCAAACATTAAAAGCTTCCCTAAACAGGGCTGCCTTCAGATGTCTTTTACAGATAGGATAGCTGCTTATTTCCTTCACATCTGCTGGGAGGGTGTTCCACAGGGCGGGAGCCACCACCGAGAAGGCCCTCTGCCTGGTTCCCTGTAACGTGGCTTCTCACAGTGAGGGAACTGCCAGAAGGCCCTCAGAGCTGGACCTCAGCGTCCGGGCAGAACGATGGGGGTGGAGACGCTCCTTCAGGTATACTGGACCGAGGCCGTTTAGGGCTTTCAAGGTCAGCACCAACACTTTGAATTGTGCTCAGAAGTGTCCTGGGAGCCAATGTAGGTCTTTCAAGACCGATGTTATATGGTCTCAGTCCCCAGTCTAGCTGCTGCATTCTGGATTAATTGCGATTTCCGGGTGCCCTTCAAAGGTAGCCCCACATAGAGCGCATGGCAGTAGTCCAAGCGGGAGATAACCAGAGCATGCACCACTCTGGCCAGACAGTCCGTGGGCAGGGAGGGTCTCAGCAGGTAGGGATTCAGAGAAAACCACACTGGAGCAAGAAAGAAGGAAGCCGTGCTCTAAAACGCAGGGGGACGGCCGGAGATTGTTTCCCGCGGGTGCCGTGGACCCAAGGATTCTTGAGGGATAGCACCCTGCGCACAGCTAGGGGTGCCCTGGAGGGGCCAGTCCAGGCTGCTCTTGCTGCGGATGTCCCTCTGGGTCTGGGGGAGCCAACCAGGAGTGTCAACCCGCCCCCCCCCCCCGGCCGACTCACCGCAGCCGTAGGCCTTGTTGGCCTCCATGGTGTGCGCGGCGTCCTTGGCAGCCACCTTCCCAATCAGGTGGCTGTACCTGTCCTTGTAGTCGGTGTTGGGGTTGACCACCGTGGGACCTTTCAGGGCTTCCTCTTCCGCCTGCCGCTGAGCCAGTTCCTGCGGGGCAGAAGCCACGAAGGGGCGAGAGACAGAAGGGAATAATCAATAAAATTTTATTTGCCATATTTTTCACTCCATAGGACGCACCGGACCATAGGAGGGGGAGAACAGGGAAATGTTTTTTTTCTTGCTCTCCCCCTCTAAAACAAGGTGTGTTCAAGGTACATTCACCAGAGCTTGTGGGGCTGGCGGTGGGGGGAAGCGCTGCTTTCCCCCACCGCCAGCCTCAAAGATCCCTGAAGCCTTTGGAGCGCAGCGCCCCGCTGCCCTGCAGAGGCTTTGTGCGCTGTTCTGGCTTGGGAACAGCCTTGCCAGCTTCTGCAGGACAGCGGGGTGAAGACACCCCGCTGCCCAGGAGAGGCTTTGCGCGCAGCCGTCCCCAAGCTAGAGCAGCGAGACGGAGCCCTCCGTCTCGCTGTTCTGGCTTGGGAACAGCCTTGCTAGCTTCTGCAGGACAGCGGGGTGAAGACACCCCGCTGCCCAGGAGAGGCTGTGCGTGCAGCCGTCCCCAAGCTAGAGCAGCGAGACGGAGCCCTCCGCAGTGCTCCGTCTTCCTGTTCTGGCTTTGGGCTTAGCGGTGCAGCCTGCATTCGCTCTATAGGACGCACACACATTTCCCCTTCATTTTTGGAGGGGAAAATGTGCGTCCTATAGAACGAAAAATACGGTATATCTCGACCTCCCTAGCCAAAGCCGGACTCAGAGCCGGACAAGAATAAAAGTAACACAGCGTTCTAAAATCAATTCATTCTAAAACCAATTCAAAATCAAATTAACCTAATGGAAGCAGCTCCCAGCCCCACACCTGCCCACCCCACGGCGCTTGGAGGGGCAAGCGATTCGTCCCGGTAGCCAAATTTATGGGGCCTGCGTGGTGCGTTTGTCACAGCGACTGCTTCATCCTGGACTCCTCCGTCCTTCTTTTCACGTGCCGCCCTTCCTCCCAAGATCACAGGGAGGAGGGTAGCTTTTATCACATGTGGTGGACCTGCCCCAAGTCTTCTGGGAGAAGATTTATAATGAATTGGGGAAAATGTTGAAATGTACATTTATAAGAAACCAGGGGCCTTTCTTCTTGGAATAATAGGATTGGAACAGCCCAAAAAAGATGTTAGATTGTTTCTGTATGCCACAACTGCAGCTAGAATTTTGCTAGCTAAGAATTGGCAATCACAAGAAGTCCCAACAGTGGAGGAATGACAGATGAAGATGATGGACTTTTCGGAGCTAGCTGACCTGACCGGAAGAGTCCGCGACCTGAAGGAGGAGGAGTACCAGGAGGAATGGATGAAATTCAAAGACTATCTAGTTAAATATGTTAAGATAACTTCATTGGAAAAACTTGCAAATATCAGATAGGCTTAGGATTTAAATATGTGATGTTAGAGAATAATATGTTTAAAGTCAAAAGGGAGAGGAGAGGGATTATTATTATTATTATTATTATTATTATTATTGGCTGCTGGGCCCGATGGCTGGACATCCCAGGAAAGGATAAGGCAACAAAAAGAGTGCAGGAAGAATCCTTAAGCAAAGAGCATCTCTTCTCTCTCTCTCCTCACAGGGACCCATGATGGAAAACCTACAAGCAGGATCAAAGCATTCAGAGCATCCCTCTCCCACCCTAAATAAACTGGTATTTAGAAGCATAAGGTAAAGCTAAAGGGACCCCTGACCATTAGGTCCAGTCGTGGCCGACTGTGGGGTTGCGGCACTCATCTCGCTTTACTGGCTGAGGGAGCCGGCGTCCAGTTCCGGGTCACGTGGCCAGCAGGACTAAGCCGCTTCTGGCGAACCAGAGCAGCGCACGAAAACGCCATTTACCTTCCCACCGGAGCGGTACCTATTTATCTACTTGCACTTTGACGTGCTTTTGAACTGCTAGGTGGGCAGGAGCAGGGACCGATCAACAGGAGCTCACCCCGTCATTGCGGGGATTCGAACCGCCGACCTTCTGATCGGCAAGCCCAAGAGGGTTAGTGGTTTATTTTTTTTTGTGTGTGTGCATAATTTTTATTGGTTTACAAAATCAAAATACAAACAAACATAACAATTCTCTACATATTCTATAAGATGACTTCCTTCAGTCTTACCACGAATCGTCCATACTACTAATAAACATTATTTCTGCGTTTCTTTGTTTGTAATGCCATAAGTCATTTCCATTTGTACATTTCCTTTTGGACATTACCCTTTACCTCTTACAGAGCATCTTTGAAACCCACCAGAGTTATCTGATCATCAATTAGATTTTCCAGATATTTTGTGAAACTTTCCCAGTCTTTGACAAACCTCTGATCCTTTATGTATCTGATTTTTCCTGTCAACCTGTCCATCTCCGCATATTCTAATAATTTCGATCTCCAATCCTCCAATGACGGTATACCCTCTAATTTCCAATTTTTGGCTATTAAGACCCTTGCTGCTGTTGTTGCATATTGGAATAGCTTATGATCTTTCTTCTTGATCTCCCTTCCCACCAGACCCAGCAGGAACGCCTCCGGTCTTTTAACAAAGGTATATTTTAACATTTTCTTCATTTCATTATATATACTCTCCCAAAACCCTTTAACCTTTTGGCATTCCCACCACATATGGTAGAAAGTTCCCTCCTTTTCCCTGCACTTCCAACATTTATTGCTAGATCCGTACATTCTTGCTAGTTTTGCAGGGGTCAGATACCAGCGATAGAACATTTTCATTAGGTTCTCTTTTAATAACACACAGGCCGTAAATTTAAGGTGTTGGTTCCAGAGTTTTTCCCACTCTTCGAAATAGATATTGCGACCCAGATCTCTAGCCCAATGTATCATTACTGCCTTAACTTCCTCGTCAACTAGGTTCCAATCCAATAATTGTTTATACATTTTGGACAGAGTTTTTGTATTATTTTCCAAAATCTCGTTTTGAAATCTAGAACTCTTGTCAGCATAACCTTTATCTTTAACATCTTTCCTAAACATTCCGTTTATCTGATGGTAATGCAGCCAGTCATACACTTGGGACTTAACCTGGTCGTACGGCCTCATTTTCCACTTTCCTTCCTCCTTCATTAATAGTTGTTCGTAAGTTACCCATTTAGCTCTCCTATCGCTCTTTTTAACCACCATAGCTTCTAGTGGTGACAGCCATTGTGGCGTTTTAGGTTCCAAAACATCTCTGTACCTTTCCCACACTTCCATTAGAGGGCCCCTGAAGATGTGATTTCCAAATTCTTTGTGCACTTTCTTCCTCTCATGCCACAAGTATGCGTGCCACCCGAATCGATTATCGTGGCCTTCTAAGTCTAGCACTTCCGCCTCTTCTAGTTTTATCCATGTTTTGACCCAGCACAGGCATGATGCCTCAAAATATAATTTCAAGTCTGGCAGGGCGAAGCCTCCTCTTTCTTTAATATCCGTTAATAGTTTAAATTTTATTCTCGGCTTCCTTCCCTGCCAGATAAATTTGGAAATCTCCCTGTGCCAGGTTTTGAATATTTTTGTGCCTTTGATCACCGGGATGTTTTGAAAATAAAATAGTATTCTTGGAAGTACCGACATTTTAATTGTGGCTATTCTACCCCAGAATGACAGTTTAAGTCTGCCCCACGTTTCTATATCTTTTTTGACTCTTTTCCACATTGTTTCATAGTTGTTTTTAAATAAATCTATGTTCTTAGACGTTACCCATATGCCCAGATATTTCACTTTTTTGGTTACTTCTATTTCTGTTTCTCTTTGTAGTTCCTCGATTTTATCTGCCGACATATTTTTAGTTATTATTTTTGTTTTCCTTTTATTTAATTTAAAGCCCGTTACTTCCCCATATTGATCAAATTCTGCCAATACCTCTTTTATTGAGTCGAGTGGATCTTCCATTGTTACAACCAGGTCGTCTGCGAAAGCCTTAGTCTTATATTCGTGTTGACCGACCCTGATTCCTTTGATTTCTTTATTATCTCTAATGGAATTAAGTAGAACCTCTAGTATCATTATAAATAATAATGGGGACAGCGGGCATCCTTGTCTTGTTCCTTTGGTTACTATTATTTCGGTCGACTCCACATTATTTATTATTAATCTTGCTCTTTGTTCGGTATAAATTGCTTTTATCCCATTGTAAAATTCAGTACCTACTTCCATATATTC
Source organism: Podarcis gaigeae (assembly GCF_964106915.1). Classification (NCBI taxonomy): domain Eukaryota; kingdom Metazoa; phylum Chordata; class Lepidosauria; order Squamata; family Lacertidae; genus Podarcis; species Podarcis gaigeae. The sequence goes on from NC_139689.1 coordinate 1,616,630, forward strand.
CAGTTGTTTCAGCAGGAATTCCCAGTTTACATTGTCGAACGCTTTTTCAGCGTCCACAAATAACAATAAACCTTCTTTGTCGCATCTTTCTGTTAAGTATTCTATAATATTGATAACATTCCTTATGTTATCTTTCATTTGCCTTCTTGGCAGAAAGCCGGCTTGGTCTTTATGAATACTTTCTACCAATACAGTTTTTAGTCTCCTTGCCAGGACTCCTGTAAAAATCTTATAATCTATGTTTAACAGGGAGATCGGTCTATAATTTTTAATTTGTTCTAGGTCTGAATCTTGTTTGGGGGTTAGTGTAATCAATGCCTCCTTCCACGTCTCTGGTATTTCTCTTTCCTTAAGAATGTTGTTCATCACTTCTTGTAGTGGATTCACCAATACCGATTCCAACTCTTTATAGTATCTACTGGTTAACCCATCTGGGCCTGGGGCTTTCCCATTTTTAAGGTCTGTTATTATTGCTTTAATTTCTTCTGTCTCGATTGGGGCGTTTAACTCTTCTTTTGCAGCTGTAGTAATTTTGTTAATATTTTTGGATTTTAGATATCTCTCTATTTTTCTCGTCATATTTTTTCCTGTATTTTTAAAGAGTCCTCCATAGAAGTCCGTAAAGGCTCTCCTTATTTCTTTTGGCTTATTTATCTCTACTCCTTCCACCACTATCTTATTTATTATACTCTGTTCTTTCCTTTTTTTCAATTGCCACGCTAAAAGCTTCCCTGGTTTGTTGGCATATTCAAAATTCCTCTGTCTCAATCTTTTAACCTTCCATTCTATCTCTCTATTTATCAGCATTGCGTATTGGGCTTGTAGTACCTTGATATTTTCTTTTATTTTCTTATTTTTTGGGTTTTGACTTAATTTCTGTTCATTCTCCATTATTTGTTGTGCGATTTCTTTTTTTCCTTTTTCCCAAGAGGGTTAGTGGTTTAGACCACAGCGCCACCCGCATCCCATATCCGCATAGCTGCCTCCAAATCCAAATTTCTAATGTTCTTATGCGCTGGGGTGTCTGTCTCTGGTTCCACAGTTTGCAAATCCCTCAAGGAGCACCCCAGGGTGGCGTCTCCTCCGAGGGTGGCACTGCAATCCTGGCCCAACAGGCCCAACCCTGGCCCCCAAGAGGAAAGCTGCCCACCTTCAGCCGGCGTTTCTCCTCGGCCTGCTGGGGGTCCCACTCCTCCCCCCGGCGGTAGGCGTCCAGCTCTTCGTCCGAGGGGGCGAATTCCTGAAAGAGAGGCGGGCGGGGCGGTCAGAACGGGAACACGGCCTCTCCAGGGGGCGGAGAGGAGGAATGGGGAGCGACCCCCAAGGGGGTGAAAGGGGGACAGCGACGGATCTCCCACTTGCCTTCTTGAAAATCATGACGTATCGGGACTCCTCCTCGTCACCAAAGGAGAAGGAGGTGAGGCCTGCGACTTCTACGACGTCGTGCCTACAATGGGAATCAGAGAATTGCACCGTTGGGAGGGGTACCGAGGGTCATCTAGTCCAACCCCCTGCAATGCAGGAATCGCAGCTAAAGCGTCCCAGACAAAGGGCGATCTGCCCTCTGTTTAAAAGCCTCCAACAAAGGGGAGGTGAACACCTTCTGAAAAAGCCTCTTCCGCTGTCAGAGGGCTCTTGCACTCAGAAAAGGTTTTCCTGATGTTTAGTCAGAATCTCCTTTCTTATTATTAATAATAATTTATTATTTGTATCCCACTGGGCGGCTTCCAACGAAGATGAAAAATACATTAAAATGTCACACATTAAAAACTTCCCTGCCTTCAGATGTCATCTAAATGTCAGGTAGTTGTTTATCGCTTTGACATCTGATGGGAGGGTGTTCCACAGGGCGGGCGCCACCACCGAGAAGGCCCTCAGCCTGTTTCCCTGTAGCTTTGCTTCTCGCAATGAGGGAACTGCCAGAAGGCCCTCGGCGCTGGACCTCAGCATCACTTGAAGCATCTTCCTCCATCTTCCTGGCAAATGCCCTTGAGATATTTGAAGATGGCCATCATAACTCCTGTCCTCCAGGCTAAACACCCCCAACTCCCTCAACTGTTCCTCACAAGGCTTGGTTTCCAGACTCTGGAACCTCTTGCTCCAACCTCCTCCTCTGCAAACATTCCAGCTTCTCAACCTCCTTCTTAAATTGTGCTGCCCAGAATTAGACATTGGTTTCCAGGTGTGGCCTGACCAAGGCAGCAGAGAGGAGTGATATGATTTCCCGTGATCTGGACACTAGACTTCTAGTTGATGCAGCCCAGAACGGCATTCGATTTTTTTGCTGCTGCATCACACTGTGGGCTCATGTTCAGCTTGTGGTCCACCAAGACTCCTGGATCCTTTTCACATGTGCTGCTAGTAAGCCAGGTGCCCCCCCCATATTTGTGCATCTTGTTCTTCCTGCCTAAGTGCAGAACCTTACATTTGCCCCTATTTAAATTCATTTTGCTAGCTTGCACCCAGTTCGGGCAGATTCAAGGGTAAACCATATGTGGAACGAGTCTGGCCCTGCGGCTTGATGGAGGTAGAAACTGTCTCTCATGTCTTGTTACGCTGCCGTTTCTATGGGGATATACGCTCGGTATTTATCACTCCTGTTATACAAAAATCTCCAAATGGGTCTGAACTTCAATGTATAAAACTCCTGGTAGAGGACAAGGATGTAGAGATCACGCTAAGGGTGGCCAAATTCTGTGCGACTGCCATAAAACTTAGGGAACAAGCTGCACTAGTAAAACGATTAAGGTTTTAAATGACAATTTTAGGTTATATTTTAGTGATCAAGATTTAATATGTATTTTTAACTGCCGCTATATCTGAATTGTCTCCGTTATATCCAATTGCAATTCAGTGTATTCCTGTTGTGTTTCATGATTTTCTGGATATTTTAAGTGAGCTGGAACTGGTCTGCGACCGTAATAATAAAAATTCGCAATTCACCCAGTTCTTCAATCTGTTCAGGCCGTCTTGAAGTCGGAAATCAAGCCAAGGTCAGGTATGCTTCACCTGGAGGCTGGATTTCACCTGACCTGTTCCCTTCCCTGCCCCCCCCCCCCCCCCGTGGACTCACAGAATACTGCGCTCAATCTTGTTCATGGGCCGGAACTTCTTCTTGGTCTGGCTGCTATCTTGGATGAAATCAGAGACCTCTTTCTCCATCTGTATGGCGGGGGAAGAGAGAGGAATCTGTGAGCAGGCCAAGAGGAAGCCAGGGTGGTCCCTGGTCCCCCCCTGCCTGCAGTTTGGGGATTTGTGCCCTGTGGGGGGGGGCGGGGGGGGGCAGAGGACGCACCCGCTTCCTGAACTCGACTTTCTGCCTCTTCTCTTGCTCTTGAAGCTTCTTCAGCTGTGCTGTTTGCTCTGGGGAAGGGAGAGAGAGAGAGAGAGAGAGAGAGAGAGAGAGAGGGGAGAGGAGAGATACGATACGATAATCTTTATTGTCATTGTCCCATACAGAACAATGAAATTGAAAAATCTACATAAAACATTCAAAAACCAACAAGCCTGCTATCCCAGCTATCCCAACCTGGTTAGCCCCCCTAAAAACTCTGATACCCCATAAATACAATATACTCCCATAGAGACTCCTTACACTGCGTTTAAAACCAAAATCGCATTTGGATAGAAACTGTTTCTCAGGCGGCTAGTCCTAGTCTTTATAACCCTGGACCTTCTTCCAGAAGGCAGAAGCTGAAAGAGATCGTTTCCGGGGTGCGCACTATCCTGCGCTATCTCTGCCGCTTTCTTATGGCACCTGGAAGCGTAGATTTGATCCAAGGTGGGAAGAGGGCACCCAATTATTCTCTCTGCAGTCTTTACCACCCTGGACAGCATTGTTTTCCCCCCGACGGTGCAGCTCCCAAACCACACACACAGACCATAAGTTAATACACTCTCAGCAGTGCAATGGTAAAATGCCATCAACAGGTCCTTTGAGAGATTGTTTTTCCAGAGGATTCTCAGAAAATGTAACCTCTGCTGTGCTCTCTTCATCAGGTTTTTGCTGTTTTCTCCCCTGGTTAGGTCATCTCTCAACTCCATTCCCAGAAAGGGGTGCGTGAGTGGTTTAGGGGATCCCAGAAAGGGATCACTTGCTCCTGGTTCCAAGACGGCAGCCTCTGGGCCAGATCCCAATTCACTCAGGGGCAGGGACAGCCCTGCGGTTCCCAATGTGGGGCAATTTGATTTTTAAGGGGGGCAATTTGAGAATGAGTTATTAATGGCCTTTCAGGCTTCATCCACATGAATACCAGTTCACTTTCTGAATAATAAGAATTACCGTATTTTTTGCTCTAAAAGACTCACTTTTTCCCTCCCAAAAAGTAAGGGGAAATGTGTGTGCGTCTTATGGAGCGAATGCAGGCTGCGCAGCTATCCCAGAAGCCAGAACAGCAAGAGGAATTGCTGCTTTCACTGCACAGCGATCCCTCTTGCTGTTCTGGCTTCTGAGAAATTTTTTCTTGTTTTCCTCCTCCAAAAACTACGTGCGTCTTTTGGTCTGGTGCGTCTTATAGAGCGAAAAATACGGTATATGTCACAGGAGGGGGCATCAGGATTTTAGAGAGGGTTAGGTGGGGCATGGCCCCCAAAAAGGTTGAGAACCACTGGTCCAGCCGCTTGCTAACTGAGAAACCGTAGACCTTCCAGCTCTCCAGGAGGAAATGGGGAGGAGAATCCCACTGGATCAGGCCCACCAGGTCCAGTATCCCACTCTCATGGCAGCCGACCAGATGCTCCGACTGTAGAAGCCCCAAAGCAAGGCATGGGGGCACCAATCCATGCTGCCCCCTCCTGCAATTCCCAGTAGGCAATGCTAGCCCATCATGGAGGGAGGATGGAGCCTTTGTGGCTACTAGGAGCCCTTGAGATGCTTCTCCCTCATCCCTACTGTTCTGGGGGGAGAGGGGGCGGGAGGGTGTGGGGGACTCCCTGGTCCTGAATGGGGCAACTGTGCCCCTGAAGGACCAGGTGCGCAGCCTGGGAGTCATTCTGGACTCACCGCTGTCCATGGAGGCAAAGGTCAGTTCTGTATCTAGGGCAGCTGTCTACCAGCTCCATCTGGTATGCAGGATGAGACCCTCCCTGCCCACAGACTGTCTCGCCAGAGTGGTGCATGCTCTAGTTATCTCCTGCATGGACTACCACAATGCGCTCCACATGGGGCTACCTTTGAAGGTGACCAGGAAACTACAACTAATCCAGAATGCGGCACCTAGACTGGTGACTGGGAGCGGCCGCCGGGACCACATAACACCAGTTCTGAGAGATCTGCATTGGCTCCCAGTACGTTTCCGAGCACAATTCAAAGTGTTGGTGCTGACCTTGAAAGCCCTAAACGGCCTCAAAGGCCCAGTAGACCTGAAGGAGCATCTCCACCCCCATCGTTCAGCCCGGACACTGAGGTCCAGCTCCGAGGGCCTTCTGGTGGTTCCCTCCCTGCGAGAAGTGAGATTACAGGGAACCAGGCAGAGGGCCTTATTGGTGGTGGCGCCCACCCTGTGGAACACCCTCCCTTCAGATGTGAAGGAAATAAGCAGCTATCTTCTCTTTAAAAGACATCTGAAGGCAGCCCTGTTTAGGGAAGTTTTTAATATTTAACGCTGTATTGTTTTTAACACTTGATTGGGAGCCGCCCAGAGTGGCTGGGGAAACTCAGCCAGATGGGCAGGGTATAAATAAAAAATTATATTATTATTATTATCTTCTTTGACTCCTGAGGGAGGGAGTTCCACAGTCTCTCTGTGCTGTGTGAAGACGGATTTCCTTTCCTCTGTCTCGAATCTCCCAGCATTATTCAGCTTTCTGGGGTGCCCGCGAGTTCCCATGTTAGCAGAGAGGGAGAAACCCTTCCCCGGGTCCACTTTCTCCAGGTGCCTCGGCAACTTTCTAAACGCCTGTCGTGTGGCCTCTCGCTTGCCTTTTCTCCCAAACCCCAAATGTACCATCCACTCTGCAAAACTCCACAAAGCACACTTTATAATCTGAAAACACAGGACAAAAACACTTGCAACACTCAATTAATGTTGTACTTGAATCTTGTTTTTTAAGCTGTACAGTGGTACCTCGGGTTAAGAACTTAATTTGTTCCGGAGGTCCGTTCTTACCCTGAAACTGTTCTTAACCTGAAGCACCACTTTAGCTAATGGGGCCTCCTGCTGCTGCTGTGCCGCTGGAGCACGATTTCTGTTCTCCTCCTGAAGCAAAGTTCTTAACCTGAAGCACTATCTCTGGGTTAGCGGAGTCTGTGACCTGAAGCGTCTGTAACCCCAGGTACCCCTGTATTCTAATCAATTGTTTTTATACGTGGTATTCGCCACCCTGAGCCCGGTCTTGGCTGGGGAGAGCAGGGTACAAATAAAATTTATTATTATTATTAATTTGAAACAAAGATATCTAAAATACAAAACACGATAAAGGCGGCCAGGGAGAAGCCTAAGATCTCCTGTGTATCCCCCCTTTTTCATTCCCCCTTGGGGTCCCTGGTCAGCCTCTGGGAGGTCAGGGGGCTGGACTATGGGGAGCCCCTTTGGGCCTCATCCGGCTGCAGGGCTCTCCTCCTTCTGCTGGGGGGGGGGGAGCCAGGGGGCAGCTGGGATGGTGTGTCCCCAGCCCCCAATGACAGCGGGCCTTGCAGGGACGGAAAGGGCTCCAGGGTCATCTAGCCTGACCCGCGGCGACCTTGACGTCACCCTCCCGGAGCTGCGCATGCGCCCTCGGGCCTCTTCTGGCGGAGCCTCCAGGGGGCGGCGCAGTCTACCTGCGAGGGGAGGCGGCGCTTGCTTCCCTCCCCCCCCCCGGACTCCCCCCCTCCCGCCTTCCTCACCCTTGGCCCGCTTGGCCTCCCGGTCGCCCAGCGCCGGCGGCGGCTCCATGGAGCTCAGGATGGAGCCCAGCAGGTCCAGCTCCGCCATCTTGGCCGCCCGCCGGGAAGCCCCGCCCACCGGAGCCAGCGCGGTGACGTCACGACGACGACGGCGCCGCGCGGGGCTGACGGGAAAGGGGCGGGGCGAGGAGCTCTTAAAGGGGAAGGAAACCCCGCCCGCTCTACCGGTTGAACTTCTGCCTGCTAGCCACGCCCCTTAGGAAGAGGACTGTCGGGAAAGGGGCGGGGCGAGGCGCGCTTAAAGGGAAGGAAACCCCGCCCGATCGAACTTCTGCCTGTTGGGGGGAGTGGCCTAAGCGCAGGGGCGGGGTCTTCCGCTAGCCACGCCCCTTCGGAAGGGGTTGCCGGGAAAGGGGCGGGGCGCCCTTAAAGGAGAAGGAAATGCCACTCGCTCTCCCGGTTGAACCTCTGCCTGTTGGGGGGAGGATCCCTTGTGGGGCTCCTTGGGCGTGGCCTATGCGCAGGGTCTCCAGCTAGCCACGCCCCTTCGGAAGGGCGAGGTCTCTGCCCCGACCGGCCTGCATTAGGGAAAGGGAGAGGCAGCGTGGCACAGTGGTTAGAGCGCGGAAGGAGGGCGAGATCAGGGCCCAATCCACCCGCTCAGCCCACGGCCCTCCTCGCGGGGGGGGGGAGCGGGAGAAACCCCCCCCCCGTGTTTCCCTGCCAGCCAGGCGCCTCAATAGGGAGGCAGCGATAACCCCCCACCCCCCTTTGGAGGGCTTCGTCCCCAGATGTGGTTGGACTACAACTCCCATCACCCGTCTAGCAAGGCCGGAGCTCAGGGATGATGGGAGTTGTAGTCCAACCACATCTGGGGACTCACAGGTTGAGAACCGCAGAGTCCTGGGTGGGCGACGAGCCTCGCTAGGAGCGTCAGGGAAGCTTCTGAGTTCCAAGTGCCCTGGACGGCTTTGAAAGAGGGCTGGACGAGGCAGGATAGCTGGGGGGTCGGGTGGGGAGTAAGACTCTCGATCTCCGGGTCGTGGGTTCGAGCCCCACGTTGGGTTAGAAAAAATCATCTCTGCCTTGCAGGGGGTTGGACTAGATGACCCTGGGAGATCCCCTCCAGCTCTACGATGCCAGGACACATTCATGGAGAAGATGGCTATTGGAGGCTCCCAGGCAGTGAGGGTCCCCAGTCCCAGGTGCTGGAACCCACAGGAAGGTAGAGGGGCCCCTAGAGTCAGATCCAGCTTGCAGGCTTCCCCTCTGGGGCATGAAAGGAGACCAGGAGGCTGGACTCAACAGCCCCTCCCCCCCCTCTTCTTGCCCTTAGGGTAGCCTTGTGTGATGGGGGTGGACCACATCCCCTCGTGCCCACTGCCACGCTCTCCCTGGGGCACCTGGGAGGGCACCAAGACCGGGAAGGCCTGCTAGTGCATTTCAGGCTGCAGCAAAACCGCTTCCCCCAAAGCTGCACAGAACCCACGACTCCATGGGGGGGGGGGGTGGGACCTAGCAGAGGGGACATGAGTGCCCATGAGGAGGGCAGTATCTGCTAAAGGCTAGCTTGACCAGCCCCCTTGAAGCCCCACCACCCGCAAGAAAACCCCCCTCGCTTGCAGGGCTGTGTACATTTACTCCAGAGTCGACCCCACTGAGCAAGTTGTCCTGTGGAAGGTGGCGGGGGGGGGGGGGCTTTCCTTTGGGGTATTTACTCGACCCACGTTCAGTGCTGGGTCCCAGGCAGGCATTTGGGCTGATCCGGGTGCGGCGGTGGGCTCTTCTCCTGCAGGCCGTGAGGAACCTTTGGCGCCTAGGCTGAACTACAGTTCCCACCCGCGCCTACAAACATGGCAGCCACGCTGGGAAGGAAGCCCCGGGGGAGAGGGTGGCTCTTATGCCCCAGCAGCCCTTGGCTGTCCCTTGTGAGAACAGGGGGGGTCTCCATGAGGGGCCCCTTGGCCTCATCCAGCAGAGCTCTTCTCCTGCTCTGACGCTGAGCTCCTCCAGATGTCAGTGAACCTGCCGTTGTCCTTAGAAGGAAAGCTTCCACCCCATCCCACCCTCCAATCCGACCTGGGTGTTCTCCGGGCTGACATGCAATTGCCCTTTCAGACATGCAGCAGCTCAGAGGTTTGGATCTTTGCAGATGGAACAGAAAGAGCCCTGCAGAGAAGCGCCGGAGGTCTCACCACGCAAGGACTCCCTTGGGCACTGGGGGGCCCTTGGAGGTTTTTAAGCAGAGGTTGGGTGGCCACACCTGTCAAGGATGCTGCAGTTGGGATTCCCGCATTGCAGCGGGTTGGTCTGGATGACCTTTGGGGGTCCCTTCCAACTCCACAGTTCTTTTTCTGTTGAAGGAAACAAACCTGGGCTGAAGGAGGGCTGGGCGCTGAGAGTGGCTAGTTTTTAAGAAGAGGGCAGAACTTTCTGCCCCGTATTTCATAATCCCAGACCAATAGAAAAAAGGCTTTGCTAATGGACAACACAACCGAGGCAGCAGCTTATTTAAATGCAACCTCACCGACATGTGCGCAAATGCAAAAAAACCACACACAAATGTTCTTGTTAAATTTGGATGGGAAGAGAGCCGTTGACAAAGGGGTCTTGCCCTCTCGCCCCTTTTGAATGTGGAGTCCGTTTCCCGGTGGGGAAAGCTCCCGGCTCCTCTTGCTTGGTCCCGACGAAGATCCCTGAGCGATTACGGCTCTGCACTGCCGCCCTGCAAGTTTCCGATTGGCGCAGTCCCTGCTGTCTGGTCCGCCTAGGCCACCCTGTCCGGTCCGCCTAGGTCTTCTGGCGCCCCAGAGGTGGGGCAGCACAGTGTGTTGCCAGCAGAGTCCGAACCGTCTCAGCCACGCGGGGGAGACCCTCCTCTTCCAGCACGTGGTGGGGGGAGCAGAGAGACTCCTGAGGGGTGGGGGGCAGAAGTTAGCAGGGGAGGCAGGCAGGCGGCGCTTCTCTCAGTAGGGCAGGCCAAAGGTGGACGGCCTGGCCAGGCGCCGCTGACCGAGACGGCCTCTGCCCGGCTGGACACAGGAGCCGGTGGAAAAGTGTGCCTGTGCCGCACACATCTCCCTTTGCAGGCGGGAAAAGGTGTGCATGCGCACATTCGAGGTCAGGGTGGGTTCTGCAGAGTGGGTGGAGGGAGGGAGGCTTTGGGACACCCCCCCCCCCGCTGAACTACAACTCCCACCAGCAAGTTCTGACCGTCAGACCGCAACCCGCACGTACCCCATAACACGGATGGCAAAAGCAAACTTTCTCCCACCCCACCAGCGGTTACAAGAAGGAAAAAATACAAAGACAACCGAGAAGACGAAGGAGGCGGAAGGAAGAAACAAAGGCTGCTGCTGCTGCCGTCGTTTGGAAAAAAAAAAAAAGAATTCATTTCTTGGTATTTTACAATGTACAGGAGAAGAGGCGAGGAGGAACAAAACACAAAACGCAGGAGCCACTTCTCAAGAAGGAACAAAAAAAGCATGAAGAACACAAATGCAAAATGTACAGCAGTCCTTTTTTTTTTTTTATCCGTGAAAAGGGGGAGGGAAAACAACAACCCCAAAGCCCTTGAAAAAGATTTTTGGCTCCCCCCCTGCTCAAGAGAGGGGCGAGGCGATCGATGGAGAGCACCACGTATTTACAATTCTGTACATGCTTAAAAAGACCCCCCCAATTTTTTTTCCCTTTACATTACAGTATTCCATAATCTTCTTCTCTTCAAATATATATATATATATTTATATATTTATATAAAATATATATGTATAATTTAATATATTTAAGGCAGCGGAGATGGGGAGCGAGACTAGAAGGGGCTGGAATTTTGACTGCAGCCGTCTCTAGAAAGAGGAGCCGCTTTTGCCCTGAATTAAGGCGATTCCTGTCACCTGTTGAAGGCCCCCCCCCACACCACCACCCCGGACTTGGGGGTGCACCGTGCCAGAGAGATTATGGGGCAGGCTGGAACACAGCAATGCCCCCATCTCCTCCTCCCTCCGTGGGACCTTCAGAAATTGCACGTTTGGATTAAAGGAAGGGCAGGAGTGCGAGTCCAGAGTTGGGTGCCCCCGGGAAGCCCCAAAAGGGAAGAGGTCCAGAACAGGGAACCCCAAAAGGCTTTGAGGGGGGGCAAGGGCATTTGAGGAAGAAGTGGCCTTTAGCCCACAAACCAAGATGCCCCAGGACAAACTTTGGGGTGCGAAACAGCCGAGCCCCTCAAAAGTTTGCCAGCGCAGGGGAACGGGCAGAAAATCTGGGGTAGGGGGTGACATTTGGTTCAGAGACTTGCTGTGTGTGTGAGGTCAGGGGCAGCGAAGACCCCCCAGTGTCGGAGTGGGTGGGGGCCAAGGCTTTAGGACCGCCAATTTTTTGGGGGGGGCTGCTAGTGCTCCCTTGCTGCACGCCCCCAACTCCCCCCTGCAGGCACTCGTGAATTAGTGCAACGCAGTTTTAAGTGCATGTGAACCGAGGGGTGGAGGAAGTTGGCAGCTTCTACCCCCGGCCAAAATACGGCCCCCCGAAACACCTTTCGCTAGGGGAAGAAGGCACAGAGGAGACCGAACAGTGGGTGCCGGGGGGGGGGCTGCCCTGCACTCCCCCTGCCCCTTGGACCTGGCAGAGGGAGCTAATTCTGACTGGGGAGGGGAGAGCTATTATTATTATTATTATTATTATTATTAAAAGGGGGGAATGCAGGGATCGCTGGCCTCGGGAAAAATGGTTTTTGTCTGTGTCCCGCTTCGACTGCACTGCTGACACCCGGACTTCCACCTCTGTGCAAATGCAGCCTGGGGAGTGTGGGGCACGCACCCTGACCCACATCTGGAGAACCTGTTCCTGCCTGGTGGGGGTGGCCGGGGACCCCCCTGCCCGCCCGCTCAGCAGCCACAGAGGTTGCGATAGGCGAAGTAGAGGAGGAGCATGAGGACGACATAGAAGACGCCAAAGCCAGCGAGGTGTTCGGAGAGGGCGGGCGGGGCGAGGGGCAAGCCCCCCCCGGGGGGCGCGGGCGGCGGCGATGGCAGCGGCAGCAGGGCCTCGAGGAGGCGGAGCAAACCGCGGACGTTGCCTTGCAGGAGGGCGGACACGTCGGAGGCGGAGCAGAGAGAGACCTGTGGCAGAGGGGAGAGAACACAGAACACACAAAAAAACACACCGGTAGCACACAGAGGAAGGTTGGTGGCCTGCGGGTGGGGAGGGAGGGGGCTCAGAGTCTGCAGAGAAGGGCAGCCAGACCGGAAACCGGGCCTTGTTTGGCCAACGGTCACCTTGAGATTCCTGCATTGCAGCGGGTTGGGATGGATGACCCCCCGGTGTCCCTTCCAGCTGTGCCATTCTATGATCCTGTGAATGATGGAGCCAGCTGGCTTTCTGCTGCCCCAGAGGGCAGGATCTGAACCCACGGCTTCAAACGGCAAGGGAGGAGATTCCAGCCAAGCGTCAGGAATAAAGTTTGGGCGGCAAGAGCTGTTTGAGAGCGGAACGGACCCCCTCGCAAACTGGCGGGCTCTCCTCCCTAGGTGTTTTAAGCAGGGGTTGGGTGGCTGCCCGAGCCGGGGGGTTGGTCTGGATGACCCTTGGGGGTCCCTTGCAACTCTAGTGAGTTGTACTGGGGGAGGGAGTTGGGGGCAATGTGTGAGCAGGAATGGAAAGAGAGAGAGAGAGTGTGTGTGTTGTGCAAAAACAGGGCTTAGGGGCCATTTCTTAAAGGAGCGTCTTCCTGTGTGTCCCCCCCCCCCCAATCCTCCCTCCCCAGCAGGCACAAGCAGGCAGCAGCACACAAAGACCCCCACAGAAGCCCAACCTCACCTCCGGGAGCCCCAGCTGGCGGCAGGCAGCCAAGAAGTTGTCCACGTTCTTCCGGCTTTTGATGGCGTTCAGCTTTGGCTGTTTCAAGAGGGAGAGGGAGAGAGGTCAGCTCAGCAATGCCCAAGGGGAAGGATACCCGCTTGGCACGCAGAAGGTCCTGGGCTGGGCTGGCGGGGATTCTTCTCTGCCTAAAGTCCTGGGCAGCCACTGCTGCCGGCCAGTGCAGGCCGTACTAAGCTGGGTGAAGCAATGACCTTAGGCAGCTTCTCGCACCCCTTGGGGCAGGCAGACCTGGTCTAGGTGCCCCTGGGGAGGGAGGATCACCTAGGGGTGAGCTCAGAGGCAAGGGGGGGGGGTGCCAGGAGGGAACTGGGATCCAGTCCCCATTCGTTTTGTTGAATTGATCAAACTTAAGTAGCTTAAACCGAATTTTTAATCAGCAGCAATTGCTACCATTTTGAATTCTATTGTTATTAGTGGGTCGTAGAAACAAAACTGCTTTTCTGAATTATGTCCTTCGTAGGGGAGGGAACCAGGCAGAGGGCCTTCTCGGTGGTGGCCCCTGCCCTGTGGAATGCCCTCCCAGCAGACGTCAAGGCAAAAAACAACTATTTTACTTTTAAAAGTCACCTGAAAGCGGCCCTGTTTAAGGAAGTTTTTAATGTCTGACGCTGTATTGTTTTCGATATTTGGTTGGAAGCCGCCCAGAGTGGCTGGGGAGACCCAGTCAGATGGGCGGGGTATAAATAATAAATAATAAATTATTATTATTATTATTATTATTATTATTATTATTATTATTATTATTATGTTTATGGGTCCAAGGTCTTCCTGATTTCCGATTCTTCCGGCCATTTTTGCCATCAGGAACATAAAATGTTAATAATGGGGAAGATTTATAACTTACCTTAAAGACCATTGTAAACATCGTTAGTAGGACTGGAATAACCCTTGTAGTTTCATGGTGAATTTTGGATATAAGGGAGATGTGAGAGATTTGATTTATTATGAAAGATGCAGGAGGAAATGTTTAACAATAGGACTCATAAAGGGGAAGAGGGAATAATAATAATAATAATAATAATAATAATAATAATAATAATTTATTTATACCCCGCTCATCTGGCTGGGTTTCCCCAGCCACTCTGGGCGGTTTCCAACAAAATACAATAACCTATTAAACATTTAAAGCTTTCCAGAAGAAGTCAAGGAGACGCATGTTTTTATGTTGTATGATGGATATGCGATTGGAAAACTCTTAATTTGCAAAACCAAATAAATTTATATAAAAAAAGAGTTTATGGGTCCAAGGGGGCAGCTTGGGAGCCCCTGATTCTTGTGGACTTGGGGGTCTGGCAGGCTCCCCGACCCCAAAGGCTCACCACAGCCGGGGAGGGCACGTGGATGAAGGGCACGGCTCGAGGGCGCAGGTGATTCACCAGCTGGCAGAGGACCACCCCGTTGGCCAGAGCCTCGCCCAGGTCTTCGGCCAGGGTGACGTTCAGCTGGGACTCGATGGCCTGCGGGGAAGAAGGGGAGAGGAGGAGCAGTCAGGCCAGGGATTGAGGGCTCCCTGGACACCCACCTCTCAGCATCCTCTGGAGCTGTGCGCCACTAATGCTGGTCAGCTTTTACCGGGAGAGAGTAAGAACTTACAAAGGGCCCTGCTGGGTCAGGCTCAGCGTCTGAAGAGCGGCAGAATGTAAGGAGAGCCGGCCGGATCAGGCCCCTGGGCGCATCGCTGTCTCTGACTGGGGAGGGCAGAGCAGAGCCGCAACGTCCCTCCGTTGCTGCCCCCCCAAGCCATCCCCGCTTACTCCATCTTCAGCCGCCTTCTGCAATGTTTGACAGGCAGCTCCCCACCGACATGGGGGTAATGCTCCAAGGCACCTGGCGTTTCGGTGAAATCACGTGTCTTTGAATCACTATAGAGAAAGCCAACACCCTGCGCCATGCCTTTTACAGATGCTTTCTGCCCACTCCTGAGTTGGGCACGATTCGAACGCGCCTCAAACAAATGTTTCATCTGATGTGTCAACAAAGGTTTTAAATCGCTTGGAAATTTTCTTCCTCAAAAATATAAAACGGCATAGGAATGTACAGTTATATCTCATGTTATGCCTGCTTCATGTTACGTTATTTCAGGTTACGTCCTGCGGCAACCCGGAAGTACCAGAAAAAAGTTACTTCCGGGTTTCGCTGCTCACGCATGCGCAGAAGTGCTAAACCGCGCTTTGTGCATGCACAGAAGCACCAAATTGTGCCGTGCACCTGCGCAGATACGACACTTCGGGTTGTGCTCTTTTCATGTTGCAAATGGGCCTCCGGAACGGATCCCGTTCGCAACCAGAGGTACCACTGTATTTCTCTTATTTTTATTCTACATTTTCCTTTTTTATTGCGCTTCTGTGTTGTGAGTCGCCCTGGGAGCTATGGGTACAGGGCGGTATACCTCTTGAGCCCATCACAATCCTAATGCGAGGTTTTGTTTACAGTTCAGCCACCAGGAGATGCGCCCCCTTGGAAGCTGCTTCCTCCTGGCTTTTGGGGGTCTGTACCTTGCGTAGTTGAGCCGCATGCTCCCTCTCGTCCTGGGCCTGCGATCCGGCACGCAGCCTCCGCTGGTTCCTGAGCTCAGAAGGGGAGAGGTCGGGCGAGAAGGAACCTGGGGAGGAAAGACGGGGGAAAGCTCAAAGCCACCAGTTTCTCATTCAGAGGCATGGGAAGAGCGCCAGGTCCTGCCACGCAGAAGAATCCAAGTTACATCCACATCGTGCCCTTCGCAGCTTTTGCCCTCCTGAAATTAATGGGGGGGGCCCTGGAGGGATGGATGGATGTGGGGGTTACTCGAAAGCAGGCAGCAGGGTACCAGAAGCAGGAGAGCCAGTGTGGTGCAGTGATTAGAGGGTTCAATCAGGACCTGGGTTCAAATGCTCCCACTGGGCTGTGACGCTCACTGGGTGTGACCTCGGGGGCCAGTCACTGCCTCTCAGCCTCGCCTCCCCCATAGGGGATAAAAATTGGGGGGACGGGGCGAGGTGTGCCACCTTGAGCTCCTCAGAGGAAAAGGTGGGGCGCAAATTCAACTAGTAAACTGTAATAAACCTGGATGCCCTTTGCTCCAAATAATAAAAATAATAATTTATTATTTATACCCCACCCATCTGGCTGGGTTTCCCCAGCCACTCTGGGCGGCTTCCAACAAAACACTAAAATACATTAACCTATTAAACATTAAAAGCTACCCTGAACAGGGCTGCCTTTAGATGTCTTCTAAAAGTTTGGTAGTTATTTTTCTCTTTGACATCTGGTGGGAGGGCGTTCCACAGGGCGGGAGCCACCACCGAGAAGGCCCTCTGCCTGGTTCCCTGTAACCTCACTTCTTGAAGGGAGGGAACCACCAGAAGGTCCTCGGAGCTGGACCTCCGTGTCCGGGCAGAACGATGGGGGTGGAGCCGCTCCTTCAGATATACTGGAATGAGGCCGTTTAGGGCTTTCAAGGTCAGCACCAACACTTTGAATTGTGCTCGGAAACGTACTGGGAGCCAGTGTAGGTCTTTCAGGACCGGTGTTATGTGGTCTCAGCGGCCACTCCCAGTCCCCAGTCTAGCTGCCGCATTCTGGATTAGTTGTAGTTTCCGGGTCACCTTCAAAGGCAGCCCCACATAGAGCGCATGGCAGTAGTCCAAGCGAGAGATAACCAAAGAAACAAGGTCACCTCAGTCTCCCACAGCCCCATTTCGCTGGTGAGAATTGATGTTGTGGGGTTCTGAACCTGCCAGGGACCATGTTGATGGAGGGGGGGCCTCTGGGAGCTTGCACTGGCCCCGATCCCAAGCCCCGTCTGGCTGCGTCAGGAGGCCACACCCTTTGGGGCGAGGGGGGAGATGCGTGGCCGCAGAGGGCCCAGCAGCCCCGCTGCCCGACGGAGGGGCCGCTTCCCTACAGAGGCTTCTCCCCTTTCCCCTACTCACCGGAGCCCCGCTGCATGTTGTTCCGTGAGGAGGAGCGGAAAAGGAAGCTGGAAGGCTTCTGCACGGAGCCGGGCTCCCGGGAGGAAGGGTAGGCAGGGTGAACGGGATCTGCAAAGGAGGGAGAGGACGAGGAAGAGGGCGCTGAGCTGGGGATTTGCACTGGAGGAGAAAGGGGGAGGAGGTGGCAGGGAGCAAATGGACCCCCTGACTCCCCAGAGGAGACCACCGGATTCCTGCCTCTGCAACCTCAATCCTGCACCAGTCCTGCAAACTGCCTGCCAGGGACAGACACATACACATACAAACACACTTTGCAGGTTCTAAGCACCTGAGGAAAGAAGGCCTCAAGGCATCCCTCAACATGAGGCATCCCTCACACATGAACCAGAGGCAGCCGTCAGCGCAGAATGCTGCAGCCCGATTGCTGACGGGGGAACAGAAGGCGAGAGGCAGGGTGTCACACGGGGTGACTCTGAAATCCGAAAGCCCAAAATCCACCCCTGGAGTTTAGACATGCCTTCCCAAATGTTAAGGAAGTCAACGTGAGTTTCAATTTGTTTTTAAGGTAAAGGTAAAGGTACCCCTGCCCGTACGGGCTAGATGAGGGTTGTGCGCCCATCTCACTTAAGAGGCCGGGAGCCAGCGCTGTCCGCAGACACTTCCGGGGCACGTGGCCAGCGTGACAAGCTGCATCTGGCAAGCCAGCGCAGCACACAGAACGCCGTTTACCTTCCCGCTGGTAAGCGGTCCCTATTTATCTACTTGCACCCGGAGGTGCTTTCGAACTGCTAGGTTGGCAGGCGCTGGGACCGAGCAGCGGGAGCGCACCCCGCCGCGGGGATTCGAACCGCCGACCATGCGATTGGCAAGTCCTAGGCGCTGAGGTTTTACCCACAGCGCCACCCACGTCCCTTAATTTGTTTTTAATCTATCGCTATTTTAACTTGGATTACGGTTGTTGATTTTCCATTGCAAACCACTTTGAGGATTTTGCTTCTTACCAGGTTTTATGAAATAAAAAATAAAAGCTTTCCCCTCTGCTTGCCAGGAGACTCATCCGTGCCCGCCCCCCCTCCAGATATTAGGAGGAACTCACCTGCAGAGTACAGAGTTTGCCTGGGGGAGCCAGACAGCTGCTCTGGTCCCTAAAAGAGAGATTGGGGGTTGGGGGGGGGAAAGGGGGCACCGTTACTTGGATTCAGGACAGATAAAATCAAGTCCCTCTTCATGCAGCGCATTGTTAAACTGCGGAACTCCCTGCCACAGGAGGCAGGGCTGGCCACCAAGCTGGATGCCTTTAAAAGAGGAGTAGACCAATTCATGGAGGATGAGAAGGCTACCCATAGCTTCTAGCCTCCATGGCTATGGTTTGCCTTCACAGCCAGAGGTGGCGCTGCTTCTGAACGCCAGTTTCTGGAAACCCCAGGAGGGGAAAGGGCTCTTGTGCTGGGGATCCCAGCTTGCAGGTTTCCAGCAGGCACCAATGTAGGGGTGCAAATATCCAGAGTGTGGGGGTCAGGTGGGATTGCTATGAGGAATTATGAACAGTGGCGTAGCTTGGGTTGTCAGCACCCGGGGGCAAGGCAAGTAATTTGCGCCCCCTAACCCGTGGATTTGCGCCCCCTAACCCTAACCCCCTCAGATGTTGCACCCGGTGCTGCCGCCCCCCCCTGCACCCCCCATGCTACGCCACTGATTATGAAATATGGAGCAAGCCACTGTGTCCGCGATGAAAGCATGGCGTTGACTGGGTTTGATTCATTGATAATAGTTCCTGATCAAATCCCACAAGCCTCTCCACCTCTGCCATTTGCTGACAGGCACATATCAGCATTCTGAAACACAGGCCAGTTGCTTCATCAGGCATCCTCAGTACATGAAGATAGTAGGTTACTTTGACGTAGTTTAACCTTTAGATAGATCTTAAGGACCAGGAAGAGAGTTCACAAGCAGATGGCAAATACTGCCTCTCCTGTTTATGACCTCTGGGGTTTCCCAAAAGCATTTCTCCTTGTTTCCTATTTTATTTACTCTGAACTACTATGCATGCTCAAATCAGCTCTTTGTAGTTTTAATCTTTAACTTTGTCCCACGTGGAGTTCTTTGAAATGCTCAGGGGAAATCTGATTGGTTCTTACAAACACTGTGTAAAAAGTTCTTTTGTGAATAAAACGACCTGGGCCAACGGGTGGAGAGGAATTATTATTATACACACTCCTCCCAGAGTCTTGCTGGTCAAGCCTCGTGTGTATTTTATTCATCAGAGTCCAATCCTTCCTTGCTTTGGGAACGCCACACACCTGGTTGGCCTCTGTGGGAAGAGGGTGCAGGGCTAGACCTTTGGCCTGATCCAGCAGCACAGGTTTTCTTATGGAGCCTCCAGGTCTGGTGGCAGTCTATCTGGAGTCCTAGGTCCTTAGGGGCAATTGGCCCCTGTGAGAACAGGATGCTGGACTACTAGGCAGACGGCTGGCCTGATCCTGATCTGCTCATGTCATTATACAAAGGGAGGGGAAGACACCTGAGCGATGTGGCTAACATTACACAAAGCAAAGGCCAGCTCTCCTGTTTGGCTGGGAGCCTTCATTGCGAAGCCCCGTGAAGAGCGCCCGAAATGTTCTGAATGGAAAGCAGGCACAGGGGGAGACATGCACGCCCCCTCCCTCCGTTCGTCCGTCCTTACCTGGTTCCGATGCTTCAGCTGGGAGAGGCTGCTGCTGCTGCTGCTGCTGCTGCTTTCTGCCAGGCTGCCATGGGGGAGAGAAGAAACCCGGAGTCAAGGAGAGAGAGAAAGGCTGACCAGTCTAGCTGGTGTCCTGGGTGGAAGGGCTGCATCACTCAGGACCCCCTTTCCCAACAGCCAGGCTGGCATAGCGGTTACAGGGTTCAAGGCCCGGGTTCAAATCCCCGCAATCGGCCGTGAAACCAGTCATCCCTGCCTTCCAGTCTAATCAACCCGCAGGGTCGTTGTGGGGATTAAAGGCGGCGGAGAATCACACACACCACCTGGAGCTCTTCGGAGGAAAAGGCTGGGCTATCAATGTAATAATAATAATAATACGACTCTGGGTGGCTTCCAACAAAGATAAAAAATACATTAAAATGTCACACATTAAAAACTCCCCTGAATAGGGCTGCCTTCAGATGTCTTCTAAATGTCAGGTAGTTGTTTATCTCTTTGACATCTGGTGGGAGGGCGTTCCACAGGGCGGGTGCCACCATCGAGAAGGCCCTCCGCCTGGTTCCTTGTAGCTTTGCTTCTCGCAATGAGGGAACCGCCAGAAGGCCCTCGGATCTGGACCCGAGTGTCCAGGTAGAACGATGGGGGTGGAGATGCTCCTTCAGGTCTACTGGGCCTTTGAGGCTGTTTAGGGCTTTCAAGGTCAGCACCAACACTTTGAATTGTGCTTGGAAAGGTACTGGGAGCCAATGTAGGTCTTTCAGGACTGGTGTTATATATGAAGCAAAATACAGTGGTACCTCGGTTGTCAGATGTGATCAGTTCTGGAAGACCATTCTGCTTCCAAAACATTCAACAACCAAGGGCGCAAAGGGCAGTCAACAAAGTCAATGGAGAAAAAAAGAAAAACACACCTAGGAAGCCGTTCGACTTCTGAGGTGCGTTCGAAATCGGAAGCAATTACTTCCGGGTTTTCGACATTCGGGTTCCGAAACGTTTGGCTTCTGAGACGTTTCGAAAACCGAGGTACCACTGTAGAGACAGCCACCGGCTTCTGGGTTTTAAGACGGGAGTCCCATCTTATTTATTTAATGAAGAGAGTGATAGCAATAGCAGCCAACAGCATAAAGTGGGCAGAGGATTGGGCTGAGGAGGCCTGGGTTCAAGTCCTCCCTCTGACAGGCACTGGGGGTAGGGAGGGGAGCGGCTTGGGGCTATGGGCAGGCAGTTAAGGGCAGCTCCTTCCGTGAGGGTAAAGCGATGTCTGCTTCCAACTTCTTGTGGCTTTTATGGCACGGTTTTATTGCTGCATTTTTTACGATAGGGTAGTATGCAAATACTGCTAATAAATAATAATAATAATTTTAATACCCCGTCCTTCCTGGTTCAAAAACCGGGCTCAGGGTGGCTAACAACAAATTTAAAACACTTCAAAACAATTATAAAAGCAGCATAAAATACAGTATAAAAACATGAATAACAATAAAATTCAAAAATCAATTAGATAATCCCCAGGGGTAGCTGGCTAAATTAGTCGTATTTGGGCCAGCGAGGAGACCAGGGGAGAATTAGCTGTGGGATCCCAGAGCGGGTGATCTTCATAAAAAGGGGAGTGGGAGGGCTAAGATCAGGCTAAGCTCAAGTTGAAAGCCAGGCGGACTAGCTCTGTCTTACAGGCCCTGCGGAAGGAGGTTAAATCCTGCAGGGCCCTGGTCTCCAGGAACAGAGCATTCCACCAGGTCGGAGCCACCACTGAGAAGGCCCTGGCCCTGGGGGATGATAGTCTGACTTCCTTAGGGCCCTCTAAACTATGGTTCTTCATGGACCTTAAGGTCCTCTGCGGGGCAGACCAGGAGAGGCGGTCCTGTAAATACAAGAGCCCTGAGCCACAAAGGGCAGAAATAAGCAGAAGGAGCTGCCCCCGACCATTACCTCTCCCTCCTCTCGGCCCCCTGGCTCCACAGGGGCCGCTGCTGAAGCTGCTGGCGCTCCCTCTCCTGCCACAGCTGAAGGATCTCGGGGCGACGGCGCTCCTCCCCAAATGGCTCTGGCCGGGGAAGGCTGGCCCTGGAGGAGAGGGGGAAGCAAGAGGCAGGGGGTCACAGAGACCGTGGGGGGACAACCGCCAACCCCAGCAGCGCAGGAGACAAAAAGCATGGGGGTCGCTACTGTTGCAGGAATTTATGTATAGGTTGGGGGGGTGTGTTTGCCCCTCCAGCAGATATCCTGCACATGCAGCCCACTACCAAAACCAGCACAATCCCTTTTGTGACTTGTCCCCACAAAACACTTCATCACAGTTTCTTCCTATCTATTCAAAGGGCCTTTGCTGCACGATACCAAATGTAAGAATTCACTGATAAATGTATCTCTGTACTGGCTCAGTGGGAAAACTCCAGAAATTCATCTAGACCTGTGAGCTCAGCTACTCAGC
Organism: Podarcis gaigeae; assembly: GCF_964106915.1. Lineage (NCBI taxonomy): Eukaryota > Metazoa > Chordata > Lepidosauria > Squamata > Lacertidae > Podarcis > Podarcis gaigeae. The sequence goes on from NC_139689.1 coordinate 1,638,358, forward strand.
AGCCCCTCTGCCTGTGGGATAATCCCTGGCCTCCTGATACCTGAGTGCCAGACAGGTAGCCATGCCAGAAATAACAAACCCAGATGAAGGCAAAAGGGTGGAATTCACTCGGCTGGGAAACAGGGAAATGTAAATATCTCTTTTGTTCCACTTGATGGGTGTTTGGTGGAGGGCAAGGGGAACCATGGGGCAGGGTCCAGGATGCTCAGATTACGGCCACCAGACCTCCCCTTTCGTGATGTAACCATGATGTAGTTTGGGGGCGTGTAACATGGGGATTAGCAGCTAATAAAAGTTTGGGTTCTCTTTTGTTTGGGGCTTCCATCTTGTTCCACCTGGTGGTAGGTGGGAGTCCTGTCACGACAGTCTTCAGTCAAGACCAAGCCTACTGGCTGCTGTTTTGCTCTGGTCTTCCTGGCTGGGGTCCTTGTTTTTTGTCCAAGGGGGCCCTCAGATTTCTCCATTAACACTGCCCATCACTGGCTGCCCGTCTGACCCCCTGCAAAAGGGAAAAGCTTCTCCCCTTTCAGCAGGAGGGAACACCGCCCCACAGAAAATGGGCTCAAAGCCCAGAAGAGCATGTGGGGTTTGGGCCATTCCCAGCAGCCAAGAGGGATTTGAGGACCCCACACCCCAAGCTCAGGATTGGGCAGGGGGCAACAGCACCCTGGGAGGAAGGGGAGCTGGGGCAGAGGGAAAGGAGACCCCACAGGGACAAGGCTGCATCCGGCGCGAGATCCCACTCGCTTGCGCAGGGAGCTGGCCGCAAGGTGGCGCCACACACCTGCCGGTCGGGCCCTGCTCCACAAGTCCTGTTTTCTGGAGGGAAGTAGAGGAGCTCTTCTTGGGCTTCTGGAAGTCCTAGAAGAGGCCAAGAAGAGAGAAAACGTGAGCAAATAAAGGGGGGAATTAATTTGCTGGTTGAGGCTGCAATGTGACAGCTTAGAAAATTACGCCCGGGGAGGAGAAGGCAGATAGGGGAAAGCTTTCATCCCTCTCTCTCGTGACGCCAGAACTCCTCCCGTGAAGCGGAGCCTTGGGGGATTTGGGACAGAGAAAACAAAGCCCGTTTTTCACAGCTGAACTGTGGAACTCAAACAGGAGAAGGTGGTCAGGACGTCTTCCTATTGGCGGTCCAACCCTTTTATCACCCCCTGGTGATCATCTTGTTCAAGCAAAACAAGATGATTCAGAAGCTTTTGCCCCCAGCCCACAAATGCCTGAGGAGATTTCACCCCTCCCATATCCAAGAATCTCATGATGATCTCTGCTGATTCTCCAGAGAGGAGGGGCGGTTTTCTACTCTCTACTTATTCAGCTCCAGCACCACATCAAAGAGTCAGTCAGTCAGTGTGTGTGTGGTGGGGAGGGAGAGAGAGAGAGAGAGAGAGAGAGAGAGAGAGACTGAGTGTTAGAGATCATGTGTATAGATAAGATTGCTGCTAGGAGCAGCTGCAGACACTCAGTGCAGTTCAGCATTCATTTATGCTTAGACCTCATTAAGCTCTGTATATAGTTGTATAATAGTTGTAGATAGAATAAAAGAAGATATTCTACAGAGCTGCTCTCTGAGTCGTTTATGCTCTGCAAGACTCTGCTGTGCGACGACTGTCTTCTTGTGGAAGTGAATCCGGTGCTCACGACTCTAAGCTGTGAGTCCACAGCACTTTGACCTGTTCCTGTGCAGAAGGTGGTCTCTGGAAGTGCTGCCCAGCTCGCCTAGCCCAGTCGGGGCTGAAGTGGATGAGTCCAGTTGGTGGCACTGGCTCAGGGACGATGCTGACAATGCCACACTCTGCCTGCCCAGGACCCCAGAGTCGCTCCTCTGTTTGGGGAGAATGCAAGGGGTCTCGCCATCTTCAGACGCCACCCCTGCCCTCCCTTCCAACTCTCCCAGCAGGACGCGGGAAAATCCTGCCCCGGGAGGACCCAAGAGTAACTGCAAGAGATCTGCCAGTAGGAGGGCAAGCTCCATTCTCACCTCGGTGGGCGCCGTCCCCAGAGAGGCGCTCTCTGGCTTTCCCACGGAGACCTCATCCTCCTCTTCCTCCCCGTTGACACTGCTGTCGATGTAGTCAATCTGCTCCAGATCAGCCGCATCCACTGTGGGAACGGAGGAAGGAAGGAAGGAAGGAAGGAGGGAGGTTAGGGCTCAGGTCTCCCTCTTTTCCCCTCCCTCCAGGCCCAAAGTCAGGTCTTGCTGTTAGCAACACCACCCCCTCCATTTGCCTGGCTGCTCACCTGTCCCGTTGCGCTTCTCTCTCAACTGCTTGGGGTCTCTGGCCAGCTCGGCAATGCGGAAGGAGAGGTCCGAAAACTCATCTGTGGACTGAGAAGCGGGGAGAACGAGGGAGGGTGAAGGAGGAGAGAGAAACAGCAAACGGCAGGTGGTAAGGGCCGTCCGACAGCTCCTTTGCTTTTGAGCAGAGGCGGCATGATTCTTGAGCTGCGATTCCTGCATTGCGGGGGGGCTGGACTATGTAACCCACGGGGGGTCCCTTCCAACTTTATGATGCTAGAATTCTATGGCCCTGGAAGGCGGCGGACTCTCCTTCGTATTTTAAGCAAGGTTTGGATAGCCTTCTACATGGGGCTACCTTGGAAGGTGACCCGGAAAGGCTGCCAAGACCACAGAACTCCGGTCTTGAAAGACCTACATCGGCTCCCAGGACATTTCCGAGCACAATTCAAAGTGTTGGTGCTGGCCTTGAAAGCCCTAAATGGCCTCAAAGGCCCAATATACCTGAAGGAGCGTCTCCACCCCCATCGTTCAGCCTGGACACTGAGGTCCAGCGCCAAAGGCCTTCTGGCGGTTCCCTCCCTGCGAGAAGCCAAGTTACAGGGAACCAGGCAGAGGGCCTTCTCGGTGGTGGCGCCTGCCCTTCAGATGTGAAGGAAATAAGCAGCTATCCTATCTTTAAAAGACATCTGAAGGCAGCCCTGTTTAGGGAAACTTTTTAATGTTTAACAGACTACTGTATTTTAATACTTTGTTGGAAGCCGCCCAGAGTGGTTGGGGAAACCCAGCCAGATGGGCGGGGTATAAATAATAAATTATTATTATTATTATTATTCTGCCAGGCATTAGTGAGGTGTGATCATTGGCTGCTTCTCGGGCGTTATGGAGTCGTGGCAGGGGGCTGGACTGGAGAAGCCTTGCGGATCCCTTCCAACCCTGCAATCCTCTAACAGCATGACTAGGCTGGGACACAACCGGGCTGGGAGGCTCACGCCATGCCCCTCTGGCTGTAAGGTTTTTGAGGGCCGCCTAGGCAGGGATCAGGGCCCCTGCAAAGCCCTCTATCTCCTTCGTAACTGTAAAAAATGTCCCTTGCAAGCAAAGAAGGAAGGCGTTCCCGCACCTCGTTCCCCGACCACCGCTTGCTCCCGCTGTCGACGCTGTTGAAGCCTGAATCGAGGCCGCCATACTGCCGCACGGGGTAGAAATCGTCCGGGAGGCTGTGGGAACAGACACAGAAACAAGCCTCTTGGAAACAATGCTCTTCAAGCCCCTCTCCGGTGGCTAAAGCAGCTCCAGAGCCGCCTCCTCCCAGGTACAGCCTTTCTCCTCCCCTTCCTGCCCCCAGGCACCCTGCCTCCCTCCCATGGGGCAGCAGATGCTTAGCAGAGCCTGCCAGGCCCCCCTCTGCCCGCCTTACCACGTCCCGAAGCCGGCGGGGCGGGTTCCTTGTGTGAATTCTGCCAGGTCCGGCCGTGCCTTGCTGCAGGCCTCAATGTTGAGGTATTTGAAGATATGGATTTTGCCTTTGGAGCAGATCTGCGGGAGAACGGAGGCGCTGGGTCATAAGGTGGCGGCGGCGGCCCCCGCAAAACAAAGGCTGCCTGCCCCGTTTAGCGAGGAGGAGGTGCGACGAGTTGCCGGATCGCGCCTGCCTTCCCCGCCAGCCTGTGACACATCCTGGCCCCACTGAGAGCCCCCACTAAGGGCAAGATAAATGGAAAGGGTGGGGAGAGCCACAGGCCGGCTCCGGCCCCCCACCTTCCAAGCAGTCTCTGCTCTCAGCCGCCCGCCCGCCCCCGTTACCTGCGCAGGTGGGAACTGCAAAGGGTTGTTCTCCAGCAGGATGGACTGCAGGTGCCGCAGGTGGCGGTAGCAGGTGGGAATGCGGACGACGCGGTTGCAGGAGAAGTCCAGCCGCACTAAGGGCAGCTCCGCCAGCTCTGAGGTGGGGCAAAGCACAGGCGTCCGTGAGCGAGGGGCAGAAGAGGGGCAGGGAGGGCCGCCTCCGTCTCCCGTTTAGAAGCACGGGATCTGCCGGTGCCCAGATGGCGCCGGCAAAGGAGGGAGGCGCTTTGGACAAGCACTGACCTTCGGGCAGGACGGCGATTTGGTTCCTCCGGACGTTGAGGTCCCGAAGAGACTCCAGGCCGCCCACACTCGCCGGCAGGGACTGCAGCTCATTGCTGCTGACGTCCTGAGGCAGAAAAGAGGATTTGGGGAAAGGTCACAGGTGAGCCGTGCCCCATCCTGGGGGGGGGGGGGAGGGAGAGCCCTGGAGGCCGGGAGAGAGCCTTAGGGGTGCCAGTACTAAGACTGCTTTAGAGACATCTCAACTAGGGCCAGGGCCTTTTCAGTACTGGCCCCGACTTGGTGGAACGCTCTGTCCCAAGAGACCAGGGCCCTGCGGGACTTGACATCTTCTCACAAGGCCTGCAAGACAGAGCTGTTCCGCCTGGCCTTTGGTCTGGACTCAGTCTGACCCTTACGTTTCCCACCCTTATGGTCTTGATCTATGGGCTACTATTAAAACGAGGCTGCATTTTAAATTGTATGTTTAACCTGTATTTAAATTTGTTTATTTTGCTATTTTATTTTTTAATTGTAATTTTACTGGTGTTAGCTGCCCTGAGCCCGGCTCTGGCCAGGGAGGGCGGGGTATAAATAAAAACGTATTATTATTATTATTATTATTATTATTATTATTATTGCATGGGGCAGGGAGAGAAGGCTTATTTATTTCATAAAACTTACATACTAGCAGTTTTATTTTATTTTTTAAAAATCCCAACCACCACCTCAAAGCAGTTTACCCAAAAGATAAAACAATAAAATTAAAAGGACACAGACTGCCTAATGGCTGACGGGCTGGGTAAAGAGGACGGTTTTTGCCTGGCACCTAAATACATGTCATGGTAGCGCCAGGCGAGCCTCTCTGGGGAGGGCATTCCACAAATGGGGAGCCACCACAGAAAAGGGCCCGTTCTCATGTTGTCTTGGTATATTTGAGTGGGACCCCCACCACCACAATTCTACCTAGGCATCCTCGAGGCGATTTGGGGTGAGAGAGGGATACAAGTAAGCTGTCTGCAGGGGGTTGTCCTAGCGGATTGAACCATGTGATAGTTGTGTGTGTTGGGGTGGTGGTGGTCCCGTCGCCTTTTGGGTTCAGGTCTGGAGGGCCTTGGGAATCCCCCCCAACCCCCACCCCCACGTGGCTTCAGCCCAGCTGAGCGTGGAGACACCAGCGAGGCCGAACCCTGGGGGAAGACAAGCAAGAGGATGCCCTGGAGGAATTCCACCCCCGGCATTGCCGACTCACCAGCTGGCGGAGGGTACTGAGGGTGCCGATATCGTCAGGCAGGGAGACCAGCTTGTTGTTGCTGGCGATGAGGACCTTGAGGGGCAGCCGGCAGAGGCAGGAGGGCAGGGAAGAGAGCTGGTTCCGGCTGCAGGGAAGAAGACAACAGTGGAGGAGGAGAGTTCTGGCTTCCCAAATCTCAGGGGAGATTGGCAAACCAGGATGGGTGGGCTGGGGAATGAGGAAGGGAGCGGGGGCGCTTATTCCATTTTGTCTTCTCTACTTCCTGACTTTCACCCCGAGGTCCCACGGCAGGTTGCAGCATCAGAAGCAATTTGAAAAGTAAGGAAAAGGATGGGACATTCTACCCTATGTGGTGGGAGTGTAAAGAAATTAAAAAGTTTTGGGAAATGATATACAATGAATTGAAGAAAATGTTCCACCTAACATTTGTTAAGAAACCTGAAGCATTTTTGTTAGGGATCGTAGGAAAAGACCAGCCAAGGAAGTTCAAAAATATCTTCATGTCTGCGACAACGGCGGCAAGAGTCTTAATAGCACAAGGATGGAAGAACGAGGAAACGCCGACTAAAGAACTGTGGCAAGAGAAATTGATGGATTATGCAGAACTGGCAAAGTTGACACATAAACCATGGGACAAGGATAACTGCAATTTTAAAGATGAATGGGAACCTTTTACAAAGTACTTAAAGAAACAACAAAGTGAATTGGACTCCTTGGCAGGTTTTGAATAAACACTCACAAACTCTTTATTGACAATAAACAGTCAGATAAATTAAGGATCTATACCGTTTTGTAATATGCAGAGAATAGCATTTGTAGAGAAACCAGAGGCTGGAACTGAGGGAAGTCGGGGGGGGGGCGGGAGGGGGTTATTTTATGGGGAGGGGGAAAAATGGGGGCGGGAATCAAGGATGATATGTTTTAAGATAATATGTTTTGTTTAAATTCTTAATAATTTTTTAAAAAACAACAACAAGCAATTTGAAAAGATGTGAAACGGCATTGTCATAATGGGGCTATTGTTGGAATAACCTTGGGAAACTGAAAAGAAATAAATAAAAGCCGATTCGAAACAGCTCGCAACCAGGGAAACGAGGTGGGTCGTAAAAACGCGCAGCTCAGGTGGCAAAAGCCAGGGGCTGGGAGCACCTCTGTGGGGAGGAGGGAGCCCCACAGCTCTGCAGGGGCAGGCCACCCCCCTGAGGGCAGAGGAACCTCCGAGAAGGCCCCCTATGCCAATCTCAGAACCTGGGAGGGTCTATATAGTGGGCCTGAGTCGTGCAGGGCTTTCAACGCCAACGTGAGGGAATCCAGAGAGCCCTCGCCGCACCTCTGGAGAAACACCCCATTTCCCCCCTTCTCTGGCTTCCCCCCTGTGCGAGTTACCTGACGTTCAGGTAGGTGAGGGCTTGGAGGTTTGCGATGGCGGGGGGGATGCTGCGGAGGCAGTTGTGGTACAGGCTCAGCCCCTCCAGGGACATCAAGTGGCAGGCGTCTTCGGGGACCTCGGCAAAGCGGTTTCGGGAGAGGTCTGGGAAGGAAGAGAACAGGGTCTTTAAGCTCCCAGGGAGCCCCTGCAGAATCCAAAAGAAGACCCCCCCCAACACTTCCAGGTGACTCAGGCTGGCTGGCTGGCTGACAGAAGCCTCCGCCTAGGCTCTTTGCTTCAGCCCAAGAGGGGTGCTTGGGGGAGGAAGGAGTCGGGCAGCCCCACAGCGAAGCCTGCCTAGGGGCAGGTTGCTGGAGGCTGAGGGGGAAGGAGCGTTCAAAATACCCCAGATGCCAGGAACGCTTTGTGACTGGCGGGGGTCCAGTTGCGACCGTGTGGGTCTCAGGTGGGAGGCCAAGTTGTTAACAGACATCTCCATCTGGCTGGCCTCTCCTGCTCTCTCACAGAGGTGAGCAGAAGACCTGATCCACTGCACAGCAGAACCTCAGTCGCTGAACGCTTCGGGAGTCGAACGTTTCAGCTTTCAAGCGCTGACCACCCGGAAGCGAATGCTTCCGTTTCCAAACGCGCCTTGGAAGTTTGGAGGTGCTTCCGAGGTGCGTTTCTCAGTTTTTCCACAACGGATTTTGGCAACTGCGCATCAGTTGCCAAACATTTCGGAAGTCAAACAGTCTTGCAGAACGGATTCCATTTGGCAACCAAGGTTCTGCTGTATTCCGCCTTTTCCTCCGAGGAAGACACAGTTCAACCCCCCGTCAATTCTTTACAACGACCCTGCGAGGGAGGTTAGGAGGCTGCGACTGACTCCACGCTCACCCGGGAAGCTTCGGGGTGCGTTGGGGTTTGTGGTGTATTCTATTTGAACTACATGCTGCATACTGTTTCGAGATTCAGCATGGCCCAGCTTTGGAGTCGCAGAATTGGGACCCCAAGGGCCGCCAGGGCCAGGAATCACAGCTGAAGAATCTCCAAGCGCCTTAAAAACTTGCAAGGGAGGAGAGTCTGTCGGTTCCCCTGTGAATCGGCTCTGACCCTCTGAAAGTTCGTTTGAATCCCTCGCTTTGGGTCCTGCCCTCTGCAGCAGCAGAAGACAAGGTTGTGTCCAATCTTGACAGCCCTTCAGATTTCTGAAGGTGGCTCTCCGATACGATACGATAATCTCGATTGTCATTGTTCCATACAGAACAACGAAATTGGGGGGGGGGGGGGAATCTACATAAGACATTCAAAACCAACAAGCCTCCTATCCCAGCTATCCCAACCTGGTTAGCCCCCTAAAAACTCTGATACCCCATTCTTAAAATACAATATACTCCCATAGAGACTACCTTAAAGGAAAAGGGACCCCTGACCATTAGGTCCAGTCGTGACCAACTCTGGGGTTGCGGCGCTCATCTCGCTTTACTGGCCGAGGGAGCCGGCGTACAGCTTCCGGGTCATGTGGCCAGCAGGACTAAGCCGCTTCTGGCGAACCAGAGCAGCACACGGAAACACTGTTTACCTTCCTATTTATCTACTTGCATTTTGATGTGCTTTCGAACTGCTAGGTTGACAGGAGCAGGGACCGAGTAAGGGGAGCTCACCCTGTCGCGGGGATTCGAACCGCTGACCTTCCGATCGGCAAGTCCTAGGCTCCGTGGTTTAACCCACAGCGCCACCCGCGTCCAGAGAGTACCTTACACTGCGTTTAAAACCAAAATCACATTTGGATAGAAACTGCTTCTCAGGCGGCTAGTCCTGGTCTTTATAACCCTGGACCTTCTTCCAGAAGGCAGAAGCTGAAAGAGATCGTTTCCGGGGTGCGCACTATCCTGCGCGATCTCTGCCGCTTTCTTATGGCACCAGGAAGCATAGATTTGATCCAAGGTGGGAAGAGGGCACCCAATTATTCTCTCTGCAGTCTTTACCACCCTGGACAGCATTGTTTTCCCCCCGACGGTGCAGCTCCCAAACCACACACACAGACCATAAGTTAATACACTCTCAGCAGTGCAATGGTAAAATGCAATCAACAGGTCCTTTGAGAGATTATTTTTCCGGAGGATTCTCAGAAAATGTAACCTCTGCTGTGCTCTCTTCCTCAGGTCTCTGCTGTTTTCTCCCCAGGTTAGGTTGTCTCTCAACTCCATTCCCAGAAATCGAAACACCGAGACCTGTTCCAGACACTTCCCCTCAATAATAAGTGGCTGAATATTCAATTTACATTTCCTAGAGTCCTATCGGCTATGTCGTTTCTTCTCCAGGCTGAGCCTACCCAACTCCCTCAACACAAGTCAGACCAGACCGCTTCATCTCCAGCCAGACAAACCCCTGCAGGCTGCCCCTCTGGGAGTCTCTGGCCAGCTATGCCTCTGGACCCCCTCCTCCAGGAGTCTTCCCACCCTCCACCTGGGGGAATGTTGCAGGAATTTATGTATAGGTTGGGGGGGTTGCCCCTCCAGCAGATATCCTGCACATGCAGCCCACTACCAAAACCAGCACAATCGCTTTTGTGATTTGTCCCTACAAAACACTTCATCACAGTTTCTTCCTATCCATTCAAAGGGCCTTTGCTGCAAGGATACCAAATGTAAGAATTCACTGATAAATGTACCTATGTACTGGCTCACTGGGAAAACTTCAGAAATTCCTATAGACATGTGAGTATCCTGATGCCCGAGTGCCAGAGAGGTAGCCATTCCAGAATAACAAACCCAGATGAAGACAAAAGGGTGGGATTCACTCGGCTGGGAAACAGGGAAATGTAAATATCCTTTTTGTTCCACTTGATGGGTGTTTGGTGGAGGGCAAGGGGAACCATGGGGCAGGGTCCAGGATGCTCAGATCACTGCCACCCGACCTCCCCTTTCATGATGTAACCGTGATGTATGAGTGATGTAGTTTGGGGGGGTGTAACATGGGGATTAGCAGCTAATAAAAGTTTGGGGGCTCCTTTGTTCGGGGCTTCCATCTTGTTCCACCTGGTGGCAGGTGGGAGTCCTTTCCCAACAGTCTTCAATCAAGACCAAGCCGACTGGCTGCTGTTTTGCTCTGGTATTCCTGGCTGGTGTCCTTGTTTTTTGTCCAAGAGAGACCTCAGATTTCTCCGTTAACAGGAAGAAGGCGACAGAGACAAGGCCTTTGGTGTGTGTATGAATCTGCAAGCAGTCCTCCCTCTCTGAAGTCCACCAAGGGTGGAGAGCCCAGCAGGCATAGCACTCGCTTTATGCTTTGTGTCTCCTCAGATGATGTTTTGGAAGGAGGAGGAGGAGCAGCAGCTAAATTTAGAAGCAGCCCTTCCAAGTATCCAGGAAGAGAGGCTCCTCGAGAGCCCAGTGGAGGAGGAAGAGGCGGTGGGGCTGAGGCCAGCCACTTCTGCACCGGGGTGGGCTTCCTTGCAAGGAGGCTACCTTGGCAGCTGCAAGAACAACAACAAAACCCGCCTGCCTTCCAAGTTCCTGGCTCAGCTTTTGCTCCTTGAAGCATTTTGCATTAAAAATGGGTCGGTGAGGGGGTGAGGGGGAATCACAGGCTTTTTCTGCAAGGGGGAAATCTCAAGTGTTAGAAGCTCAGATATGAAAGTGGGGCGCCAGATGGCTCCTTAAACTGGGGTTAGTGTCACCAAAACAGAAGGCCTAGTTGCCATTTGGGGGCCAGACAGCTCTTAAGCTGTATTTTCCAATACAGTGGTGCCTCGCAAGACGAAATTAATTCGTTCCGCGAGTCTCTTCGTCTTGCGGTTTTTTCGTCTTGCGAAGCACGGCTATTAACGGCTTAGCTGCTTTAAGAAAAAGGAAACAAACTCGCAAGAACTCGCAAGACGTTTTGTCTTGCAAAGCAAGCCCATAGGGAAATTCGTCTTGCGGAACGACTCAAAAAACGGAAAACACTTTCGTCTTGCGCGTTTTTCGTCTTGCGAGGCATTCGTCTTGCGAGGTACCACTGTACGGCTTTTGGGTTCCGGAAATTCATTCTGATTAAATGTGACGGGAGAGAATTCTACAGGATGTGTTGCTGGTGTGTGATTCAAGGATCACCAGGCAGGCACCTTCAGGTGGTGGAGACGTCAGGCACCATCCGGGCATCTTCACCTGGTCGCAGGTGGCCAATAGCCAGGTGCAAAATGTGCCTGATCTTTCTGAAGAAGAGGCCAATTGGGGAAAGAGAATCTTCTGAAGATCGGCAGAGGCAGGAAGAGACTGAAGGAACTGGGTGAATGTTGCCCAGAGGAATGGGGGTTTTTTTGGGTGGGGAGAAAAAGTACGGGTGGTAACTATGATGAGCTTAAGATGAACTGGCTAGATCTGAGGACAAGAGCAACTCTCGCATCCTCTGGTTTTCCAGCAACCAGGATTCAGAAGCAGAGCAACGCCCCTGAGGGCAAGGTCGGCACACGCTCGACCTGGGTGCGAATGTTGCTCTGAGGATGCTGACCAGCTCACCTGTGCTGCTGCCCCCATCTCCCAATGCAGCACTTTTATGGGGTGGGGGGCAGGCAGAGAGAGGAGGGCGCTGCAGCAGCCTGGCAGATGGCGGAACGGAGCCAGCCTCTCCCCCCAAGTTAACAATAGTGACAGAACAGCTGGTGCACATTACCCTGCCCCAGACACAGATGCCCACTGTATGCGCCGGGAGGGCCCAGCTGGGTAAACGTTTTGTCAGCCATACGATCCGGAGAGGGCGGCACGAGGCCGAGAAGAAGGGAGCGTTTTGTTCTCGAGGGAGAGCCTGAGGGAGACTCTGCTGCTGGCGCAAGGGAGCTGGGAGCTGCCAGGAGGATGATGACAGGGGCCCAGGAGGAGGATATCGTAGGGAGGGGGCTCTTTGCGCAATGCCCCTCCGCCAGTGGCAGCGAAGAAGCCGCAGGAGATGCCAGCCTCAATGGGGACACCAGGCTCCGGACAAACTGGGTCTCTCTTTGGGCACCTGTGGCTGTTGGCATTCGTCTGTCTCGGAAGACAACAACAGAATGCACCTTTGGGGGTGAGCTCAAGCAATTCGCAAGAGGCAGCGTGGTCTCCAGAGCCACCAGTATCCGAACTACCAAGGAAGAGGATGCAGGACCAGCCCAATGGCCCAACTCGCCCCGCGTCCCAGGGGTCCGACGAGCTGTTGGAAATCTGAAAGTGGGGCCCAAGCACAAGGGAGGCTCTCTCCCCTCCTGTGCTTTTCAGCCATTGGGACCACTGACAGCCTCCTCCTCCTCCTCCATGGATTTGTTCAATCCTCTCATCATTTGGGACCACCTCTCCGGGTATTTCCCACGGAGGACATTACGGTCTTCAAACAAAAACATCCTGGAGATCCCAGGCCACAGGGAGGTTAGGCTGGCCTCAACCAGAGCCAGGGCTTTTTCGGCCGTGGCCCCGATCTGGTGGAACGCTCTGCCACAAGAGACCAGGGCCCTGCGGGACTTGACATCTTTCCGCAGGGCCTGCAAGACAGAGCTGTTCCACCAGGCCTTTGGCCAGGGCGCAGCCTGACTCCCTCCTTTGGCAATCCTCATAGAACTCTAGCCCAATGGTTGCCATTAATTTGATTCAGAATTGATTTTAGAATGAATTGATTTTAGAATGCTGTGTTACTTTTATTGTTGTTAGCTGCTCTGAGCCCGGCTTTTGCTGGGGAGGGTGGGATATAAATAAAATTGTAATATTATTATTATTTCTCTGTAGCTGCTTGATGTGAGAAAAGCCTTTCTGGACCAGGCCAAAGGGTCTCCTCCTAGCCCAGGTTCCTCTCCTCCAACCAGACGACACACAAGGAAGCCTTGAAAGCAGGACGCAAATGCGACAGCCCCACCCACCTGCCTGGGACCCCCAGCAAGAGCAGTGTTCAAAATCCCCCAGCCGCATTTTGCTACTGGTTTGGCTCCAACTGCATCAATGTGGAGATTTCTGGGCACCTGAGTTGAAAACGCTCCGCCTTAGTCCAGAGTTAATACCATTTCCATTGTGTCCCTTTCTCCTCCTTGCAAACTGGGACGAATGAATTGTTGTAAGAGCAAGCTACACTCAAGCTATGTAGTTGAGATTGTAGAAGTGTAGCGTTGGAGGGGGCCATCTTGTCCAACCCCCTGGTGAACAGACATTCCGTTGTGGTGCCCGTAAAACTAGATTTCTAAGGTGCCTCTGACTGTGGACGGAGAACACGGCTGTCGCAGTTGTCGCGCTCCATGCAGTTGTCCAAACCAGGGTTTCTCAAACTTGAGTCTCCGGCTGTTTCGGACTACAACTCCCATCATCCCTAGCTAGCAGGACCAGTGGCTGGAGAAGATGGGGATTGTAGTATAAAAACAGCTGGAGACCCAAGTGTAGGAAACCCTTATTCTGAAGTCATCCATTTAGCTGGAGCAAATTCCATTGTTTGCTGGGAATAATCAATGTTGCCCCTTTTTCTGCATCCTTGAAGTCCCTTCCTGCCCTGTCTCCTCTGCCTCCCTCCCCCCCAGGTCTCCTCTTCTTCTGCCCCCTCTGCCCTTCCTCATACGGCTTTTTCAACCAGCCCACGAGCTGCTTTGCAACCGTTAAGTAATAAGCAGAAGGAGGCCTGTTTTGTGTCACGCTAGGCAGAAAGGAAGGGGGTGTTCACAGGAAGGACAAGCGGCAATCTTATACTGGTGACCCCGCTCAGAGTCCGGCGAGTAGGAGTCTGCAATGGGATGCAGCTTCCTCTGGGGACTTGCGTTTTATGAACATTGGATCAGGTCCAAGGGGGCCCCTCTAGTCCAGCATCACTGTCCTCGCAGTGGCCAACCAGATTCCCATTATGGGAAGCCCGCAAGCAAAGCCTGAGCACGAGAGCCACTCCCCCCCCCCCGAAGTTTCCAGCAACTGGGATTCAGAAGCATCACTGTCGTAAGAACCTGACCCCAAGTGTGGAGGCAGAGAACAGCCACCCTGGCCAGGAGCCATCTAAAGCCTTCCGGGAATTCGTCAAATCCCCTCTGGCAGCTGTCTAGGTCAATGGCCATCACTGCCTCTGGTGGGAGGGAGTTCCACAGTTGAACTACGCACTGCTTGAAGAAGAACATTGTTTTCTCTTTCCTCTATCTAAGTCAGGGGTCCGAGGATCAAGAAGCAAGGAGCCACAAAGTCAGGGGTCCGAGGATCAAGGATCAAGAAGCCACAAAGTCAGGGGTCCGAGGATCAAGAAGCAAGGAGCCACAAAGTCAGGGGTCCAAGGATCAAGAAGCAGGGAGCCACAAAGTCAGGGGTCCGAGGATCAAGAAGCAAGGAGCCACAAAGTCAGGGGTCCGAGGATCAAGAAGCAGGGAGCCACGAAGTCAGGGGTCCGAGGATCAAGGATCAAGGAGCCACGAAGTCAGGGGTCCGAGGATCAAGAAGCAAGGAGCCACGAAGTCAGGGGTCCGAGGATCAAGAAGCAAGGAGCCACAAAGTCAGGGGTCCGAGGATCAAGAAACATGGAGCCACAAAGTCAGGGGTCCAAGGATCAAGAAGCAAGGAGCCACAAAGTCAGGGGTCCGAGGATCAAGAAACATGGAGCCACAAAGTCAGGGGTCCAAGGATCAAGAAGCAAGGAGTCACGAAGTCAGGGGTCCGAGGATCAAGAAGCAGGGAGCCACGAAGTCAGACGCAGCAGGGCAGGGAACCTGTTGCTGTGGCAAAGAGCCGAAGGCAAAATGCTGACCTTATATACCTTCCCGGCTCTTGCCACCAGGTGCTGTGAGTTACCAATCGGCCTCACCTGTGTGGCCGCGCCTTGCCTCTTCAGAACCAACTTAGGAAGGCCCCAGTCCTGGAAAGTCCTATTGGTCACAGGGCCTGGCTCCTGCACGCACACCTGACACCTGTCCTCCAGGAGGAGTCCTTTCCCTTTCCCAAGAAGAGCGATGGAGGAGATATATTTAGGCATCAGACCTGCCCTGAGTAGGGGTTTCTTTTTTCCTTTTAGGGTTGGGGGACAAGGAGTGCTGCCAAGATGTGTTGCTGTGGCCAACTTTCTTAGAAAGGTGTGCACAGATTCTGGCTGGTTTTGGGTGGCTACCCAGGCCTTGCCCCTCCCTCAACCACGGCAGGCGTGAAAGAAGCGGAAAAAATCCCCCTTATCAGTGAACGTGCAACTGCAGCACAGATTAAGCAATACTGGGGAGCTGTTACTTGGGAGGTGGGGGGGGGTGGAAGGAGGCAGGCACAGCCCTCACTTCTGGAGATAAAGGCTGCTTTCTGCTTACCCGCCTGTACAGTATTACAATAGCGGTTGGCAGTGCCAACAGAGCTGACCTGAGGAGCTGCTTGACACGCCACAGCAAAAATGCAGCGAGATGGGATTTGGAGGAACTCCACCGGTAACTTTGGCACAAATCCGCTAATCGACAAAATCTCCTCTCTTGCAATCTGAATCTGCTGGGTTCGGTCCGACCCTCTGGAGCAGGAGAAAACAAGTTTGCTCCACCTTCCAAGCCGCGTTCGAAATTAGCCAGGCGCGTTTTGCACCTGGCTTTCGGCCACTTGCGACCAAGTGAAGATGCCTAGGCGCCAGGACGGTGGTGCCCGATACCTCCACCCTCTGGGGATCCCGGATCTGGACTGTTTCTGCACCCTAAGACCCCACCCTGTAGAATTCCATCCGTTATATTCAATCTGCACAATCGGGTTGAATTTCAGAAATCAAAATGCTTTTTCTGTGCAGCCTGAGCAGGAGCCCTCCCTGCTCAGGAAGAGGTCGGAAGAGGCCAATATATGATCAAGAAGAAATGTTCTCAAAGCTCTTAAATGAGCTCAAGGTTGTCCTCTGAACTAGCCTGGCTGAGAATCAATCACAGCCAGTCCAATCGCTCGGAAAATAAGACTTTAGAGCCGTCTTGGCCCAAAAAGGCAATGGCAATGGCAACCTTGCGTTTAGGCCTGCTTCCGATTCTGGTGCCAGGAGATTACAGGAGAGGGTCTGCCGGCGCAAACAACTGCGGCTACTGTGCAACCAGGTGCAACAACCTGAGTGCTTTCCTTTTGGAAGGCAGGTACAAATTCCCCTCTCCCCACAGCTGGAAGGGACTGAGCGGGGAAGGCAGGTATCCTGCCACTGTGATAATAAAAATAATTATAATTTATTATTTATACCCCGCCCATCTGGCTGGGTCTCCCCAGCCACTCTGGGCAGCTTCCAACAGAACACTAAAACACAATAACCTATTAAACATTAAAAGTTTCCCTAAACAGGGCTGCCTTCAGATGTCTTAAAGTCTGGTAGTTGTTGCTCTCTTTGACATCTGGTGGGAGGGTGTTCCACAGGGCGGGAGTCACCACTGAGAAGGCCCTCTGCCTGGTTCCCTGTAGCTTGGCTTCTCGCAGGGAGGGAACCGCCAGAAGGCCCTCAGAGCTGGACCTCAGTGTCCAGGATGGACGATGGGGGGTGGAGAAACTCCTTCAGGTATACAGGAATGAGGCCCTTTAGGGCTTTCAAGGTCAGCACCAACACTTTGAATTGTGCTCGGAAACATACTGGGAGCCAATGGAGGTCGTTCAGGACCGGTGTTATATGGTCCCAGTCCCCAGTCTAGCAGCCGCATTCTGGATTAGTTGCAGTTTCCGAGTCACCTTCAAAGGGAGCACCATGTAGAGCGCATGGCAGTAGTCCAAGCGGGAGATAACTAGAGCATGCGCCACTCTGGAGAGACAGTCTGTGGGCAGGGAGGGTCTCATCCTGCGGAGCAGATGGTCTGATGTGTTGCAGACGCTGCCTCCTTCCTTGGGGCAGGTCTCAACCACGTGAGAGAGAGAAAGGAGATCTTGAGAAAGGTTTTGGTCTGGAGGAGCCAGGAAGGAGGGAAGCCCATCGTCCCCCCCTCCTGCAAAGGCTGCCCCCCGCCTCTCCTCGGGAGCTTCCTTCCTTCCAGCTCTTGCTTCAGATCCAGAGGCAGAGAGAGGAGCTACGTGCTGCTGCAGCAACAACAACAGCAGCCCCCGTCTCCCTCCGTCCGTGTCCTGCGTCTGAACCCCTTGGCGTCCTTCCCTGCACACACGACTGCTTCAGAAGGGGCTCCTCCCACTATCCTGGCAACAGAGGCTCTCCCCAAGGAAGAGGCAACACACACAAGCCCCGGATCAAGGCCACTCCGCTGTCCAGCCCCAAGAGCATGGAAGGAGCATCTGCCGAACCAGACCCAGCATCCTGTCCTCAGAACTGAGGAATCTCAGATAGACTGCCCCTGGCCCTGGAGGTTCCATCAGGACATCGGAAGAGCCTGGCTGCAGGGTCAGGCCACAGGGGCCCATGGAGCCCAGCAGCTTGTCCTCACGGGGGCCGACCAGACGCCCATTATGGGAAACCAGCGAGCGGGATCCGGGCACAAGAGCAACACCTCCATGAATCTGCCTAATCCTCTTGTAGGTTCCCGAAAGGAGGATGTGAAAGGGAACGAGAGAGGGGTTAAGGTGGGGGGCAAGGTGTCTTTCCAGCAGCATTTGCGAGCCTGGTGCTTTCCAGATTTGGCTTTTTTTTTGGACTACAACTCCCATCAGCCCCCAGCCAGCATGGGCAATAGTCAGGGGGGGCACCGGGTTGGGGGAGGCTGCGTCAAAGGGCTGCAGGCAGACTCAGGCCCGGCTTCTCCTTCAGAGGCATGCAAGTTGCGGCACTAAATCACCCCCCCCCCCCGCATCCTAGCTATAACGGAGAAAATTACACATAATTTGAGATTTCAGCTACAACCTCCAGACGCTATTTATACGACCTGGCATTCCTTTCTTACATATACAGCGGAACCATCCTTTTCGAGACAACCTTCGTCACAAAGCTGGCAAATCGGGAACTAGACTTGATCACCTAAGAAGGCTGGTATTCTTTTTACATGGAGACAACATCTATTATTCCCACTTTTTCTTTTCACGCCTATTTCAACCCACATACTTATTCGACGTGCCCCTTCCATAGTTTCGCTTTTCGTCTTTTAATTCCCATCTCCTTTTTTAACGGCTCTCCCTGTTTTAGACGCATTATAAAACCAAATTTTAAAATCTTAAAGTAGGGCTGGGCGATAGGACATAACCTAGGTTTGAACTCCATATCGTGATAACGGTTTCATAAGATTTTACCTGGCAATATATCGCGAATCGTGATGCGCATGTGTGGGAAAAGCCATGATGCCAGCCATAGCTTCAACTCTGTTTAAGACATTGTGATATGTTGGTATATCACAATGTTTAGCTGGTGGTATATCATGGTACGACAAGGCTGTATATTGCCTCCCTGCTTATTTAACTTATATGCAGAATTCATCATGCGAAAGGCTGGACTGGATGAATCCCTAGCCGGAATTAAGATTGCCGGAAGAAATATCAACAACCTCAGATATGCAGATGACACAACCTTGATGGGAGAAAGTGAGGAGGAATTAAAGAACCTTTTATTGAGGGTGAAAGAGGAGAGCGCAAAATATGGTCTGAAGCTCAACATCAAAAAAACGAAAATCATGCCCACTGGTCCCATCACCTCCTGGCAAATAGAAGGAGAAGAAATTGAGGCAGTGAGAGATTTTACTTTCTGGGGCTCCATGATCACTGCAGATGGTGACAGCAGCCACGAAATTAAAAGACGCCTGCTTCTTGGGAGGAAAGCAATGACAAACCTAGACAGCATCTTGAGAAGTAGAGACATCACCTTGCCAACAAAGGTTCGTATAGTTAAAGCTCTGGTTTTCCCAGTAGCGATGTATGGAAGTGAGAGCTGGACCATCAAGAAGGCTGATCGGCCAAGAATGGATGCTTTTTAATTCTGGTGCTGGAGGAGACTCTGGAGAGTCCCATGGACTGCAAGAAGATCCAACCTCTCCATTCGGAAGGAAATCAGCCCTGAGTGCTCACTGGGAGGACAGATCCTGAAGCTGAGGCTCCAAGACTTTGGCCACCTCATGAGAAGAGAAGACTTCCTGGAGAAGACCCTGATGTTGGGAAAGATGGAGGGCACAAGGAGAAGGGGAAAACAGAGGATGAGATGGTTGGATAGTGTTTTCGAGGTTACCAGCATGAGTTTGACCAAACTGCGGGAGGCAGTGGAAGACAGAGGTGCCTGGCGTTCTCTGGTCCATGGGGTCACGAAGAGTCGGACACGACTAAACGACTAAACAACAACAACAACATATCATGGTATTGAAAACCAGACATTGTCTAGCCCTAATCTTTACCAAACGCCTAACCCAAACGTATTTTTCAAGGCCTAGTCACTTGATTTGGAGAGATAATCTCTAGTAGGCAGACATCTGCAATGGACAGGGGTGCAACTGCAGGTAGATACAACCCATGGATTGTCACCTGAGGCCCTTCTTTGTGCTGCCTCCTCCGCGGAAGGAACATCAAAACGGGGCCTTTTCGCCGGTGGCTCCCCATTTGCAGAAAGCTCTCCTTAGGGAAGCCCGCCAGGCGCCACCACTGTATATCTTCAGGCGCCAAGCAAAAACATCCCTCTTCAGCCAGGCCTTCCAGCTACCTGTGGCCTTTTAGAGCTGAGGCTCATTGGTTGCTTTTAATGCATCCCCCTGCCCTGGTTTTAACACACATATATCTTTGCACGTCATTTTGTAAGCGGCTTTGAGTTGCCGTGGCAAAAAAAAGAGTGACTAATTAATTTAACTAATAAATAAAGAGCAGCGATCATCACGCCATGCGCATGGGAGGAGTTGCCACGGCAAAAAAGAGAGACACTAATTTAATAAATAAATAAAAGAAATAAGAGAGTGGCTGGCGATGGTCGTGCAATGCGCATCTGAGGTTAGGCCTAGATGTTCCACTGGCTCAGTTGCCCCCCCTGCCCGCCCCTGTGCGGAAACGGCCCCACGGCCCACCCCCCAAAAGGACGGAGGGGAGATCCGCCCCGAAGCCGGTCAGCTCCCCTCCTGGAGGGCAGAGGGAAAGGGGCTGCCTTGCAAACTGATCTCTTGCAGAACCGCCAGGCATTCTTGCAGCCTGCCTGCCTCCTGCAAAGACGGACGGAGGAGGCAGCTGCCCCTTCCTCTCCCTCTCCTTCCCACCCCCCCCCCCAGCCAGAGCACAGGGGAGGGGGAACGACACCCACCCACCCCGGCTAAAAATAAGAGCTGGGGGAAAAGAAACCCCCAACCCACCAGATGTTTCCTTTCTGGGATAAAAGGAGGACTTTTTGAAGAAGTCGCTGCTGCTGCTGCTGCTGGCTGGCCGGCTGCACATTCCTTGCAGGTGGAAACGTTGGGTGGGAGCCAGGAGGGAGTCTGGCTTTGGGGAGGGGGCCTTCTCCTCTAGCTAAAGGTGCTCTGATGGGGGGTGGACAGGAAAAAGGCCCCAGAAGACAAGGCTGCAAGGATGGCTCCCGGGGGGGGGGGGGGACATGGAGGCCACTTCTGAGTATTCTTATATTTATATCTCACTTAAACCTGGCAGGGTATCTCTGGGAGAAGAAAAGGCAGAGGAGTAAACCCTATGTAAATCCAGAGAGGGGTCCCCAAGACTGTTGGACAATGCCTTGTACGCCTCCGCCCAGCAACTCCTGCAGCTAAGCTGGTGCCCAATGTCCTGCTCTGATTTCCTTTGGACCACACCAGCAAAGCCGAGGGGGGGGGGGTCTTCTCATCTGGGCAGCCCAGGACCCCCAGACACACCGCCCAGGCTTGCACCCCAGGGAGGCCACTTTGCCTTCACCCCCGGAGACGCACTCCGTTGTCTCTTGAGACAGACAGATGCCAGCATCATCTATCTCTCAACCTTCTTCCTTCAAAGAGCACAAGGTGGCGTATCTATTTCTCCCCCTGCATCGCCACAACAACCCTGTGAGGCGGGTAATAATAATAATAATAATAATAATAATAATAATAATAATAATAATTTATTTATACCCCACCCAGCTGGCTGGGTTTCCCCAACCGCTCTGGGCAGCTTCCAACAGAACACTAAGAAGAGAATAAAACTTCAAACATTAAAACCGTCCCTAAACAGGGCTGCCTTCACATGTCTTCTAAAAGTCAGATAGTTGTTTATTTCCTTGACATCTGATAAGGCGGGCGCCACTACCGAGAAGGCCCTCTGCCTGGTTCCCTGTAACCTCACTTCTCGCAGGGAGGGAACCCCCCAGAAGGCCCTTGGCGCTGGACCTCAGCGTCTGGGCAGAACAATGGGGGTGGAGACGCTCCTTCAGGTATACTGGACTGAGGCCGTTTAGGGCTTTCAAGGTCAGCACCAACACTTAGGTTAAGAGCGAGGGACTGGTTCCCAAGGCTGCATCCTCACAGCCAAGTGGGGTGGGATGGCAAGGAGTCTTTGGAGCAGCAAGAGAACGGGGGGGGGGCTGTGGGGGGGCAAGGAAGATTCTCCAGGACGTCCCTGCCCAAAGATGCCTACAAGGCGGAAGGAAGAGGGCTGGGGAAACGATGGTGGGGGTTTTAGGATAGGAATGTAAGAAACTGCCTTGCACCAGAGCAAGTCAGACTTCTGGTGCATCTGGCTCAATACTGTCTACACTGGCTGGCAGCAGCCGCTCCCCAGGGGTTTCTGGCAGCCCTACCTGGAAATGCCATTAGGGGCTGGGCCTGGGACAGCCTGCATGCAACGCTAACGCTCTCCCGCTGAGTTAAAAAGGCCCTTCCCCAAAGCAGAGATTCGCAGAACTGCGGAGTTGGAAAGGGCCCCAGGGGTCATCTAGTCCAACCCCCTGGAATTGTGGCTGAAAGGTCCCTGACAAACGGCCACCCAACCTCTGCTATAAAAACTTCCAAGGAAGGAGAGTCCGCCACCTTCCGTCTATTCTCTCACTGTCAGAAAGACCCTCCCGATGTTTAGTCGGAATCTCCTTTGTTGTGGTTTGAAGCCCTGGGTTCAGGTCCGCCCTTCTGGAGCATCAAGAAACCAGCTTGCCCCACCTCCCATGTGACAGCCCTTCAGGTATTTGAAGGGCTCCTCTTCTCCGGGCCAAACACCCCCAACTCCTTCAAGCGCTCTCCCCAAAGAGAGCTTGGCTCCCAGATCCCAAAAGGCTTGGACTTTGCTGGGTCAGCTGCTGCAAAAACGTGAGAGCATTTCAACGTGGCCCCCCAAAAGTTCTGGACTGCACCCCCTGCCAGCTCTATCTGGAGGAGCTGCGCCCCCACGAGCCCCCCTGGCCATGTGGCCCTGCAAGGGCTGGTGGGAGTTGTAGTCTGAGTGATCTGGAGGGCGCCAGGACTGGGGAAGGCTGTCTTCAAGCGAATGTTCACGCACACCTCCCAGGGCTGAGATCTGCGAATCGTCAGTAGACAGCTGAGAGGCCTGGCATGAGTGGGGGGGGGGAGGTCTTTGGGGACTGGAGGGACCCCGTCCCCCTCTGACAGCCGTCTCTCTCTCCCCGCCCCCCCCCCCTGAAACAAGAGTCCCATTTCACAGCTGCCGTTGGCATTAACATTCCTCAGGCAAGGCGGCCAGGCCAGCCGGTTGCCCAAGACACCCTCCGGGGAAGCTGTGGGGCTGGACCGGTCCTGCTCCCCATTCACTCTGCAAACCCATTTCAGGCTCAAATCGCAGATTTTGACCCACTGGGGTGCTTGAGTCCATGGCCCCCTCCACCAATGGGAATATCCCAAGCCGGGGGGGGGGCATCCCTTCTGCAAGCCATACGGAGAAAACGGAATAGTTACGCTCTGCCTCCACAGTTTACTTATTCATTTATTTTCAAAGGATCATAGAATTGTCGAGCTGGAGGGGAACCCAGGGGTCATCTAGTCCAACCCCCCAAAATGATATTCCACCTTTTTATTATATCTATTTTATATCCCTCTTTTTTCTAGAAGGAGCTCAAGGTGGCGTACATGCATCTCTCCCCCCCCCCCCCCGGATTCATTTAACACTCACAACAACCTTGTGAGGTAGGACAGACGGATAGAAGGCAGCGACTGGCTCAGTAGGAGATGATATTAACAGGCAGGGTTGTAAGTTGTTTTTATATGTTAACGACAGCAGCAAGAATATTACTGGCACAAAAATGGAAACGAGAAGAGCAACAGACGAAAGAAGAACGGAGGACGAAGTTCACGGACCACACAGAATTAGATAAATTAACAGGAATGATTCGAAACCTGCGAGATCAGAGATTCTTAGAGGACTGGAGTAAATATATGAATTATTTGAAAAGTAACTGTGATCCTTAGTAGGATTGCAAGAAGTTTTGTAAGGTGGATTATCTGAAATATTACAAGAAAGACTATGAGAAGAATTATTAGTTAAGGACAATTAAATGCAATATAGAAGTTAAGAAATGCAAAATAAGTGATAAAGAACGGAAAATCACCGGAGGTGTTGACGGAAGTCTAAAATAGTGCATAAGATGAGAAGATATGTTGTATGACTGTTGGAACTGATATATTTAAAAAATCAATAAAACTGTGTACGAAAGCAAATATATATATATATATATATAAAAAGGCAGCAACTAGCCCTAGGTCAGCCAGCCAACTCCATGGCCAAACGGCGATTTGAACCCTGGATCGGTGCCCCCGCCCCCTCCAGCTTCACTTCCTGCAACTTCCCCGCCCCCAGAAACTGGGCCAGACCTCTGTACCTTGCTGAAGGCAGGTGGATAGCGCCTTCCCTTCTCCCCCGCCCAAGGCCTGGCCCCTCTTGCGGTCAAATTCCATAATCATAGAATTGCGAGGGACGCCCCAAAGGTCATCTAGCCCAACCCCCTGCAATGCGCGAGTCATAGCTAAGTCGTCCCTGACTGATGGTCACCCCCTCTGTTTTAAAACCCCTAACCAAGGCCCACCACCTTCCCAGGAAGTCCGCTCCACTGTCAAACAGCTCTTATCTTACCCTCCGAAAGTTTTTCCCACCCCGGAAATGCTGATCTGGCAACTTCTCTTGCCTGGACCCTTTATTTTGGGGGGTGGAGATCCGGATTCGAATCAGAGGAAGCGTTTGTCCCTCTGCTGTGGTGGGCAGCCCCTCTCCCCCCCTCCCTGACACAGATTCCCATCTTTTCTCACGTCCCAAACGCCTTCTCCTCTGTGTGGGGTCCCTGCTTTATCTCCCGAGTTTGCTGCACTGCAGGACAAGGAAGGGGGCCTTTCAGCCTCTGTGCTCTTTCTCACAGCCCCCCCCCCTCCGAGATAAGCAGCAGAGGAGGCAGCTCAAAGTGTGGGAAACCTTCCTAATCGCCCCTGCTGAGGCCGCCCAGCACCCAAGGGGCAAGGCGCTTCTTCCTTTTCCCAGCCCTTCGTCTCCCGCAGAACACAGGCTGAGGGCAGGAGCCACGCTGGCCCGCAAGGAGACATGGAGCCACAGAGCTGGAAGGGAAACCTGAGGGTCATCTGGCCTGACCCGCTGCAATGCAGGAATAGGCAGCTGTCCCGTACGGTACGCAGGCTGAGACCCTACCTGCCTGTGGACTGCCTCGCCAGAGTGGTGCATGCTCTGGTTATCTCCCGCTTGGACTACTGCCATGCACTCTACGTGGGGCTACCTTTGAAGGTGACCCAGAAACTACAACTAATCCAGAATGCAGCAGCTGGACTGGTGACTGGGAGCGGCCACCGAGACCACATAACACCAGTCCTGAAAGACCTTCATTGGCTCCCAGTACGTTCCTGAGCACAATTCAAAGTGTTGGTGCTGATCTTTAAAGCCCTAAACAGCCTCGGTCCAGTATATCTGAAGGAGTGTCTCCCATCGTTCTGCCCAGACACTGAGGTCCAGCACCAAGGGCCTCCTGGCGGTTCCCTCCCTGCGAGAAGCCAAGTTACAGGGAACCAGGCAGAGGGCCTTCTCGGTGGTGGCACCCGCCCTGTGGAACGCCCTCCCACCAGATGTCAAAGAGATAACCAACTACGAGACTTTTAGAAGACATCTGAAGGCAGCCCTGTTTAGGGAAGCTTTTAATGTTTAACAGACCACTGTATTTTAATACTTTGTTTATTTAATAACTTATTATTTATACCCCACCCATCTGGCTGGGTCTTCCCAGCCACTCTGGGCAGCTTCCAACAAAATATTAAAATACAATAGTCCTTCAGATATTGTTACGGAAATTCGGAAATGACTGGCAGAATCCGAGACCAGGGAGAAGAGTTGGTGGAAGAAGATTGTAAGAAATTTAAAGATTATCTACAGAATCATTGTAAAATTAATGAATGCTAAAATGATGTCGGAATGAAATGAAGCGGTTTTAGCAACAATGTTAAAAAGGAGTATGTAAAAATGGATTGTTAATAGATGAAAATATAAAGTTATAATATGTTAAGATAAAGAATTAAGATAAAATCAAAGAGGGAAAGGATTTGCTGAATTAACCATTTGAACTGGAATACAAAAAAGGGAGGTGTGAGGAGGTCAGGGAAACAAGTAAATGAAAGGCAAGACATAGAAAGATGGATTGACTTTTAATTGTTTTTATTTTTTTCTGTATTTTGTATCTTTTGTTTTCTTTTTTTCTTACTTTTTTACTACTTTTGTAATCTCTTTTGAAATTTCAATAAATATCATTTTAAAAAAACAAAAAAACAGATATTGTTACGGAAATTACGGGGGGGGGGGCACATCTTTAAAGTCGTTAAATGTTACAAATATTACGCATAAAGGTATCCTTTCGCCTTGACAGCTCAGGGAATGAATTTACTTAGTTTTAAAAACCATATAAAATCAACTCCTTTGCCAGTTTCCTTCATTCCACCGACGACTGGCTTCATTGGCCAAGGACTTGGAAACCACTTGTTTCCCACCATAATCCCTCAAGCGGGAGATGACGTACTCATAGCTGTCAATCGCTGGGCAAAAGCTCTCCTCCGGACTTGCCCAGGTGGCAGACTATGAAAACCAAAGCTCTATTGTCCCTTTGTAGTAGGTGGTTAGAATGTACTTCCCAAATATATATCCTGTATCCGCCTGTTGTCCCAACACATTTCTCCTATGTTAATCACGTATAACCCTCCCCTTTTCTGATGTAGCGATGATGTAGTGATGATGCTTAATGAACTGGGGTAAGATAGAAACTTTTAAAAGTCCTTGTCATCCCATCCTCGGGGTTCAAAATTCCTCGTTGAACCTGTTGCGCAATAAACTTTGGTCTTCAGCTATTTGCTCCAGTTGGACAGCATCTTAAAAAGCAGAGACACCACCTTGCCAACAAAGGTCCGTATAGTTCAAGCTCTGGTTTTCCCAGTTGTGATGTATGGAAGTGAGAGCTGGACCACAAAGAAGGCTGATCGCCCAAGAATGGATGCTTTTGAATTCTGGTGCTGGAGGAGACTCTGGAGAGTCCCATGGACTGCAAGAAGATCCAACTTGTCCATTCGGAAGGAAATCAGCCCTGAGTGCTCACTGGAAGGACAGATCCTGAAGCTGAGGCTCCAAGACTTTGGCCTCCTCATGAGAAGAGAAGACGCCCTGGAAAAGACCCTGATGTTGGGAAAGATGGAGGGCACAAGGAGAAGGGGACGACGGAGGACGAGATGGTGGGACAGTGTTCTCGAAGCTACAAACATGAGTCTGACCAAACTGTGGGAGGCAGTGGAAGACAGGGGTGCCTGGCGTGCTCTGGTCCAGGGGGTCACGAAGAGTCGGACATGACTAAAAAACTAAACAACAACATTTGATCCGGTTGGTGGCTGGACTCCTTCCTTTATTCCGCAGGGACCCGCGGGCTCTGCCCGACGAGCTGGGTGACTGAGCAGCCTCACACCTAGATTTTTTCCGTAACAGATATTAAAAGCTCTCCTGTCTTTCCCTGAGCTCA
This sequence comes from Podarcis gaigeae, assembly GCF_964106915.1. NCBI lineage: Eukaryota > Metazoa > Chordata > Lepidosauria > Squamata > Lacertidae > Podarcis > Podarcis gaigeae. The sequence goes on from NC_139689.1 coordinate 1,665,031, forward strand.
CCCAAACTTGACTTGGGCTCCTTTTCCTCCCTGCAAACGTGGGCTAAGCTTCATTCCACCCCTTTAATTCTTCCGCAGCTTCCCTTGGAAACGCCAGGGGAGCTGCTGGCGAAGCAGCAGAGATCCAAGGAGTTTGAAGGGGAGGCGTGGGGAGAGAATCGCTTGTTCTTGAGTCACACCACTGTTCCTTCGAGCGCAGTTCGGGGGGGGGGGGGAGTCGCTCCTGGAAATGCCAGCAGGAATTGAAACTGGCACTTCCTACTGGGCAAAGGATTTGGGGCATAGCATTCAGATTGCAGACTGGGAAAAAGTTGTGGGAAACGGGATCTGAAATTCGCGGCACGCCGTACGCGGAAGGAAAATGATATGGAAATGGTGGTATCTGACTCCTAGCAAGCTAGCAAAAATGTATAGAACAAGTACGAATACCTGCTGGAATTGTAAAGAGGAAAAAGGAACCTTTTATCATATGTGGTGGTCGCGTAAGGTAATAAAAGCTTTCTGGGAAATGATATATATAGCAAACTGGAAAAAATGTTTTAAAATAACTTTTAACTTTTAACCATAAGCCTTTTTATTAGGAATTGTAGGTACCAATATACCAATGGAGCAGAAAGGACTTTTTATGTATGTGACAACAGCCACATGGGTGGAAAGAAGCCCCAAAGAGTCCCTGTCGTGGAGGAAAGGCAAATTAAGATGTTGGACTACGCCAAAACGGCAAAACTAAGTGGAAAGCTAACTGGAACCAAGAGGACAGAAACTTCAAGAATTTTTTTTAATTTATCTAGAAGTCCACTGTAAGCAGATGAAAACATTAGCAGGATTTCAATCCCACTTGTAATCTAATAAATACTATGGATAATATGGACAGATATAAAATATAGCTAAAGATAAAGGTACCCCTGCCCGTATGGGCCAGTCGTGTCCGACTCTGGGGTTGTGCGCCCATCTCACTCAAGAGGCCGGGGGCCAGCGCTGTCCGGAGACACTTCCGGGTCACGTGGCCAGTGTGACGAAGCTGCATCTGGCGAGCCAGCGCACGGAAACGCCGTTTATCTTCCCACTAGTAAGCGGTCCCTATTTATCTACTTGCACCCGGGGGTGCTTTCGAACTGCTAGGTTGGCAGGCGCTGGGACCGAGCCGCGGGAGCGCACCCTGCCGCGGGGATTCGAACCGCCGACCTGACGATCGGCAAGTCCTAGGCGCTGAGGTTTTACCCACAGCGCCACCCACGTCCCTATAAAATATAACAAAAAAAATTCCTTCCAGTAGCACCTTAAAGACCAACTAAGTCAGTTCTTGGTATGAGCTTTCGTGTGCATGCACACTTCTTCAGATACACATATCTATAAAATATAGATTAAGTTATAATATGCAGTTGGAAACATTAAACTTAGGACCCACGGAGGGGATGGGGAGGAAGGTCTCGAGATTCAGAGAAATCTCTGTATATGGAAATGTGTTTGGTTTTATTATAAATGTATATTTGAAATATCAAATAAAAACTATTTTTAAAAAAAGAACTTTGCACAGCAGCAGAGAACAGGCCTGGAGTGCAGGGGGGTCCCAAATTTGCCAGCCAGCAGCAGACAAGCAAGTGGTGGAGGGCCAACCTCGAGGGCCATGGGGAGGGGTCCTCTGACCTCCCCCTCCACCACCACCGAGAGCAGCCGCTAGCCAGTCCGAGGACAGACAGAGAAAATGTCTCCAATGACCAAGGGATCCACCATCAGATCAGGTAGCATGTCCATGGCTACAGCCTGCACCAAAAACACACACACATCCACTGTTTCGTGGGGCCGCAATGGTGCAAAAATGTGGTTACAAAGCATGGATCCACATGGATCCTCAGGATTTTTGCATTGGGCTACCCCAAATTCACCATCAGATCACATAGCATGTCCATGGCTGCAGCCTGCACCAAAAACACACACACATCCACTGTTTCGTGGGGCTGCAATGGCACAAAAACCTGGTTACAAAGCATGGGACCACATGGATCCTCAGGATTTTTGCATTGGGCTACCCCAAAATCACCGTCAAATCACACATCTGTGGCCACAGCATGAACCACAAAAATTATACATCCACTGTTTGTTCAGAATATTTTTTTCCCTTGTTTTCCTCCTCTAAAAACTAGGTGCGTCTTATGGAGCGAAAAATACAGGTACCTCTCGGCTTCAGGTCACCTCCAAGAACAAAAAGCACTTCCTCATAGTGGAAAGTGCACCCCCCCTCCGCCCCCAAACCAAGCAGGGACCAGCTCCGAGGGGATCAAAGAGGCTTCCCCAGTTGAAGAGCAGCACACAAAACTTTCCTTTGTCCACACCGAGGGAGGTGTCTAGAATCCCCTGCGGAAGGGGGAGGGAAAAAAAACTTGCCAGATGTCTTCCACTCCCTGAAACCAGATCCAGACCTCTCTTGCCGCCCACACGCTTTTGTCTCAGCCTTTTTTCTTTCTCCAAATGCACTACGACCCAAACTTCCAGCCCTCGATTGTGGAGAAGTGTTTGGAAATGAGACTGACAAGTGTTTCCTGGAGGCCAAGAAGCCTAACGGGGGGGGGGGGGGTGTTCCAGGGTTTGGAAGGAGGGGAGCAGGAGGCCTGTGCCTTGCTCACTGCAGCCGCTTGGTCTCCCTGAACCCCCCCCCTTTCCACTCAAAACCAGACCTTGCCACCGTGATCCTCGCCCACATGCTAAGCTGCCAACCAAATCCAGGCGCGGCTGCAGGTGAAATCTCACTGTGCTGAGAGCTGGGGGCTTCCATGTCCCCAAATAATAACAATAATAATAATAAATTTTATTTATAACCCGCCCTCCCCAGCCAAGACCAGGCTCAGGGCGGCTAACACCAGATATAAAACAATTGATTGAAATACAACTTAAAAAACAAGATTAAAATACAACATTAAAATGCAGCCTCAAAAACTTTTTAGGGGATGAAAACGTCAAGTCTTCACCAAGGCTAAGTATCCATACTGGTCCTACGTGGGCCAGAAAAAAAGCCAGGGAAGTCCCCAAATAGGAGTTCCAACACAGAAGGAGAAAGGAAAAAAGGAAAGAGGGGGAAGGGATCAAGTTGATTCCAAGCCAAAGGCCAGGTGGAACAACTCTGTCTCACAGGCCCTGCGTAAAGAAATCAGATCCCGCAGGGCCCTGGTCTCATGAGACAGAGCGTTCCACCAAGTTGGAGCCAGTGCTGAAAAGGCCCTGGCTCTGGTTGAGGCTAATCTAACTTCTTTAGGGCCCGGGACCACTAGGGTGTTGCTATTTATGGACCTTAAGGTCCTCCGCGGGGCATACCGGGAGAGGCGGTCCCGTAGGTACGAGGGTCCTAGGCCGTGAAGGGCTTTAAAGGTCAAAACCAGCACCTTAAATAACATACAGTCCCAGGCCCTATGCCAGACCTGGACCCCCACCAGCCAGCCAGGGCCCCTCCCTTGCCCACAAACCTCCAGCAAACCCCACCTTTGCACCACACCCTTCAACAACCTGGCGCCAGGTGTTTTGCAGTACAACTCCCCAGCGCCAGTATCGTATGGCCATGTTGGCTGGGGCTGATGGGAGTTGCAGTCTCAAACCCCTGGTTGGGGTTTCAAGGAAGGAACCCCCTGAGGGGGGTTAAATTCTTCTTGAAGCAACTTGCCAGATCTCCGACACAGGAGCCCACATGTTTGGGAGGGACGCTGCCTCCTTGCGGTGCCCCGGCCAGTTACTAGGGTCCCTCGCCAAGGCAAATATTAGCTCACAGCTTCTTCCCAATAGTAACGGGGGGGCGGGGGGGGGGGACTGCTGGCGCTCAAGAGTCCTTCCTCAGCACCAAGGAGACCCAAACAAATCAAGGTGAATTCTCTCTCTCACTCACACACACACACACACACACACACACACAAGCAGGTACTAATAAGAAATATCTCGAAAACTGAAATGGGGTGTGTTCAGTTTACGATACGATAATCTTTATTGTCATTGTCCCATACAGAACAACGAAATTGAAAAATCTACATAAAACATTCAAAACCCAACAAGCCTGCTATCCCAGCTATCCCAGCCTGTTTAGCCCCCTAAAAACTCTGATACCCCATTTTAAAAATACAAAATACTGCCATACAGACCAGTGGCGTAGCCTGGGTTGTCAGCACCCGGGGCAAGGCAAGTAATTTGCGCCCCCTAACCCGTAGATTTTGCGCCCCCTAACCCGGGGAGCGCCCCCCCAATGTTGCGCCCGGTGCGGCCGGCCCCCCCTGCACCCCCCACGCTACGCCACTGATACAGACTCCTTACACTGCGTTTAAAACCAAAATCACATTTGGATAGAAACTGCTTCTCAGGCGGCTAGTCCTGGTCTTTATAACCCTGGAACTTTTTCCAGAAGGCAGAAGCTGAAAGAGATCATTTCCGGGGTGTGCACTATACTGCGCTATCTCTGCAGCTTTCTTATGGCACCTGGAAGCGTAGATTTGATCCAAGGTGGGAAGAGGGCACCCAATTATTCTCTCCGCAGTCTTTACAACCCTGGATAGCATTGTTTTTTCCCTGGCCGTGCAGCTCCCAAACCACACACACAGACCATAAGTTAATACACTCTCCACAGTGCAATGGTAAAATGCCATCAACAGGTTTAAATTAGGTGCCGCTTTTTAAACCCAAGCCAGGTGGGATGGGTGCTGCTTTCAAGGTGGTGGGGCAGAGGAATGGGGTAGGGGGCCTTATTGTGCTGCTGCCTGGCAGGGCTCAGTGGGGGTTTTACTGGCCATGTGCAAACTACTCAGGCACATGCCACAGGGAGGCTTTCTCCAGGGCTGGCTTGACCTGTGGCTTGAATCGGGGGCACAGCTGCAACGGAAAACATCTCTCTTGCGCTCTAACTATCCAGCTTTGATTTCACCCCCAAAACACACTCTTCCACCGTCTCCCGAGACAGGCGGATGCCAGCCAACCAACTTAAGGCGTGCAAAACATAGAGCGAGGCTCCTCCTGCATGCCCTGCGCTCCAGGTGCCTGTGAATGAGTGGGGAAGGCCCCACGGGGCCCTAGACTGTGGCTGGCTGTTGTGTGGGTGCCGTTAGGGAGTGCTTTTGCTGGGGGCTCAAATCCTGGGACCTCCCTCTCCTTTGCCCCCAACACTACTGGGGTGTTTTCTTTGCATGCGGAAGCTGAAAGGGATGGTGGATGCTCCCCTCCGACGTGTCCATGGCAGGGCGCGATCCCTCTCTCCTCCTCCCCAACCCCATGCCCTATGGAGCGAGGCCACTGCGATGTGGCTGTGGGGCATTCTGTGCCATCTTGACAGCTGCGGTGTCGCCGGCTGCCTTCTCCTCATGGGGTCATCGCGGCTTGCAATATCTGTAACTGGCGAAGTGGGCCGCAGATTCCCTTTACGCTTGGTGGCGGAGAACCTGACTTTCTTTAGCCTTTCTGCCCTCCACTTCCACTTTGGCGGGCAGATTCCATGTTGGCTTACCTGCAAAATGTCTCTGGACCTGGCCACCCACCTGTTAAATCCCATGTGTGTGTGTGAGCACATTTCATTTCATCCCATGTGTGTGAGGTCCATTTCTCTGGTTGCTGTTTGGTGGTGTTGTGGTTTTTTTGGAAACAGGGAAGTGCCTGGGAAACAGCCACAGACTCGACGCTTTCCTATGCCTCCAGCCGACTCATGCCAGAACCAGATGCTTAAATAGGTCAGGACAGGTCCTGGGGGCAGATTCGCCCTACAATTCCCCTTTCTTCTGCTCGCTCTGAGACTCCAAACATGGACGCAGAGGGCCTTGCTTCCGTTTCCAAAACACAAGCCGAGAAATTCGGCGAGACTCCGTGAAGCCAAGGAACTTGTTAAGGAAACATAAATTCCTGGAGGAAGCTACATCACATCACAGGCTACGAGAAGGGTCACCTACGGCTGGTGTGAGATCGCCCATTTATCCAAACAGCAGTCACTCCCCCCACCCAAAAATTTTTTCCAGCTAGCTTAAATTTTCACCCTGGCAGGGTTGCCATGTGTCCTCTTTTTCCAGGACGCGCCCTCTTTTTCACGGGTATTTAAAAGGAGAGTTGCCATAGCAATATATGTTTAAAAGTAGAAGTCGGCAAATGTGTCCTCTTTTTTTGCTCTTCAGAACGTGGAAGCCCTAGCAGGCCCCTAAAAATATTGGAGAGCAGTCTGTGAGTTGGTTGAAGGGACTATATAGAAAAGGGCAGCGGGGGCGAGGCATGCTTACTCCAGAGGAGAAGACACCGGGAGGGATGGTAGATGCACGAGAGCAGAAAGGGAAAATACGATAAGAGGCTTCGATTATTCAGAAGTGGGCGACTCACTGGTTCTTCCCAGCGGACAAGAGGAGGGGGAGGGTGGGAGAAAGAGGAGAATCAGAGGAGCTTGTCTGGATCCTCGGCCGGCTGCAGAAACACTCCCAATTATAATCCAATCGACATTCCACAAAAGAAGAATTTCATTTCCGCACGATGTTGCAATGGGCCACATGACTCTCATTCGTGAAAAAGCACATGGAAGGAGGCATGTGAGAGGAGGGTCCCCCCCCCCGCTGCAAAGCAGAGAAGCAACTGCCCCCACCCCTCTACAAACAACTCCCTGGAAGGGCAGGTAGGCACACACACACAGGGCAGGTCTCTCTGCCCCCTGTGCATCTGACGTGGGGTGAGATGGCACAACCCAACTGGGCTTGTCGAGACAGACGTCTTGGAATGTGGTGCCCAGGGCAACTATGCCTGGGCTTAGCTGTTGGCACCCGGGAAGAATACCTGAAGCCACAGGTGGTGAGAAGGGAAGGGAAGACTGAACGTCTCGGAAGATGGGCGGCTCAGCCTGAGAAGACCACCTCCCAGCGACACAGCCCTTTCACGGCCACCAGTAACACAGATCTCCCCACGCCCTAGAAAGCTGCAAAGAGGGCAAGCCGCTACGATGTCCATGCACACTTCAGGGCTTTGGCGCCGATAGCTACAATGCAATTTGGGGAGGGGGATTGATCCCACCAGCGGGTCGAGAGAGATATACTGTATTTTTTGCTCTATAAGACTCACTTTTCCCCTCCTAAAAAGTAAGGGGAAATGTGTGTGCGTCTTATGGAGCGAATGCAGGCTGCGCAGCTATCCCAGAAGCCAGAACAGCATGAGGGATTGCTGCTTTCGCTGCGCAGCGATCCCTCTTGCTGTTCTGGCTTCTGAGATTCAGAATTCCCCCCCCCCCTTGTTTTCCTCCTCCAAAAACTAGGTGCGTCTTGTGGTCTGGTGCGTCTTATAGAGCGAAAAATATGGTAAATATGGAAAACAGTCCCAAATCCTACATTGGACGCTTGTTGCCACTCCCTCTGGAAAACAGCTAGAATGGATAAATTGCACCTCGTCTGAGATTTCGACAAGGGCTGCAACTGCCAGGTGCTTTTTATAGGAGCTGGCATTCCTTCGTTACACACACAGCAGAACTGTCCTTTTCAAGACAGGCCTCGTTGCAAGCCTGGCAAATCTGGAACTGTATTTAACAATCTGATTAACGCTGACAGTTTCTACCTGTTCTCATATGCAACTACTCGTCCCACGTACGTGTTTTGTAGTGTTGTTTTTCTTCCGTTTTTAGAGCTGCTTTATATACATTATAAAATGAAATGATAGCAACGAAAAACCCTTTGCCAAGAGAAAGAGAGAGAGAGAGATATGAATGACACAGAATCATTTATTCAGGTCCGAATCCTCATCCCCCAAAAGGTCTGAGCAGTCAGCAATCCATTTTATTATTATTTTGAAAGCCTCATGCAGCACCTCACACAAGCTTGCTCCAGGCCCCTTTCAGGATTCAGCAAATCACCGAAATGATAACGTAACTAAAAAAAGTTAGATTTAATTTCCATTGCCAGAAGAAGAAGAAACAAGAGGTTTCGGTCTCCACCTTCGACGGCTGCTCAGCTGAAAATGAAAGGGTGGCAAACCCGCCTAAGTACCACCTTGGCAGAAGCGTCCTCTCGCTTCCACCAGGGCAGCTGACGAAGGCAGACGCCTAAAGGTTTTGCAACAGAAACTGAGCGACTGCTTTGTTAATCATAGCATCTCTATGCATATACGTGTGTGAGAGAGGAAAGTCTTTAATGCCTGATGTCTCATTGTTTGGGAAGCTTCCCATAGCGGCTGGGGCAACCCAGTCAGAGGGGTGGGGTACAAATAATAAAATTATTGTTATTATTAGACTCTCTCTCTCTGTGTATAAACATATAAACACACCCCGAGCATCAAGAGCTCCACCACGACTTACGTCCATCTTCCCTGCCCTGGCGCCCTCCACCTGCATTGAACTACAACTCCCAGCAGCTGCACTGGCTGGGGCAGATGGGAATTGTGGTCCAAGTCAGGGGCAGCCGACTGAGGCGCCCTGCTGCCAAGGCAGCACACGGCACAACCGAATCACAAGAGGAAATCCCTCGCCCCTGAAGCCTGGGCGAAGGGATGGGGAGGGAGAGGCTGGCATGCCGCTGTGAGGACGTTTCACCCCACAGCTGCCCCTTGACTTTCCCCATGGAGATGGCAGTGCTGGAGCACCTCTGTGCATGCACCAAGGAGCTTTGGCTGGCAAGCGGCAGGCTGCAATGCCCGCTCAGCCGCAGAGCTCACCGGGGCAGCTGCAGGCAAGACGCTAACCCCGCCGCAGGGCTGCCGCGAGGATGCTTGCATGCACACATGCCCCCCCCCAAAAAAAATCCTCAGAGGCAAAGCAGGAAGTCCATGTGCCCTGATAGAGACACACCCTTGACGCAGGGACTTCCGCCACCCGAGTCTGAGATTGCGCCACACAACTCTCCCTCCGCGGTGACGGGCTGTTGTGTAAGCTGGCCTACAACTTCCCCTTGCAATGCAGAGGTCCCTTCGCCCTCAAAAGTGACACAGAATATCTGTATGCACACACACACAGAGAAAGAGGGCATGCTTCGGAAACAGAGTCTGGCGTGGTGCATTTCGCCCGCAGAGGAAGCCTAGTAATTGAATTTGGGCCAGAAACTGCTCAGCCGCTGCCCGTTCCTCCCCAAAGGCTTGGTCCCAGGCAAGGCTCCTCCCCAGGTCACAGGGAGGCTGAGGAGAGAAAACAGCCACTTTTGCTTAGGCAACACAGAGCTGCAAGGTGTGCCAGCCCTGGGCTTGGAGGCGAAAGCGAGGTCACCGCTGCAGCCAAAAGGCAGCCTGGCACAGCTGAACCTGGGGGGGGGGGGCTGGTTCCCCACCAGGGCTGGAAAGAAGCAGGCGGTGCTTAGAAAGGCAGGGCCAAGATCCGCTGCGCAGGATGGGTGCTGAAGGGGGGCTGGGGGCTTCTCCAAATGGAGGCAGGGGCACTTTCCTTCTCAGAACGCAGGGCTGGCTCAGCTGTTTTGGGAATGGCCCCCAGGGGGACATTTCGGTCCCCAACCCCAAAGGACAACAGCCCCCCCCCCAGCCCCCCAAAGGCCCAGACAGCTGTGTCCACATCATGGGAAGCGGTAGTCCCGCTCAATCCTGCCTTGGTCAGATCCTGCCTGGAGTCCTGTGTCCAGGGTTCAAAATTCGCCAGGCACAATTTTGCACCTGGCTACCGTCTACCTGTGACCAGGTGAAGATGCCCAGATGGCGCCTGACGTCTCCACCACCTGGAGGTGCCTGCCTGGCGATCCTTGGATCTTGCCTGTTTTCACACTCTAGCAACACATCCTGTCGAATTTTACCTGCACCATCAGAACGAGTTTCAGGAACCAAAAAGTCATACTGAAAAATAAGACTTCTGAGCTGCAACTGCTTCAAGGAGCCATTTGGCGCCTGGCTTATTTACCAGAGCTCCTAATACTGCCTGAGTCCAGTTCTGCGCACCCCAGTTTAAGGATACTGACAAGCCGGGACATGTGCAGAGGAGGGGGTCCAAGATGATCGAGGATCTGGAAACCAAGCCTTGTGGGGAGAGATTGAAGGAATTGGGGATGTTTAGCCTGGAAAAGAGGAGGCTGAGAGGATATGACAGCCATCTTCAAATATCTCAAGGAAGATGGAGCAAGCTTGTTTTCTCCTGCTCCGGAGGGTAGGACTCGAACCCGTGGCTTCAAGTGACAAGAAAGGAGACTCTGACTAAACATCGGGAAGAACGTCCTGGTGGCAAGAGCTGGTTGAGAGAGAAACCGGCCTCTTCTTCACTGGAGGTTTTTAAAGCAGAGCTGGGAAGGCCGTCTGTCAGGGATTATTGAGCTGTGATTTCCTGCGCTGCGGGGGGTCAGGCTGGATGACCCTCGGGGGTCCCTTCCAATGCCACAATTCTGATTTGATGAACAAACCACGACGGTGCTGGTCTCGCTCCCACACCACAGCAGCAGCCACCATCCAGATCCTCAGGGGCTGGATGCGAGCGTTCCAGACCCGAAGAATAAAGGATATCCTATTGCCGTTTCCACCCCTTCCCAGCAGGCCGAGGTGCGAGGCTGACCTCTGGAAGAGTAGCTTCCGATGGGCCGGGATCTGCTCACCCTCCAGCAATCCGCTCCTGGGCTCAGGACAACACCCTGGGGTCAAAGGTCCCCCTCCAGACCGGCCACTTCCTGCTGCCGGCCACCGATTTGAGAGCCAGAAGCGGGTTTCTCAGGCACAGAGCGTTGCCAAACTACAGCAAAAGTCAGCTAGGGAGCTGCGATTCCGCACACTGCCCTGGTTATGCGCCTCAGTTCCTCCCTCTGCGAAATGGGAGCAGCGGGGGAAGGACCTCTCACAGGCGAGATAAAGAGGGAAAGGCATTTGGGGCTTGAAAATGGGCTTCCCAGATCAGAGGCCAGCTCTCTTTTCGGAGGACCACGCACCTCGACGGCTCCTCCAGACTCAGGGCCTGCGGAACTCCCTGCCACAGGAGTGACGGCCACCAACGTGGATGGCGTTAAAAGAGGATGGGACAAATGCATGATGGAGGAGGAGGCTGCCCATGGTTGCTAGCCCCAATGGCTCTGCTGTGCCTCTACTGCAGGAGGAAGTTATGTTTCTGAATACCAGCTGCTGAAAACCACTCAGAAGGGGAGAGTTGCTCTTGTGCTCAAATCCTGATTGCAAGCAATTCTTTGGCCACTGTGAGAACGGGACGCAGGACTGGCCTGACCCAACAAGGCTCTTCTTAGGTTCCGACATGCACACCCTCCACAGTTACCCCGTTCTTATGTCGCCGGACAAGCAAATTCTGATATTTCCATTTCCTGGTTGGCAACAGAGATCTCCATCTGGCTGGCCCCTCCAGCTTTCTGAAGGAGGTCAGCAGAAGAACTTGTGAATTGCCTTGACCTTTTCCTCCAAGGAAGACACAGTTCACACACACACCCCCCTCAGTTAATCCCTACAACGACCCTGCGAGGGAGGGAGGTGGGGTGGCTGCGACTGGCTTCAGGGTCACCCGGGGAGCTTCGGTGAGGATTCGAACCCAGATCTCCCAGGTCCTCATCCGACACTCCAACCCAGGCTTCCTCAGCCTCGGCCCTCCAGATGTTTTGAGACTACAATTCCCATCATCCCTGACCACCGGTCCTGCTAGCTAGGGATCATGGGAGTTGTAGGCCGAAAACATCTGGAGGGCCGAGGCTGAGGAAGTCTGCTCCAACCATTGCACCCTAGAGCTCCTCTGCTATGGGGCAGCTCTCTGAATTAAGTCAGTGAATCAATATGGGGGGAGCAAAACGTCACTTAGAGAAGGATCTGAAATATTTTCATTGAAGCTTAAACTTGTTTGTTTTATTTTGCAAACTGCTTTGAGATTCTTTCTTCGAAATATAAAGCGGTATAGAAATGAATCCTCATCATCACCTCACTGCAAGAGAAAGGCACGTAGGCATTCCATGGTGGCAACCGTCACATAGGTTTAAGGTGCCATTTGGCGATTAGATTGGGACTGGGAGGGGAGAAGGGGGTCACGAGGGGGGTCTCTGCAGGGAAAGCCCTTCCCAAAACCACGACTGCTGGAATTAAGGTCGCCTTCCCCTGGTGATCAAGGGCCCAAGGCTGGCCTAGAAGGAAACGCGCTTCCGAAAGCAACAAAACGGGTTTGCAACCTGGCCCTGCTGCGCTCCCCAGGCCGCCGAGAGCACAGCAAAGGCCTCCTTTGTGCAAGGACTGGTTTGAACAGGTCCGCCGGCAGAAGCGGCCGGCGCCTCCCCAACCCCGGCAGGGCCACCGTCCTTCCTGCTCAAGAGCAAAACAAGAGTTGTGCTTTCCCCCACAAAGAGCCTGCGTGCGGCAGAAAGGAGGACTAGGAGACACCAGCCTGGTGGGGTTTGGGCGGAAAGGACACCCCAATGTTCAGATCCCCTGTTGCGGTGCAATATTTGAGCTATCCAGGTCACAAAAGGGCAGGCTGGTTAAAGGGGAGTGTTTCAGAACATGATCCGCTGGGGTTCCTGCGTTGCAGAGAGTTAAGACTAGATAGCCCTGGGGAGGGGGTGATCTCTCCCATTTCTCCAGGTCTCCAAGTCAATAAATAAGGACCAGCAGGTGGGACATGGGTGGCACTGTAGGTTAAATCACTGAGCCTAGGGCTTGATGATCAGAAGGTCGGCGGTTCGAATCCCTGCAATGACTGGGTGAGCTCCCGTTGCTCGGTCCCTGCTCCTGCCAACCTAGCAGTTCAAAAGCACGTCAAAGTGCAAGGAGATAAACAGGTACCCCTCCGGCGGGAAGGTAAACGGCGTTTCCGTGCGCTGCTCTGGTTCGCCAGAAGCGGCTTAGTCCTGCTGGCCACATGACCCGGAAGCTGTACGCCGGCTCCCTTGGCCAATGAAGTGAGATGAGCGCCGCAACCCCAGAGCCGTCCACGACTGGACCTAACGGTCAGGGGTCCCTTTACCTTTAGGTGGAGGGAAAGAGGCTTCTGTGCCCATGGTCCAGGAAGGAGACAATCCTGGGCATTGATGGGTCTGGCTCGGTAGCAGAAAGCACCTTCCTAGGTTCACAACCCCAGAACTTTAGGGGGTTTGCAGTGTGGGGCTAGCTCTGAATCCTTCAGGACACCAGAGGTGGCCTCAGTTATGCCCCACTCACATTGGTAGCCCCAGAGGAGTCTGCGGGATCAGGCCAAAGGCAGCATCCTGTGGCCAAATGAAGAGCCCGTTCTCCCCTCCTGCGGCCTCAAGCAAAGGCTCTCCAGAAGCGTTGCTGCCTCTAGCCGTGGGGTCTGCTGCAAACGGGGCATGGGAAGGATCCTTGGGAAACATCAATGGGTCTGCAGTGCAGGTGCCAAGTTATCTGTCACTGGGTGCCAGCAGTTTGTTGCATCTCACCTTCAGGGGCTGCCAATGCCTCCCCAGATTCAGCTCCCAAGGCCGGCTTGGGTGTTGAAAGCCCTTAAACTGTGAGGGGAGGCTGGACTGTTCTGGCCATTCCAGGCGGCCACTGGCTGCTCGGCTTCCCTCACCACTGAGCACTGCCTGGAGCTACGGATTAGCGAACCCTGCCCTAAAAGTGTCGGGATGGGAGCCAGGTTGCCTTAAGAACCAACACTTTCAACGGAAATCCTGCCTGAACCTCAAGGCCAACAGCGAAGATGCAGAAGTATGGAATTGTAGAGGGACCCCAGGAGGTCATCCAGTCCAACCCCCTGCAAAGAATGCAGGGATCTGGGAGCGGCCACTGAGACCACATACCACCTTTCCTGAAAGACCTCCATTGGCTCCTAGTACGTTTCCAAGCACAATTCAAAGCGTTGGTGCTGACCTTTAAAGCCCTAAACGGCCTCAGTCCAGTATACCTGAAGGAGCGTCTCCACCCCTATCATTCTGCCCGGACACTGAGGTCCAACTCCGAGGGCCTTCTGGCGGTTCCCTCCCTGCGAGAAGCGAGATTACAGGGAACCAGGCACAGGGCCTTCTCGGTGGTGGCGCCCTCCCATCAGATGTCAAGGAAATAAACAACCATCTGACTTTTAGAAGACATCTGAAGGCAGTCCTGTTTAGGGAAGTTTTGTAATGTCTGATGCTGTTGCTTTTTTATTATTGTTCTTGGTGTTCTGTTGGGAGCCACCCAGAGTGACCGGGAAAACCCAGCCAGATGGGCGGGGTATAAATAACAAATTTGATGATGATGATGATGAAGACAGCTGAAGGCAGCCCTATTTAGGGAAGTTTTTAATGCTTAATGCTGTATTTTGTTTTTAATATTTGATTGGGAGCCGCCCAGAGTGGTTGGGGAAAGCCAGCCAGATGGGTGGGATATAAATAATAATTTTTATGTTGATGATGATAGGTTGCCCAGCAAACTCTGCTCAAAAAAGTCCAAGGAAGAAGCGTCCTCAACCTCCAGTTCCGTTACGGAGCAGCTCTTACTGCCGGAAAGTTCTTCTGGGTGTTTGGTGGGAATCTACTTCCTTAAGGGGACTTAGATCAGCCTTCCAGATGTTATGGACCCTGGCTGCCATCACCCCAGCCCACGGATATACTTGGGCAATGGTTGTGCTGTTCCCAGGCTACATTAGGATGACAGAAACCACCTTCTACTGGGACGGACTATTGGGGTCCATTCAGCTCAACCTCGAGTCCCTGGGTGTTCTCGGACTACAACTCCCAGCACTTCTGGCCAGTGGTTGGGGTGTGTGTGGAAGTTGTAGCTCAAGGGCACCTTGGAGTCCCATGGCTGGTGCGCACTGACAGACCTTCCACCTCTGTGTATCTGAAGAAGTGTGCATGCACACGAAAGCTCATACCTAGAACTAACTTAGTTGGTCTTTAAGGTGCTACTGGAAGGAATTTTTTTATTTTGTCTTCCACCTGCAAGGCATGGTCATTCCCCAAATTCACACCCCTTCTGAGAAAGACGACTCCAGAAAGCGGACTTGGACCGGGGCTCCATCAGAAGTGACCTCTCTTGCACATCACACTCCCCCCAAACTCTAGCATGGGACAGGGCTCAAAAGGGGCAGGAGGACCAATTATCCCAAGGTCGGCAGAAACGGGACAGCTCTCTTTCTCTCTCTCTCATGGGATGCTGGGACAGTGGGGGAGAGCATGCACCACAAAGGGTCCTGCTGTCAGGGTGGGTGGGTGGGGGCAGCTCCCTGACACAAAGCCCCCCTCCCTGGCCTCCGCATCAACTTAACCGGAGATGACAAGCCGCACCAAACCCAGAGGCCATCGCTCCGGCCTGCCCCTGCGGTGCAAGTGGGGATGATGCGGAGTTTCTCGGCCGACCGTGCGCCTGCCGGAATGAGGAGGGCAGCTGTTCGCTCTGGCCGACAAAAGCAGAAAAGCTCCCCATGCGCTGCCTCCATTGTCTTGCCTGGCAGCTGGACTGATGGGGGGAGGAGGAGAGAAGGGCTCAAGTGCATCCAGCGAAAGGGAGAGCGGGAGGGACAGGGTGGGAAAAGACCCCAGAGAGCCGCCACTCCCAGGATCGGGCAGGGGACTCGCCAGGGCAGCCTTCCCCAACTTCTCAGGCACCCTTGAGAAGTTTCAGATTGCAGCCCCCATCAACCCTGGCCAGTTGCTGTGGATTCCCCACGGTCCCTGGGCGTTACTTGGTGGCCTCTCTTAGATGGGTCTCAGCAAGAGAGACTGGGAAGTGGGAGTCCTGGTTTCTAGGCAGCCCTGCCTCTGAACACCAGTAGCTAGAAACCACAGAAGAAGAGGGGGCTGCTTCTCGCGGGTTTCCCAGAAGAGGCACCTGCTTGGTCACGAGGCTAGAAACTCATAATCGAATTGCCAAACGGCACCTTAAACCGAGGTTATGGCTGCTGCAACAGAACGTCTAGGCACCCACACTTCTAAACCACTTTATATTGTAAAGAACGAATCTCAAAGCAGTTTACAACACATTATCAAATGAAATGATCCAAATTCAAGCTTCCAGGAAAATATTTCGGATCCTTCTCTAAATGACATTTTGCTTCCCCCTTATTGATTCGCTGCCCCGTGGCAGAAGGACTCTAGAAAGCCAGGGTGGTGCCGTGGTGGGAGTGCTGGACCGAGACCTGGGAGATCTGGGTTCAAATCCCCACCCAGCCCTGAAGCTCCCCGGGGGACCTTGGAGCCAGTCGCAGCCTCTTCACCTCCCTTGCAGGGTTGCTGTAGGGATTAACTGAGGAAGGGAGTGAACCATGGACTTTTGGAGGAAAACGGGGGATGTAAATGCAATGGATAAATCAGGCTTCCTCAACCTCGGCCCTCCAGATGTTTTTGGCCTACAACTCCCGTGATCCCTAGCTAGCAGAACCAGTGGTCAGGGATGCTGGGAGTTGCAGTCTCAAAACATCTGGAGAGCCGAGGTTGAGGAAGCCTGGAAGAAACTCTTCTGCCGACCTGCGGAAGGAAGCTGGAAGGGTCAGCCAGATGGAGATGTCCGTCATGAAGCAACCTGGTGTCCAGAGATCTCCAGCTGGTCGCAACTGGACCTGCGCCAGTCACAAAACGCGCCTGGCTTACTTCTAACACTGGCTGTGAGAGCAGGACGCTCTCTTGAATGGGCCATTTCCCTGGTCCCCGGGCCCTTCTGATTCTCTTAGGGACGGGGATGCTGTGCCTTGCTAGTTGTGTTTCCAGGTCCCATCACTGCCCTGACCACTGGCCAGGGTCAAAAGGGAGATTCCAACTTCCGCTTTCCTATCCCTCCCCCTTCTTCCAGGCCCCCCCTCCAGCTCTCCCAGAGGGAAACACACAGCTGCAAAAGGCCCCGAGAGCCCACTATTTCCTAACTTTTTCTCACGGTAGGCGTGGATTCCCGGAAGCCAAGCCGAGGGGGAAGCTCAGCGAAGCTCTTGGCTCCCTTCTGGCCTCGGAGTCTCAGGCCCCAAGCTCCCACTCGCTCCTGGAATCAGAAGAGATTTGGGACACAGGCTGGGAATGGCTCCGCGAGGAGCCTCAGGTGAGGCGAGACAGGGGCACCTGCCTGGCACAGAAGCCTTGCAGAGACGGAGAGCCTTAGCCACTTGGGCAGAATTTATCAGAAGGAGAAAGGAGCCCTCCACATTTCTGTTCCAACTGCCCTTCAGCAGCCTTGGAAAGCTGCTCTGGAGTGCAGATGGCTTCCTGGAACAGTCTCTTGCCACCTGGTTTTGGAGGGAGCAAGCAGGCTCCCATAGCCACGCAGGCAATCTGGACGGAGCACAAGGCACTGCCAAGTCCCAGGGAATGGCGGGGGGCAAGGTGGCACGGACATAAAGAGGGAGACGGAAGCCCCTGAGCCAGTTTTAACAACCTTTCTGGGAGACCCAGCCAGATGGACGGGGGATGAATTTAATAATAATAAAATAATAATAATAATAAAAATAATAATACAGAATTACACAGGAAAGCAGATTATTCAGCACAAAAGATAATTCAGCATGAATTACCATAACAGCCCACTAGTATTTCCAGGATTTGGGAGTTTTCTTTTGAAAAAAAAATTTTAAATAGTTTCTCCGGAGGCCTCAGGGCAGCAGAACTCGAAGGTGGCTTGCTAAAAGTTGCCTGCCAGCGGCAAGTAAGAATCATCTCCAAGGAAGCAAGGCTGGACCTTGAAAACTGGACCTGGCTGGCAGGGCTGGGTGATACCTGGTTTTCAACACTGCAATATATCATCAGCTAAACATTGTGATGGGACGTGGGTGGCGCTGTGGGTTAAACCACAGAGCCTAGGACTTGCCAATCAGAAGGTCAGCGGTTCGAATCCCCGCAACGGGGTGAGCTCCCGTTGCTCTGTCCCTGCTCCTGCCAACCTAGCAGTTCAAAAGCACATCAAAGTGCAAGTAGATAAATAGGTACCACTCTGGCAGGAAGGTAAACGGCGTTTCCGTGCGCTGCTCCGGTTTTGCCAGAAGCGGCTTAGTCCTGTTGGCCACATGACCCGGAAGCTGTACACCGGCTCCCTCAGCCAATAAAGTGAGATGAGTGTCGCAACCCCAGAGTCGGTCACGACTGGACCTAATGGTCAGGGGTCCCTTTACCTTTAAACATTGTGATATATCAGTACATCAGTGTGTCCGAAATAAGGGTGGAGCTAAGCAGAGGCACTGGATGGTTTCACCCGCATTGTGATTTTTGCATAGCACACGCCCACACATCATGATTCGTGATAATATCACCAGCTCAGAAATTATGAAACCAGTTATTACGATATGGACTTCAAAGTGGCTTCCGACAATATACCGCTATATCGCCCAGGACTCCTGGTTGGTAGGTCTGCTATCCACACAAGGGCTGCTGATGTGGCCGTCACAACTAACACTGGTGAGCAGACCAGCAGAGGTCTCTTTGGGAGACGATAACTTTCGTGAACTTATTTGCAGGGCTGCATTGAAACAGTCCTGCAAGATGCAGGGTGGTCGGGTCCAACGGATTCAAGGGTCACTTTAAAATAGTTGGATTATCTGCAAGCACATCCCACCAACCCAGGCAATCCACATTTTGCTGCATGTAGGACAGCCAGGCGCCCCTGCTGCTCTCCACTTCTGTCACAGAAACATCTAAGGGAATGTTTTTTAAAAAGCATAATCTCAGGGAGGCCTGGATATCAGGAGGGGGGAAAACCAAGACTTCCCCAAACAGAACTGGAACTGGGAGTGTGCACAGCAACCTGCCACACAACCCGGCTGCTGCAAAACTCGCCTCCGGAGATCACCGGGGCCTCATCCATGCAAACTCAGTGCTTCCCTTCAGAAGTCGGTCACAGGAGCAGCTTACAGCATGCTGGAAAAATGCAGGAACTCTCTCACTTTCTGCCCAGGGCATGCCAAGCTTCTCCTCCTCCTAGGAACTGGCGCCCCAGGCAGCCAGCTGGGCAACTGGCAAGCCAGCCCCTGACCCACCTCTTCCTAAACAAATAAGGCTTTTAAGGAAGCTGACTCCAGGACGAAGCAGCTCATGGACATGGAAAGAGTGCAGGCTCAGAGCATAAAGAGGCAGTCTTCCACCACAGGCACCTGCAAATACAGGTCAAAGGTAAAGGACCCCTGATAGTCCAGTCGGGGACGACTCTGCGGTTGTGGCGCTCATCTCGCTTTACTGGCCGAGGGAGCCGGCGTTTGTCCGCAGACAGTTTTTCCAGGTCATGTGGCCAGCATGATTAAGCTGCTTCTGGTGAAACCAGAGCAGTGCACAGAAATGCCGTTTACCTTCCCGCCGGAGCGGTACCTATTGATCTACTTGCACTTTGACGTGCTTTCGAACTGCTAGGCGGGCAGGAGCAGGGACCGAACAATGGAAGCTCACCCCGTCGCGGGGATTCGAACCGCCGACCTTCCGATCAGCAAGCCCAAGGCTCAGTGGTTTAGACCACAGCGCCACCCGCTTCCCGCAAATACAGGTAACCACGTTTAAAGACTGGGCTTACTCTTCTTTCTAACAGGCTAACAACACTCACGAACCAGGAAAGGGCCCAAGAGGAATGCAAACAGAGGCCCAGGCGTTTGCAAAACTGCCATCGCTTTTGCCATGGGCCATCACAAAACCGCCCTGATCTGCAAACTTCCAGCTTTGCTGAAGGGACTGAGCCGAGCAGGCCTCATGCACCAACCACAGCGGGTTAATCTGCAGCAAGGCAAGGCGGAAGGGAGAGGAGTCTGCAACACTCCCAGTCAGTTTTTCCATGCCAGAGTCACCTCCAGCAAGATCTGTCTGCTTGTGCCAGCTGGGCCTGGCCGTGAAGCCGCCTCTGCAACCTGGTGCCCTCTGGGTGCTTTGGGATGGAAGTGCCCAACAGCCCTGGCCTCATCTTGCTGCCATGCTGCCTGGGGCCAAGGGCAGATGGAGTCCAGAACCTCCGGAGGCCAGAGGTGAGAGGCAAAGGCTGCCTTTCAAGGATGCCATCAGCTCCAAGCCCAACATGAGCCCTGGCAGTTCTGGCGGGGATAAAACGGCACTTTTTAGTGGACTCCCCCAGGCCAAGCTGAGCAAGGCTGAAGATGAGACAGCACTGCAAGGCCCTGAGCCGTTTCATCCAGGAAGGACATCTTACATCTAGTTGCGAATCCCACCCCCTTGCAAATCCAGCCTTTCAATAATTATGTTCCCAATTCACATCACTTAAATGAATTCTCTCTCCCACACACAAGTCTGTTCTGTTACACAGCGTGTCACAATTCAGATATCACACCAAACCAAGGTTAAGAAAGCTAACATTCTGCCCTGTATAGTGCGATGGCCGTATTGACAAACCAAGGTTTCCAGCTGACCAGCAAACCAGAATCGGAAACCGCGGTTGGAAGGGAATTTGCAAGCCACGGTTGCTCTATGTTTGGGGGGTGAATTGACAAACCGCCCCTAGCAGCTGCTGTTCCTCCTTTGGAGCACAACGCGCCTTAGAGACTGAGCAGGCAAAGCAAAAGCGGGGGGGGGGGGGGCGGCTCCTCTTCCAACAAACCTTTTGAGATCTTTCCTAGTCTGCATCTGTATTGGAACAGCTTTAAATATGTTTCTGAAATGTACATCACTTGCTGCCCTGGGCGCCTTTGGAAGAAGGACAGTGTATAAATTTAACAACAAATAAGTAATAAACTGTGACAGCCCCTGTGTGTTTGAGAGCTCAAACTCTGGTTTGGCGTGATGTATATAAACTGACTGGGACGCGGGTGGCGCTGTGGGTTAAACCACAGAGCCTAGGGCTTGCCGATCAGAAGGTCGGCAGTTCGAATCCCCGCAACGGGGTGAGCTCCCGTTGCTCGGTCCCTGCTCCTGCCCACCTAGCAGTTCAAAAGCACGTCAAGTGCAAGTAGATAAATAGGTACCGCTCCGGCAGGAAGGTAAATGGCGTTTCCATGCACTGCTCTGGTTCGCCAGAAGCGGCTTAGTCCCGCTGGTCACGCGACCCGGAAGCTGTACGCCGGCTCCCTCGGCCAGTAAAGCCAGATGAGCACCGCAACCCCAGAGTCAGCCACGACTGGACCTTACGGTCAGGGGTCCCTTTACCTTTACCTATATAAACTGAGTCAGTAAGTGTCAAGAAGGGTGTGATCTTTTGCTGGAATCCAATAAAAAGATTATATCTATTCATATATGATATAGATATAGATAGTTCCATTGACTAATCCCAGCAGGATCTGAGATGGTCACAGGATCTCTCTGGGTTCTCTGGTCCCAAGCACAGCGAGGTCCAAGTTTTCACACAACCAACAAACCTGGGAGGACCCCCACAGCTCCTGCCTCTCACAATCTTGCAAACAAAGACACAAGGCTAGAATCCTGAACGCAATTGCCTTTTTTATTCGTATGACTAGAGTTCTACTCAACCTTTTCTCCAGGCAATTCAAGGAGGCATAAACATTTCTCCATTTTTATCTTCACAACCACCCTGTGAGGTAGGTGAGGCTGAGAGTGGGACTGGGCCACGGTTGCCCAGTGGGCTTTATGGCCCTGTGGGGATTTGAACCCTGGTCTCCCCCAAGTTCTGGATTAATGTTTGCCCACTGCATCAGTGTGCAGGCACATTGCAGAGGGTTGGACTGGATGACCCTTGGTGTCCCTTCCAACTCTGCAATTCTGTGACTCTATGACATGGATAGGATTTTGCTATAAACGAGCAGAGGAAAGCAAGATTAGGATGGCTGCAAAAGCGGCATTCACACCCCCAAAAAACCTCGGAGGCAACTTGCTCCGGTTCTGCACCGCCACTTCCCCATGACCTAATTCAGAAGGGGTGGAAGAGGGCAGGCTGCTCAACTGTTTCTTCCCACCACAGGGACAGAAGTCATTACCTCACGCCATCTGCGCTGAACAAAAGAGGAAGCGACACCTGACACAGCGGCGCCATCCTTGCCCACTGGAACTCCCCGCCACAAGACCCAGCGATGGGAAGCAGCTTGGCTGGAGCCCAAAGAGGGCTAAACAAATTCGTAAGAAGAGACCTCTAGATCTGGCCAGTGGGGGGCCATCTTAGTCCAGCATCCTGTACACCTGTGGGATACCCGCAGCTGCAACTCTCCCCTCCTGCAGTTTCCAGAAACTAGAATTTGAAAGCAACTTGAGGCAGAGGAGAAATCTGCCCGTGGGTCACTTAGCACACAGAAGAGGCTTCTACCTGCACATCTCTGGCTTGTGGGCTTCCGGGAACCATTTGGCCAGCTGCTGTGGGAAACAGATCTTTCACCTTGGAGGGGTTGGGGAATGAAAGCAGGGATATTTCCCAGCAGCTAACTGGCGCTGTGGTTTAAACCACTGAGCTTGCCGATCAGAAGGTCGGCGGTTTGAATCCCTGCGACGGGGTGAGCTCCCGTTGCTCTGTCCCAGCTCCTGCCAACCTAGCAGTTCGAAAGCACGTCAACGTGCAAGTAGATAAAGAGGTACCGCTCTGGCGGGAAGGTAAACGGCGTTTCCGTGCGCTGCTCTGGTTCGCCAGAAGGGGTTAGTCCTGCTGGCCACATGACCCGGAAGCTGTACACCAGCTCCCTCGGCCAGTAAAGCGAGATGAGCGCCGCAACCCCAGAGTCATTTGTGACTGGACTTAACTGTCAGGGGTCCCTTTACCTTTTTAACTTCACACCGGACAACAACGCTAGCCCTGGAAGTCATTTCAGCAGCCAGCCAGCCAGCTTGGGAGGCTGTGAGAGCAAAACACACTGCACAGCCTCTGCTGACTCACCTCTTCCAAGGGGGAGGGAGATATTTTTCCCTCCCCCACAGCCCACCCCCAGCCCTCCTGCCCACCAAGCAGCACTTGCGCCAAGCGAGGGTGCGGGTGGCAGGGATTTGCGGGTGACAGGAGGCCTCCCGCACTCCAAATGGCAGAAGCGTTGCTGGGGAGGGGGGAGGAAGAGTGGGAAAGAAGTAGGCAGCCATCGACAGCAGCAGCACATTTGCAGAAGGGCGGCATGAGGAAGCTATGCAAAGCGGCACAGGAAGAGAGAGCGAGGCTGGCGCATGCAAAGGAAGGCTCCCTGTCTTGACCCCCCCCCTCGCAGCCTGTCACTGCCACAAGTGTCACACGCTGGAAACCAGAAGACACCCCCCCCCAACTTGGCTGAAGCAGTTGCTGCCAACGCCACCACTTTCCCAGCTTCATCCCCAAAGAACAGGAGACTGGGGTGGTTTCAGTGTCAGAAAAACATTATTAACTCATGGTGTGTTCCTTGTAAAAAAAGGGAGGATTTGGCTGAAGACGGCCTGCTGCGTAAGCCGACTTTGAAATGCTCGAGGGCAAGGCAGATGCCAAGGCTACCCGCTTAGGAATGGCAGCAAAGGGCAGGAAGGGTCTTATCTCTCTCCCACCCCCCCATATCGCAAAGATCTGCCAAGCAAGGGCCGGGCTTCCGCAAGAACCAGAGATTCTCCGGAGATACCGTCAGATACGCCCATTTCCTTCACCAGAAAGAGACAGAAAAACCTCGCCCTCAAGGTGAAGGAAGTCTCCTGCCTTGGCAGGCACACTCAAACGCACTCGCTAAAAAGTCTTTCTGCTAATCCCACTGGGTGCTAAGGCAGGAACAGGGGGCTGTGGCCCTCAGATGATGGCGCACTACAACTTTCGGCATCACCTGTCACCCACGCTGCAGGAGGCGGATGGGAGCCGGGGTCCTACGTGTGGAGGCCCACAATTTCCTCCATCCCCGGGGTAGAATCATGGAGTTGCAAGGGACCCTCGAAGGTCCTCTAGCCCAACCCCCTACAAGGCAGGAATCTCACCTCAGGCATCCAGCCCAACCCCACACTATTGCCAATCCTGGCGGCTACAGTTCCCAGAAGCTGCCACTTGACTTTGGGCACCTTGGTGCCCCTGTTGTTTCAGCTGTAGTGACCCTCTTGTTTTATGGGGTGGGAATTTTTCATGGGCAGAGTTCAGGTCTGGCTCCTGGGCAAAAGTGATGGACGGCACAGCGAAAGCGGAAGGCAGGCTCCCGGCTCCCCTCGGCTTGGAGGCCCCATTCCAGCCCTTTCACGGCCTCTTGCCTCACACACAGGCACACGGGAGAGACGGGGTCTCCTGCCCACGGAAGCTGGGCATCTTCTCCGTGTGCAAGATTCTGCCACATCGCTCAACAACCACCCCAAACACCACTTGGCATTCCAACACGCAACTGCAACCTAAGTGGAGGACAAGGGAAAGCCTTTGGAACTCCACGACACAAGAGTGCCGTTTGAGTATCACCGGGAGAAGGCGGGGAAATCCTGGTACTGAAAGAGCAGCGGAGTTGATGCGAGGACAAGATCCAAAAGCGCCCCAGGGTGCAGCTGGCCTCATCAAGTGACTGGACCGGGGCAGGAGAGCCCAAATCCGACTCCTTGCCTAGCCCATTCTCATCTTGGCCTACCTCGCAGGGAAGTTGTGTAAATAAAGAGGAGATGCTGGGGAATCTGGATCTAGAAGCCCCCTTGGGGGGCAGTCAATCCCTCTCAGCCAAGTCTACCGCACAAGGTTGTTGTGGGGATTAAATGAGGGCAAAACCTGGGTTCGAATCCTCCACGCAGCACCTATGAAGCTCCCTGGGTGATCCTGGGCACCACTGCCTGCCTCTCAGCCTAAGGTTCTCAACCTGTGGGTCCCCAGGTGTGGTTGGACTACAACTCCCATCATCCCTCAACTAGATAGGGGTGATGGGAGTTGTAGTCCAACCACATCTGGGGACCCACAGGTTGAGAAAGGCTGGAACCTACCTCGCAGGGTTGTTGTGGGGGGGGGCTAAATTACCATGGGGAAGAACCATGCACAGAACTTGGAGGGGGGGGAAAGATGCAATACCAGCACAATGCAATCAATCGATAATTTCGAAAGTGGGTGTTTGGGGAGGGCGTGGCCAAAAGAGGGGAGTGGCCAGAAAGATGAAGACCCCTAAGGGAGGCGGCAGCTTCTCCCCCTGTGGGCGTGGCCAAGGGTTGGTTGCTGGGAAACGAGATGGGAAAGGGAGGGAGCGGGAAGGGGAGGAGCCAGGGGCGGGGTCAGGGAGGTGGGCGTGGCCGGTCTGCTCACCCGCCTGCGTGGTGTCGCTGAGGTCCCAGCGCCGGGCTGCTGCTCCTCCGGGGAAGTGTCTGAGGCGCCGCCCGGCCAGGCTCAGGCTGCCCGAAGCCGCCGCTTCCTCCAAGGCCCGCTCGGGCCCAGGGAGCGGGCCGGGCCAGGAGGGGGAGGGCGGGGGCAGCGCGTCGGCCCCGCCCTCGCCCGCCGCCATCCCGCAGGCTCCGCTGTGCTCGCTGAGGCAGCCGCTGGCCGACTGAGAGCTGGCGGGCAGGAGCGGCGAGACCCCAGCCACAGGGGGCGGGTCCCGAGGAGCCGCCTCGGCCTATGAGGAGCCGGCCACGCGGGGAGCCGCCAATCGCGGGGCGGCGGGCGGGGAGCAGCCGAAGCAGGCAACCAATGGCGTGGAAACGGGCCGTCGGGTTCTTCCTCCTTTCGCTCCAATCAAGGGCGCGGGCGGAGGGAGAAGTGAGGGGGCGGCTGTTGGCCAATGAGAGATCCGTGAAGGGCGCTGACTACCGCTTCGGCCAATCGCATACCAAGGAGGCGGTTCCTAAGGCCACCACCCCCAGACTGAAAGCGCTCCGTGATTTTGCCTCGCGCCTGCCTCAGCCAATGGAATTCATAGAGGCAGGGCGTGAAACTATTGACCAATCACTGAGCAAGCAACTTGATGTCGGGCTTATCACAGCGCTCGGAAGGAAAGAGAGAGAAGGGCGACCAATCAGGAAAGGGGCCACGCCCACCCGTACTTTTGGCGCCAACAGTTGAAAGACTGAAGCGGCGTGAGGTGACTGAGGCGGGGCAGGTCCTTTGACGGCGAAGACAAGAGGGCGAAGAGTGGCAGCGAGGCGGACCAATCAGCAATTTCCCTCTGGAAGGGTGGGTGCTGGGAACCTGAGGGAATAAGACGGAGACCAATCAGATTCAGTCTCACCCCAGCAGAGGCGGGCACTAAAAGTTTGAATGGCAACGCAACCAACCAATCGACACTAGGAAAAGGCGCGACGCGTTCTGACTGGCAGGCCGTTCTCCCAACGGGATGGGGCGGGGAGGGAAGGGCGGGAAGCCCTCAGTGAATTACGGCCTGTCACCCTTCTCTGGGCATGTGCAGAGTGCCTCCCTGTCCAAGCCCGCGCTTGAATGATGTGAAGAAAGGGAGGCGCACCTAACAGCCCAATTCCTTTGAAGCCTAGAAGGAACGCCTCTGGGCATGTGCAGAGTGCTGATGAACCTCAATGCAACTGGGGGGCATTCTCAGATTTATTTTGATGCATTTCAGCGAGCTAAAGGTGTATATATATATATATATGCTGCTTCATTATGAATCTGGGCCCTTGAGGCGGTTTGCAGAACCGTGTGCCCTGGCTTGAGGCCAAGGTGGCGCCCGCCAGGCGCTTGGGACTACAACTCCCACCAGCCAGGGCCGTGCCAGCTGGGGGCGGCTGGGAGTTGTAGTCCCAAAGAGCAGAGCGCGCCTTGTGCCCAGGAGAGGGGCTCCCAGGCAGCCCAGCAAGGAGACAGACCCACCTTCCTCTTCCCTGTATCAGATGCCCAGCAGGGAAGAAGGAAGGAGGGGTGCCTGGGTTGGGTGAAGATGCAGGCAGCCAGCCAGACAAAGGCCCAGAGGAAGAGGCTGCCCAGATCCAGCCCCTGGTTTTCCAACCCTGGAAAGCTGAGGTTTGCAACAGGCAGCCAGCCGGTGTTTTTCTCTGTATTAAAAACCACTTTAAGAAGCCATTCTATCTTATTGTTTCATGCTTTTTCTTGCTTGCAGGCAGGTTGGGACGCAAACGCTGGATCAGGCCCAAGTGGGGGGCAGATATGGCCAGCATCCTGTTCAACCAGATGCCTCAATGGGAAAGCCCCTGAGCAGGATTCGAATGCAAGACCAGCCCTCTCCCGCAGTTCTCGGCAGCTGGTGTTCAGAAGTGCCTGGCCATCCTGGCTAGTAGCCATTGAGAGGCCTCTCCTCCCAACAAAGGTCCGTATAGTTAATGCTCTCGTTTTCCCTGTAGTGATGTATGGAAGTGAGAGCTGGACAGTAAAGAAGGCTGATCGCTGAAGAATGGATGCTTTTGAATTCTGGTGCTGGAGGAGACTCTGGAGAGTCCCATGGACTACAAGAAGATTAAACCTCTCCATTCTGAAGGAAATCAGCCCTGAGGGCTCACTGGAAGGACAGATCCTGAAGCTGAGGCTCCAAGACTTTGGCCACCTCTTGAGAAGAGAAGACTCCCTGGAAAAGACCCTGATGTTGGGAAAGATGGAGGGCACAAGGAGAAGGGGACGACAGGGGATGAGATGGTGGGACAGTGTTCTAGAAGAGACCAGCATGAGTTTGACTAAACTGCGGGAGGCAGTGGAAGACAGGAGGGCCTGGTGTGCTCTGGTCCAGGGGGTCACGAAGAGGCGGACACCACTAAATGACACAGCAACAACAACATGCAGGACCTCGGCAGGTAGAAAGAGAGAGGCGAGGAAACCTTCCCTTCCCTAACCTGGTGCCCTCTGGATATTTTGCAGGAAAACTCATGCACTGGCTGAGTTGCTGAAGGGATGCAGTTGTGACACCTGCCGGTGAAAGGAGGCGTTGGGGAACTGGAGGACAGAGCAAGCTCTAGTGGGCCAAGGGCCTGGATGCCTGCCTTCTCTGGAATTGAGAGTGGAGACTTGTGGGTTATTAGAACTAGGGGGCAAGATCTAGAATTCCCGAGTCCTCTGGAAGGGCAGGCTAGAAGCTCTTGACGCCAAGGTGTGCTCGGAGGGTGGAACGTCCAGCTGGCAGCATCAAACTTTGCATTCAGCCGCAATGTGTGTTTCCATGGTACGTTTAATCACTTTGGGCAGCTGTAAAAAATGGGCATTACTTAAGGCAGCCTTCCCCCAACCTAGTGCCCTCAAGACATTTTTGGACTACAATCCCCAACGGCCTCAGATGGCTCAACCGTACGGTGCCAGGGCTCTTGGGAGTTGTAGTCTGAAACACCCAGAATGCACCAGGTGTTGGGGGAAGGCTGGCCCAACCCTCCCAATACCTCTGCCTAGTCCTTCTACTCTCAGAATAAGTGGAATCAGAAGCAGCTACGAGAGTAAAGCCAAACATTTCCCCTATATGCATTCAGAAGCCACTGACAACACCTCTCTTGGGTATCAGCTAATTCTGGATGTTGCAAATGGAAAGTAGGAGAAAGGACAGAACTGATACTGACCAATCCACCCTTTGTCACTCACCCCTTTCTGGGTGCATCGACGAAGCATCTCATTTAACATATATTAATAACGAGACATGTCACTATGACTCCAAGGAGAGAAAGTACCGGCCATAACCCCCATAACTCACTGCCCCTTAGCGGAGGAGCAGAACAGACTGTGGAGTGCTGGAACAAATCAGAGCTGGTAGCACGATCCCGGTCCTTGGGTGCACACCTTGCCTGGTCTTTAATCCCAGGACCCGGTGGTACCTAGTGCACAGGTCATAAAGACAGTCCCAGATAGGTGCTGATGTCACAGTGCCCCAGTTACCAGGGGAACCCCTGTCTCTGTGAAGCCATCAGGACGGCCATTATCACATAGTGCCATGTCCCCCGGGGTGATTCACCTGGTGGGCAGAGGCATTCATAAGCCTTGGCCATGCTGGGCCCAGCAACAAGGGTGGGTCTGAGAGCTCACACCCACCGCGCAAGCGATGGCTGGGCGGGCAGACATGAGCGACAGGCGCATCGTCCGAAAATTCAGAAGGAGAAAGCTCCAGCGCTTCTCCCACATCTCTAGCATTGAGGAACCGCTTGGAGTGAGCATGCTATATTTTGGCTGCAGGGCAGGGCAGACACCTGTGTGGGGATTTTTCCAAGAGTGGGAGGAGGAGGAAATGGTTCAGCAGAGTGGGGAGCTTTTCCCTTTCAGTTGACTGAATTGGGGATGCTGCTTCCATTGCTTGATTGCATGTGCAAATTAATTTAAAATAAACTGTCTAGCCAAATCGGTAAGCAAGCTACACAATATTTTCTTCAAACTTGGAGAAATCCGCACAAGCTGGCTACTTTGACGAGTCAGCGCTGTGACTCACCACGTTCTGAAAAATCTTTGAAAAGTGGGTTGGAAAGGATTTGTCACATAAAAAAAACAAAAAAAAACCTTCAACCCAGAAGAGTATTGTGGCAATTAATTACGGCATAAGCTTTCATGGACTACTACAGAGTGCAAGACACACTCTGGTCATGCCTGTGTCCCCAAGTCCAGGTCCAACGCAGCAAAGCAACTGCATGAAAACTTTGTGTTGCCTTTGCTATGTGAAATAAGTGTCACATAAGCTGTTTCTAATGGGACAAAATAGCTTTTCAGCATCAAATGTGTAATTATCTTCAAGGGAGGGAGAAAAATCCCAGCTAGATGTTGATTTCTAACGCAGGGTCGTGTTGCCTCCTGGTGTGCAACCAGGGAAATGCACTTGCAAGGCTGCCCGCTATCTCTCAAGGCACTGCTGCTAACGTTCCTATTCCATCCACAAGGCAGATATAAATTATTATGAAACTGGTTTCACCTTGGTGGAATGAATCACGGTTTCCCTTAAAGTGCCCTGGGCAATCATGGTTTTGGGCCAGGGCTGAAAATGCTTTGCCAGAGATTGTGAGTCAGACCGCTCTCGGAACGCAAGACACGATATGACAGAGGAAGCCCCTGGACCAGACAGAAGCTTGCCACTGTTCTGTGGGTGTGACAGGCAGAAATTCAACTGGGGGAGACATTTTTCTGACACTATGTCCATGTAGTGATGGGGAAGCTACACCTTGTGAAAATCTGCTGTGCAAGGCAAGGGATTCCTAGGGGTAGCAAAACTTGAGGCCCAGCACCTTTCTGCTTTGAAACTAAACCCTGAAAGAGAAAAAAAAAAAGATTCCTCCTGGCTGCTCACACTATTGCCTCCCTCCCCATCCTCCTTCCTTTCCCCTCAGCAGCCCAAGAAGAAGCGGCGCAGCTCATCCACTGAGACCACAGAAGACAAGAAGGGCAGAGGAGATTCCATCTCTATCCAGGTCTTCCCTCCAGAACTGGTGAGTGAGGCTGCCTGGCTGTGGTTTAGGAGGTGGGCACAGCGAGATCATAATAACAGCCTTCTGGATCAAGCCAGTGGCCCACCTGGTCCAGCATCCTGTTCTCACAGTGGCCAGCCAGATGGCCTTTATGAGAAACCTACTAGCAGGACCTAAGCACAAGAGCAACTCTTCCCCTCCTGCGACCCTATCTGCCCACGGACTGTCTCGCCAGAGTGGTGCATGCTCTGGTTATCTCCCGCTTGGACTATTGCAATACGCTCTGCATGGGGCTACCTTTGAAGGTGACCCGGAAACTGCAATTAATCCAGAATGCGGCAGCTAGACTGGGGACTGGGAGCGGCTGCCGAGACCATATAACGCTGGTCCTGAGAGATCTGCATTGGCTCCCAGTACGTTTCCGAGCACAATTCAAAGTGTTGGTGCTGACCTTGAAAGCCCTAAACGGCCTCAAAGGCCCAGTATACCTGAAGGAGCGTCTCCACCCCCATCGTTCAGCCCGGACACTGAGGTGCAGCTCCGAGGGCCTTCTGGCAGTTCC
This sequence comes from Podarcis gaigeae, assembly GCF_964106915.1. Taxonomy (NCBI): domain Eukaryota; kingdom Metazoa; phylum Chordata; class Lepidosauria; order Squamata; family Lacertidae; genus Podarcis; species Podarcis gaigeae. Next base: position 1,695,466 of record NC_139689.1, read on the forward strand.
CTCCCTGCAAGAAGCTACAGGGAACCAGGCAGAGGGCCTTCTCAGTGGTGGCACCCGCCCTGTGGAACTCCCTCCCACCAGGCGTCAAAGAGAAAAACAACTACCAGACTTCTAGAAGACATCTGAAGGCAGCCTTGTTTAGGGAAGTTTTAAATGTTTGATGCATTACTGTATTTTAATATTGTGTTGGAAGCCGCCCAGAGTGGCTGGGGAAGCCCAGCCAGATGGGCGGGGTATAAATAATATATTATATTATTATTATTATTATTATTATTATTATTATTATTATTATTTATTATTATAATAAATTATTATTCCCAGCAAGTGGAATTTGGAAGCATCGCTGTCTCCGACTGTGGAGGCAGGGCAGAGCGAACAGCACACTAGTTCAGCGAGGTGTGTGTGTGTGTGAGACGCTCCCTGTGCTCACCTTGACTTGAGTCCCTCCTTCTCTCCAGCTGTACTACATTATCTCCTTCCTGCCTGTCAAGGATGTGGTGGCTCTGGGCCAGACCTGCCGGTACTTCTATGAGGTGTGCGACAGTGAGGGGGTCTGGCAGAGGATCTGCCGCCGCCTTTCTCCTCGCCTGCGGGACGAGAACTCTGGTGGCAGCCGGCCGTGGAAGAGATCGGCCATACTCAACTGTCAGTATACCTCAGTGGTGGGAGGAAGGGGGGAAGGGTGTGGTTTTTTTGCTGTGTGAGAAAAAGCTCTACATCTGCCTGGGCTGGGGGGAGCTGAAGAGGGCTGGCCGATCCCGCAAAAGGGGATCCCACCCTGCCCCCATTCCCCAGGGAAGGGAGCGGTGTAGCTGTGGCAGCTCCTTCAGACAGACCCACTCCCTCTGCCCCTGGGGGGTCTCTCTGTCCCACAGACACCAAGGGCTTGTACTTCCAGATGTTCAGCGGCCGCCGGCACTTTGTCAGCAAGACGATTGCCCCGCTGCTCTCGCACGGCTACCGGAAGTTCTTGCCCACCAAGGACCACGTCTTCATCCTGGACTACAACGGCACCCTCTTCTTCCTCAAGAACGCCCTGGTCTCCTCCACCATGGGCCACATCCAGTGGCGACGCGCCTGCCGCTACATGGTGCTCTGCCGCAGTGCCAAGGACGTAGGTGCCCGGGAGAGGAGAGAAACCCTGCGGTGTGGGGGCAGGCTGCCTGTCCCCACTGCTTTCCAGAGGCGGGAGCAGGGCAGGACAGGCCAGAGCCATGGCCTGGCAGTGGAGCTGTGGGCAGAGTGCAGTCCCGGTTGAGAGGGAGGGAGAGAAAGGAGATGAGCAGCCTAGGTCAGCTTCATTTATTGCTGCCTGGATGCCTGCCTTAAACAGCTGCTTGAAGAAGTGCGGCTGATCCTCTGGCCCCTGGCCCCGTACCCATCTTAGAGGGAGCTGCAGCAGGTGGGGTTCAGAGAATTAATGCTACACTGGAGGAAGAGAAAGGTGCATCTGCCTTGAAGAAAATTAAATCATGAAAAGGTGGAGGTGTTATGTTTTCAAGTCCAGGAGGTCCATAGCATGGGGTGCTCCTGGACCCAAGTCTGTCACTGAAGGCTCAGGTGGCTAGGAGAGCCGGTGTGGTGTAGTGGTTAGGAGCAGTAGACTCGTAATCTGGTGAACCGGGTTCGCTTCCCCGCTCCTCCACATACAGCTGCTGGGTGACCTTGGGCCAGTCACACTTCTCTCAGCCTCACTCACCTCACAGCATGTTTGTTGTAGGGGAGGAAGGGAAAGGAGAATGTTAGCCGCTTTGAGACTCCTTAGGGTAGTGATAAAGTGGGGTATCAAATCCACACTCCTCCTCCTCCTCCTCCTCTTCTTCTTCTTCTTCTTCGATGTGAGTTCCACACTCTGGACACTTCCAGACCCTTTAGTACCTCCCTTTAGGGAAAGGCGTCATACAGTCCTGTGGCACCCTAGTTTCTTTCCCCAGAAGCTGGTTGCGCCAGGGCTCTTTGTGAGAGGGGAGGGTCTTCTCTGCCACCCCTGAGTGCACAGCCCGGACTTCTTCCCCCTCTAGATCCCTGATCAGTTCCTGCAGCATCCCGGGATCTCCGGCCTCCTGACCCTGAGTGCCTCCTCCCTCCTCCTTCTTCTGCCTGCAGTTTGCCACGGACCCCCGGAGCGACACTGTGTACCGCAAGTACCTGTACGTGCTGGCCACCCGCGAACAGCCGGTTACGGCAGCCGTGGGGCGCAGCGAGGGCTCCAGCCCAGCCGGCAGCGGGCGCCTCTGCGACTGCGTGGAGGTCTACCTGCAATCCAGCGGGCAGCGGGTCTTCAAGATGACCTTCCACTTCTCCATGAAGTTCAAGCAGATTGTGCTGGTGGGGCAGGAGACGGAGAGGTCCCTCTTGCTCCTGACAGGTGAGCCCCTGCAGGGATTGAGAGAGAGAGAGTATAAACACAGCAAAATAGAATAATAGATGCCAAATAAAACAATACAGAGGGACGCGGGTGGTGCTGTGGGTAAAACCTCAGCGCCTAGGACTTGCCGATCGCATGGTCGGCAGTTCGAATCCCTGCGGCGGGGTGCGCTCCTGTCGTTCGGTCCCAGCGCCTGCCAACCTAGCAGTTCGAAACCACCTCCATTCCGTGTGCTGCGCTGGCTCGCCAGATGTAGCTTGTCACGCTGGCCATGTGACCCGGAAGTGTCTGCGGACAGCGCTGGGTCCCGGCCTATAGAGTGAGATGAGCGCACAACCCTAGAGTCTGTCAAGACTGGCCCATACGGGCAGGGGTACCTTTACCTTTAAAACAATACAGAAGTAGAGGAAAAGGGGATATCTGGAGCCAAATGTATAGAGACAGAAATCCATACCAAAAATCAAACGTAATAAATTAATATCGCCAAGTTCCAAGTAACACAAATGGGTTTACATTCTCTGGTACCTTATTACTCCAAAACAAAAAATTCCTTCCAGTAGCACCTTAAAGACCAACTAAGTTAGTTCTAGGTATGAGCTTTCGTGTGCATGCACACTTCTTCATGCACACTTCTTGTATCTGAAGAAGTGTGCATGCACACGAAAGCTCATACCTAGAACTAACTTAGTTGGTCTTTAAGGTGCTACTGGAAGGAATTTTTTGTTTTGACTATGGCAGACCAACACGGCTACCTATCTGTAACCTTATTACTCCAGTACATCAGACTCCATTTCTCAATGAATATATCATATTGTTGTCTACCCTCTCTGGTTCTTACCATGTACAATCGTACTTTTGAACACCTTGCGACTCAAACGTTTTGGCTCCCGAACGCCATGAACTTGGAAGTGAGTGTTCCAGTTTGCGAATGTTTTTTGGAAGCCAAACGTCTTCTACAGCCAACATGGAAGCTGCGCCTTGGTTTTCAAACGTTTTTGGAAGTCGAACGGACTTCCGGAATGGATTCCGATCTAGAACCAAGATACAACTGTATCTGAGCTTAACTATACATACTGCATCCCAGATTTTAGGTACCCGTTCTCTCATGGACTATATTCTCATTTTAATTCCAGCTTTGAGAAGTAATAATTCTGGCAGCAGTTAACTGCTAACAGTGGCTGCAGTTTAACAAATGCTTCACACGCTGAGCCTCATCCTCACAGAGAGATTTGCTAAAGCAGCAGTTCCCAAACTATTTACAGTGGTACCTCAGGTTACATACGCTTCAGGTTACAGACTCCGCTAACCCAGAAATATTACCTCGGGTTAAGAACTTTGCTTCAGGATGAGAACAGAAATCGTGCTCCGATGGCGCAGCAGCAGCAGGAGGCCCCATTAGTTAAACTGGTGCTTCAGGTTAAGAATAGTTTCGGGTTAAGAACTGACCTCTGGAATGAATGAAGTACTTAACCGGAGGTACCACTGTAGTTTAATTAATTCAGCAAAACAAATGAACTTGATCCAGTGATGGTACCACTCTATTCTGCCTTGGTCAGAGTAGACTACACCTGGAATGTTGCGTTCAGATTAAGAAGGATGTTGACAAGCCGGAAGGTGCGCAGAGGAGGGTGACCAAGATGATCAAGGGTCTGGAAACCCAGCCTGATGAGGAATGGTTCAGGGAGTTGGGGATGTTTAGCCTGGAAAAGAGGAGACTGAGAGGAGACATGATAGTCATCTTCAGGTATCTGAAGGGCTGTCCCATGGAAGAGGGAGCAGCAAGCTTGTTTTCCTCCTGCTCTGGAGGGTAGGACTCGAACTCGTGGCTTCAAGTTGCAAGAAAGGAGTTTCTGACTAAACATCAGGAAGCACTTTCTGACAGTAAAAGCCGTTCAACAGTGCAACAGATTCCCTCAGAAGGTGGCAGGCTCTCCTTCCTTGGAGGTTTTTAAGCAGAGGTTGGATGGCCATCTGTCTTGGATTCTTTAGCTGAGAATCCTGCATTGCAGGGGGTTGGGCTAGATGACCCTCAGGGTCATCTGTGGATGGGCTTGATGAAGTGATGCTGTTTTCCCAGTGCCTGGTTCAAAGTCGCTTAGCAGGAGTCTTCAATCTGGAGTCCTGGAGAGAAGTTGGAGGACCACATTAAAGCCACGTTCCAACAAATACGCTGCTGGAAATGCAACAGGGACCTTCTTAATCCCTGTCCCTAGTGCAGGAGAGCAATCAGAAATAGCTTTGAAAGCCATTGTATTTTGTTAAATACAAAACAAGGAAGGTGTTTTGCTCTAGGCTCTGGCCTAGTCAGTTGTAAATAAATGATCAATACACTTCTGTACTGGAGACCCTGAGATGCCCTCCCTCAAATTACCAAACCTGGTCCTCCCCTTGTGGGGAAAGGGGTGAATACAGAGTATATGCACAGGGCATGTGCAACAAGGCATGGCCTACAGTCGCCCTGACCTGGTCCCTCGCGTCGTGCTCCTTTAATTAATAATAATAATAATAATAATAATAATAATAATAATAATAATAATAAATTATTTATATACTGCCCTCCCCAGCCAAAGCCGTGCTCAGAGCAGCTAACAACAATAAAAGTAACACAGCATTCTAAAATCAAAGATGTCAAGTCCCGCAGGGCCCTAGTCTCTTGTGACAGAGTGTTCCACCAGATTGGGGCCATAGCCGAAAAGGCCCTGGCTCTGGTTGAGGCCAGCCTAACCTCCCTGTGGCCTCCAAGATGTTTTTGTTTGAAGACAGTAAGGTCCTCCGTGGGACATACCAGGAGAGGCGGTCCCATAGGCCGTATAGGGCTTTGTGCATGTGGAGGCAAGCAAATTCCGCAGTCACTTTTTGTGGGGTGTTTTGTTACCCCCCCCCCCCCACAGAGGAAGGGAAGATCTACAGTTTGGTGGTGAACGAGACCCAGCTGGACCAGCCGCGCTCCTACACTGTGCAGCTGGCTCTGCGCAAAGTCTCCAAGTGCCTCCCTCACATCTCTGTCCGCAACATGCACTCCAACCAGAGCAGCGCCGTCTACCTCACAGGTAAGCAGAAGTGCCCTCCAGCCAGGCCACTCTCTGCCCAGAGGCCGCCACAACCAATAGGGTCCAGAAACCAAGCCATCTTATTATTATTTATTATGCATGACGAATGGTTGAGGGACCTGGGCATGTTTCACCTGGAGAGGACAAGAACCGAGAGGGGACAGGAGAGCTGCCTTCAGGTATCTGAAGCGTTGTCACACAGAAGACGGAGCAAGCTTGTTTTCTGCTGCTCCGGAGGGAAGGACCTGAGCCAACAGATCCCAATATGACAAGAAAGGAAATTTCAACTATTGAAGCTATTTGACAGTGGGGCAGATTGCCTTGGAGCCGGGTGGACTCCCCTTCCCTGGAGTTTTTAAAGCAGAGTTTGGGTGGCTTCCTGTCAGGAATTCTTGAGCTACAGTTCCCGCATTGCAGTGACTAGATGACCCTCCAGCGGGCTGTACATGCTCCTCAACCTTGTGCCACTGCTGTCACTATTGGCCATTCCTCTGTCCTCATGAAGAGGCCAGGGATCACACATGGCAATGTGGTCTGCCCCCAAGAGGGTGTACAGGTGATATCAGGAAGCCCAAACTGAGCTGAGAGAAGCCTGAGAAGTGGGGGTTGGGGGGGATGTTATTGGTATAGGGACGCAGGTGGCGCTGTGGGTTAAACCACAGAGCCTAGGACTTGCTGATCAGAAGGTCAGTGGTTCGAAGCCCCACGAGAGGGTGAGCTCCCGTTGCTCGGTCCCTGCTCCTGCCAACCCAGCAGTTCGAAAGCACATCAAAGTGCAAGTAGATAGATAGGTCCCGCTCCAGCGGGAAGGTAAACGGCATTTCGTGCGCTGCTCTGGTTCGCCAGAAGCGGCTTAGTCCTGCTGGCCACATGACCCAGAAGCTGTACGCCGGCTCCCTTGGCCAATAAAGCGAGATGGGGCTTAAGAAGAGAGTAGCAGGAGGGCACCGTCCTGAAAGCCAGGAGCAGGCGTTTGAACCCAGTGCAAAATGCCACGGGCAGCCACTGCAGCGGGGAGCCCTCCACCCGCAGAACCCCAGCCTCCTTGCCTGGGATAGTTGGAGTCTGTTCTGGGGGAGCCCTTCTGCCTCTGTGCAGGGCCAGGGTTTGGCCAGCAACGATCTTGCATCTCCTCCACAGACGAGGGCACCGTCTACTTTGAGGTCCACTCGCCCGGTGTTTACCGCGACCTCTTTGGCACCCTCCATGCGTTCGACCCGCTGGATCAGCAGATGCCCCTGGCTCTCTCCCTCCCGGCTAAGGTAACCCAGAGGTGGGGCTCTGTCCTGTTCCCCGCCCTCCCCTCTCCCACCAGGGGAGGACTTCTTCTTCTTCTTACTGACTTAACAACCATCCAAACAGACAGGCAGAAAAAAAGCCCACCTAGATTCAGTTGCATGCCACCCTAACCTCTGAGCGGTGCGGGATTCCAGGGGTTCCCAGTGCTTACCCAAGGTCTGTGTTTCCTTTTGGAAATGAGGCACAGCGGAGACTGCGGTGTCTTTAGGATATACGGTTTATTTAGAAATATATACATGAGCCTACGATGGAGGGGTTCACAGCAAGAGGGTCTTGTAGCATTGGATTCAAGCAGGCGTCAGACCTTGATCTCAAAAGCTGCTCTGACTCGCCTGCTTGCTGCTTTGTCTCTCTGCCACGTGACTCTTGCCCCTTCTCTATGCTTCCCACATTGCTTCTCGCCTCTCTCCACTAAGCTCTGGTTTCATCTGCTGAGGCAAAGAGGCCTCACCCATTTGCCATCTCAAACCGACTCCTTTCAATCCTTTTGTTCTTTTAATGGCCCATCGCCCAGGCAGTCCTTCAACACAGGAGGAGAGCCTGGCTTAATTAGCTGTTAGCACATGCTGGATCAAATAATTAGAAGTGTCTGGTGTGTGGCTTAACACCTCAAGTCTTAAAGGAGTCTGACACTTGCTGGGTCCAGAGATGAAAGTGGTCTGACCCCAACAAACAAATCTTCCCCTGGTGCCAAAAGTTGTTGGAAACCCCAGAAGGAGAAAGTGTTATTGTGCTCAGGTCCTGATTGCAGGATTCCCATTGAAGCATCTGGTTGGCCACTGTGAGAATAGGAGGCTGGATTAGGCAGGCCAGTGGTGTGATGCAATGGGCCCTTCTTAGGGAGAGGGAAATGCTCTCTGCATGTGCTCAGGAGCACCGATGGATGAATACCATGTGTTTCAAGCAGCAGTGGTGACAAGGTGATATGATGGGAGTCCTACTTGAGATTAAGCCCCGTGTCCTCGCTCAGGCCTTAGGCGTGGGTCAGACTCTCTCCCTTCCCCTCTCCCGCTTTGTGGCAGGTCCTCAGCTGTGCCCTTGGCTACAACCACCTGGGGCTAGTGGACGAGTTTGGGCGGATCTTCATGCAAGGAAATAACCGCTATGGCCAGCTAGGCACAGGCGACAAGATAGACCGCGGGGAGCCTGCCCAGGTGAGAGGAGAGCAGACCACCCTTCCTGGGGTGGAGTGGGGACCCTCAGAGCTCCAGGAAGCATCTGAGCCCTTGCAAATTACTAATTTGGGTCACCTGGCATTTTGGTCTGGGCAGAACCACCTTTATGGGCCGTGTCAAGCTCAAATCAGGCATTGTGACACGTAGAAAAGGTTGTCCCTTTTCTACCTTGAGTCCCCTTCATGGGAGGTTTTTGGCGACCACCTGCCTGGGATTGTCTAGCTGGGATTCCTGCCTTGCAAGGGGTCAGGCTAGATAGCACTCGGGGGTCTCTTCCAACTCTACAATTCTGTGGTTCTACGCCCATTTCACCTGAGCCTCTGCCAGCAACAGGAAACCTCCCTCCAGCAATCATGATGGCTGCGAATCCTCAGCCACGCTCTGATGCCGCTGTGCTCCCTGTTGCAGGTGCACTACCTCAAGTGCCCCATCGACCTCTGCTGCGGCCTCAACCACACGCTGGTGCTGAGCCAGAGCGGGGACTTCAGCAAGGACCTGATGGGCTGTGGCTGCGGAGCTGGAGGGCGCCTGCCCGGGTGGCCCAAAGGCAGCGCCTCTTTCGTCCGGCTGCACACCAAGGTGAGGGGGAGAGAGGTGGGAGGAGGCCAAAACGTGGGCAGTCAGGACCTGGGAAGTGGGCTGGGTGGGCTGCATAGCCCGTGGGTGTCGGCCATGGAATCTAGTCATTCCCAGCCATCTCTCCTGCCCCCTTCCTGTGTTATGCTCCGATCTTTTCTGTGCACATGGATATTTTAGTGCAGCAGCACCTACACTCTGGAACTCCCTGCCTCTTGACATCACTGTGCCAAAAACATTTTTGTTTAGACAAGCCCACCCAGGCATGTAGAATGCCAATTTGTGGTATGCCCCATGGAGGACCTTAAGGTCTATATATAGCAACACCCTAGAGGTCCCGAGCCCTAAGGAAGCTAGATTAGCCTCAACCAGAGCCAGGGCCTTTTCAGCACTGGCTCCGGCCTGGTGGAACGCTCTGTCTCATGAGACCAGGGCCCTGCAGGATCTGCTTTCTTTCCGCAGGGCCTGTAAGACAGAGTTGTTCCGCCTGGCCTTTGGCTTAGAATCAGTTTGATTCCCTCCCCCTCTTTCTTTTTTCCTTTCTCCTCCTGTGATGAGGCTGCATCCTAATGTTTTAATGTTGTATTTTAATCTTTTTTAAATTGTATTTTAATCAACTTGTTTTTATTATTGGTTAGCCGCCCTGAGCCCGGTCTTGGCTGGGGAGGGCGGGGTGTAAATAAATTTATTATTATTATTATTATTATTATTATTATTATTATTATTATTATTATTAGGATCCACAAAACTGCTTCAAAACCCTGAGTGTGGTTTTATCTCCTAATCCTCAGTGTCAGGGCTGGAGGGAGGGTCCCAACATCCCCATGGCATCCTCCTGAGTGCAGAGGGTTGTGTGCTGCCTCCTGGACACTGTCTCCAACCCCTAGGTGGCTTTAAAAGGCAAAAACATGGTGGAGTAGGAGAAGGCTCCTAGCCAGGAGGGCTACTTGCTCTGCCTCCACAGTCAGAGGCAGCCATGCTTCTGAATCCCAGTCGCTGGGAACCCTGGGAGGGGAGAGGGCTCTGCTCGTTTCCCACAGGCCTCTGGTTGGCTGCAGTGAGAACAGGCCACGGGCCTAGATGGGCAATTGGCCTGATCCGGCGTGGCTCTCCTGAGATCCGTCTCCCCCTCTCAGGTGCCACCCTGTGCCCGCCGCATCTGCTCCACCCGCGAGTGCCTCTACATGCTGTCCAGCCACGACATTGAGGAGGTCCCCGCCTACCGCGAGCTGCCGGCCAGCAAGGCAGGGGTGGCGCCGAGCGACACGGAGGCCATGGCGGCCCGGGCGTGCGAGGAGTACCTGAGCCAGCTGCACAAGTGCCCGACGCTGGAGGGGCGCATGGCCAAGATGAAGGAAGCCGTCGGCAGCATGCCCCTCATGACCTTCCAGAAGGACTTCTTCTGGGAGGCTCTGGACATGATCCAGCGGGCGGCGGAAATCCAGGAAGCCCCTGCACCCAGCTAGCTGTCGCCGGCCGCGGCTCCCTCTCACCCCGCCCCTCCTGTCACCCCACCCCACCCGTTAGACGCATCATGGATCATGATTAACCGATAGAGAAGACTTCAGACTGAACAATTGGGCGTAAATAAAGCACAAGACCTAACACAGCTTCCCGTGGACCATGCTGGGGTAAGTGACGAAACGGCGGGGCCGGGGCGTCCTTGGAGGAGCCCGGAAGGGGCCGCACGCAATGCGTGGATGCAGAGGTGCGCATTGCCAACATCGTGTGGTTCTTCAAATCTGTGGCGCTCACCTCGTAAAGGGTAGGGTTGGGAAAGCTTCGGGAAAGGGCAACCCGCCTAGGAGGAAAGGTTGCGGCGTTTGGGATTTTTGAGTTTGGAGGAAGAGGCGACATGATAGAAGTTTTGAGTGTTGTGGAGAAAGCAAATGGGCAGAGTTGGAGGCGTTGATGCTTCTGAGGACCAGTTTCTTGCTGGAACCACAGGAGGGGAGAGCGTTGCTCTTGTGCTCAAATCCTGCTTCCCATAAGGGGCATCTGTTTGGCCACCGTGAGAACAGGAGGCTGGACTAGATGGGCCCACTTAGGCCTGATCCAGCAGGCTCTTATTACCTTCGTTTCTTTGGGAGAGAAAAAAAGGCTCAGGAGTAAACCCCACACAAACCCAGAGTGGAGTCCCTAAGGCAGTTGGATGGTGCCTGGTACACCTCCTTCCGGCAACTCCTATAGCCAGAGTGGTGCCCAATGTCTTGTTCTGCTTTCCTTTGGACCACACCAGCGAGGCTGAGAGGGCTCTAGTGGTCAGGGCAGCCCAGGACCTCCAGAACTGCTTCTAACGCAGCAGTTTGACTTCACACACACACACACACACACACACACACACGCCCCGAGGCGAACTCCACCATCTCTCAAGATAGACAGGTGCCAACAACAATGCAGGTGGTGTTGAAATCTTGCCAAACTCGAGGGGTGGGTTTCACAACTGGCCTCAGGCATCATCCCGCATCATCCCTGCCCCAGATTCTCCAGCACCAGTTCCTCGGTCGAATAAGAACAAAGATAACTGAGCAAAATTTCACCAGATTGCAGAGCAGCCACTTGGTAGCTTCAGGGCATCGCCAGGCAATGGGGGCACAGTTTCATGTGCTCTATCGACCTACAGGGGCTGTTGCGCCACGTCTCTCACCCGGGGAACAAAGGTCACCTCAACCCCCCCTCCCCCCACAGAACTGCCCTCTGCTCTCTGGACAAAGTCTGCTGGCAGACCGGTGCCCAGGGACACACGCAGACGCAGGCATTGATGGAGAGCAACCAATCTTTCCAGGTCAAAGTTCCCAGCGTGCACTGGGGGAGGGGAGGGTGCAGAGGTGCCTGGGATGAAGCTGCTGTCACAGAAGCCGTCGTGGGGCCTTCTCCTGTCTGAGAAGGGCCCTTTGAGGCTGCTGGATGTAGGGAGCCAAGAGTGAGAGTCCCGGGGGTCCCGTTGTTCAGTCTGCAGTGCACATTCCCCTGCTAGGCAGCCCCTCTGCCTCCTTTGTGCCGCTTTTCAGGGGAGAGATGTGGTGCAGCCAGGCAAGGGAAGCTATTGATCAGTCCCGGTGGCTGTATTCCAGTCACACACTGCTGTTTCCAGAGCCTCCTGGCCTAGATTGGGTTCTGGTGTTCCCTAAGTGGGAGAACATTTCGATTTCTGAAAGAGACTTCTGAGGTTTAGCTTGGGGAAGCAGGGGCTCCTGACTAGGACATCTGAGAGGCCACAAGACTCCCAAGGTTAACCCTCTTTCTCTCTAACTAACCGTGGCAGCAGCCTGACAATTGTGCGGACCAGGATTTGCATCGTCCTGCCTAAGTGGACCCTCAGCCCCAGGAAAGGTGGCTAGATTGGGTTTGGGAGGTGCTGTTACTCTGGCAGAATATCTGCTTTGCACACGGAACGTCCCCAACTGAACCTCTGGCAGCGTTTCCAGGCAGAACTGAGAGAGGTGCCGGTCTGAGACCCCATAGAGTCACTGCTGACCAGTGCAGAGGATACTGAGCTGCAGACGGACCCCATGGTCTGACTCATTATGAGTCAGCTTCTAATACTGCATCTTCATTCAGAGCCTGGGGAAAGAGACGTGTATTTGTCCCCTGCAGCGAAATTGGGGGTTTGGTGCTGGTGGTGGTGGTAGAGAAATCACCAGATCCCAACCCCACAAGCATGCGCTGCAGATTCTGAACTGCTCTGCTGTAAATTTCAGGCCTTGCTGGGGCCCAAAACCGCTTGGCCCCAGGACAGAACACTTGTGCAGCGGCTCCAACAAAAGGGAGGGAAACAGCTTCCCCTGTCCGATAGATTTGGAGTGGGTTTCGGAAACGGTTCTTTGCCTAGCCCTGAACTGCATCAGGCAGCCTTGTGTCCCAGAGGCCCCTCGGTGATTCCACTTTCACCTCAATGCACCCTGGCCAGGGATTTCCTTCTTTTGTCCTTCGCCCCACCAGGTCCCTCTTCTATATTTAAACCCCCCGGAGCTCCTGCCAGCTTCCCACATGCTGTGATTCAGAGCAGCCTCTCACAGTGGAGGCTTGGTGGGATGTGGGGAGTGTTCCTCTCTCTCTCTCTTTCCCCGAACCACTTCAGGAGCTTCCGGCAAAGGGCTTGAATGCTGGTCTCAGCTGTCCTGGGCCAATTTTCCATGCATCAGCCACTTAGCTCGCCCCTGTCTGCTCTGGTGGCCTCGTAGAAACTCCGCTCTCATAGTACCATAGAGCTGGAAGGGACCCCAACGGTCATCTAGCCCAACCCCCTGCAATGCAGAAACCTTTCGCCCATGACCCTGAGATTAAGAGTCTCACACTCTAATGACTGAGCTACCCCAACTCCAGGGAGCAGGCCTGGCCTGGGCAAAAAATGGCTGCCAGCTGCTGCCTTCCCAAGTCTTCTTATCTCCCCAGCATCTGGGAAAAGGGGAATTCCTGCATTGCAGGGGGTTGGAATAGATGACCCTTGGAGTCCCCTCTGTGATTCTGTGAGGGGCAACCTGGAAGGTCTGCTGGAGATGTGAGGGGCGAGAGCCTCAGAACAGCCCTGGCAGGTTTGGCTCATGGCCTGTGTTGGCCGCCTTCGTTCTCCCAGAGGCCTGAGCTGGGACTGGGGAGGGAGAGTGATGGCAGAGGGACAGCGAAAGCTGCCTTGTATCCAACCCAGCCAGGGGCGCCTCTGCTTCCTCATTCTTCGGGCTCTGCATTTCCCAATCCCAAGGTGCATCATTGCAGCGACTGCTGCTTTTGCTCTAGATCCACGCAGGTGCGACTCTTGACTTCACCGCCTCTTTCCTGTCCTCTTCTCCCCTACCTCTCAAGCAAAGCCTGCCCAGCAGTCAAACACTTTCCCTTCCTTGTTCTCCTCACAGCTTGCCCCAGGACTACTCTGGAGGAGCCACCACCAGGCTTGCAGCAGAGGTCAAGGCCTGCTGGGCAATGTGTGGCCACACAGTGTTTTGCCGCTGCCTTGGAGTCCCCCAGAGGCGAACACAGTTCAGCTCATGAAGGCAGGGAATAATAATAATAATAATAATAATAATAATTTATTTGTACCCTTCCCTGGCTGGCTGGCTGGCTGCCATAAGAACACATAAGAGCCTGCTGGGTCCAATGAGAGCTTGGCCAGTCCAGCCTCCTGTCCTCACAATGGCCAACCAGATGCAAGCTGGACCAGAGCACAAGAGCACCCCCCACCCCGGCATTCAGAAGCATGGCCGCCTCTGATCTTGGAGGCAGAGCGCAGCCATCATGGCTAGTGGCCATGGACTGCCTTCGCATCCTCATTTTGTCTAATCCTCTTTTAAAGCCATCTAGGTGACTGCCGCTTGTGGGAGTGAGTTCCACTGGCTCCTGAACTGAGCCAAGAAGGAGCAAAAGCCTAGTAGAGACCACCGTGGCTATATGGTCGGGGAAGAAAGGGACTCTGCACAAGGTTTTTTTGGGGGGGGGGAACGGGGGAGTACTCTTCATATGATCTCAAATTACATACTGTTTTCGCTCTGTTTTACTCAGTATAGTGTTATCAGAGCCCTGGACAGCAAGGTCTGGTTCTCTAGGTGAGAGCTGGACCTTTTCACACTTGGAACGTGTTTTGGGGTGACAAGCCCCATGTGGAGGATTTGCAATGCTGGCTGTGGGCAGAGGGTGAGCCCTGCTGCCTCGCCTGCAGTCAGGGCTCCCTGCAGGCTACTGTTTGGACTCCGAGATGCAAATAATCCCTTGCCAGGAAACCAGTTCCCCTTGGGGCAGCTGGGGGGGGGGGTTGAAGGAGGAGGCTCTTGAGAAAGGATCCGAGCATGAAGCGTAGGGAACCAGGAACCCACCTCCTCCCTCTCTGCTCATTTCTCAAACAAGCCCCACCAGCAAAGAAAACCCACTTTCGGAAATTTAGCCACTCAAACCAGAGAAGGATGGGATGGGGGGGTAAACTCGTTGGATAAACTGGGTGCTGTGGGGGTGGTACAATGCTTCTGCCGCCCCCGCCCCCCAGTTTAATACAGAAACTGCAGGCCCTGTTGCTGCCCTTTGCCCTGCCTGCTGAAGTCCAGCATTACAGTGACCTTAATTTCTCCCAGCATTTGTTAGGGAGATGTTGTGGGGGGAGGTAGAGAAAGAAAGAAAGAAAGAAAGAAAGAAAGAAAGAAAGAAAGAAAGAAAGAAAGAGGGAAAGTGCCTTTACTGCCCAAAAGAACAGGGAGAGGCAGAGCTCCCCCCACCCAAAACTTTTCCATCCTGCAGAGTGACCCCCCCCCCACCACCACCCTGGGAGCCGGCCTTTGGAGGCAGCAGCTGAAGTTTCCACTGGGGCTATTTTTGCTGCTGCTGCTTCCCCACGTCCGCACACATTAAAAAACAAACAAAGCAAAACTATTTTTGCGCCCTTAAACTAAAGACAGCTTCACGTGCAGATGGAATATATTTAGGGATGAGCGGAACCTTTTCTGAAGTTGCTCTGAGCCTGGGAATCAGGCAGGTACCAGAATCAGAGAGATGCCCTGCTCTGAAGAGGCTGGGGCAGGTGGGGCAGGGCCCCTAGGTCAGGAGAGGCTTCTGAAATCATTTATGCAGCCACCACCACCGCTGCTGCTGCTGCTGCTGTTGTTATTTGTCTTGCAAGAGTGCAGAGACTGGGGTAAAGTACAAAAATTAGATGCACCTGATAGCCCGCTAAGCACCCAAGCGAGTTGTTGCCAGCCAGGCCACCTCCATAAGAAGAGTCTGCTGAATCAGGTGAATGGCCCACCTG
Organism: Podarcis gaigeae; assembly: GCF_964106915.1. NCBI lineage: Eukaryota > Metazoa > Chordata > Lepidosauria > Squamata > Lacertidae > Podarcis > Podarcis gaigeae. The sequence continues at coordinate 1,710,664 of NC_139689.1, forward strand.
GTGCAGTATCCTGCTCTCACAGGGGGCCCCCAGATGCCTCAATGAGAAACCAGCATTAGCCACTCTCCCCTCCTGCAGTTTCCAGCACCTGCTCTTTGGAAACCTTGCTGCCTTTGACTGTGGAAGCAGATCATCGTCCTCATAGCTAGGCACCCTCTCTTCCCTGTTCTCTAATCCTCCTTTAAAGCCATCCAACTTGGAGGCCATCACTTCCTCCTGGGGGAGCCGGTTCAAGACCTTAGACTCCAAACTTCCATAAGCAGGTTGGCTGAGAACTTGGGACCCCTGCAATTCTGGCTCCTGGCCACCCTAAGGATCCTGGCCCCCAGGTTTACCCTCCCACTTTCTCTCCCGAGGGAACTCAGCTGCTTCCCAGACAGCACTTCCCACCCCTGACTGATACAGGATTGCTACCTGACACCTCTCCCAGCAGGCAGAAGAATGGAAAACTACCCCTGCAGGACTTTGCATTTGCCTGTAGGAAAAATAAACCCCGCAGGCCAAAATCTCTGGCCTTTCAAGTTGCACCAGCACAGCTCCCCCAAGATCCTGTTTGCCAGGTCCAAAAAAACCGCATGGAGTTATATCTGCAAGGGACACCCAATTTGGTTCAAGTCACATCTTCCTTTTATTTCAAGCTTTTCCGTTCCCCCTGCCTACCCCAGAGTTAAATCCAGTGTGAGTGCTAGACACAGCGAGTGTTTTCCAGTTTTCAGCAGTGCGTGGCATCCCTTGCGCCTCGCCCAGAAGCCATGCAAATGAGCCGGTGCGCCTCAGTCTCCTTTCCTGGCCTTGCTCCGCTGGTGGCTGGCATAAGCTCTGAGCCCGAACCAGCCCACGATGCTGGCAAGCAGAGTCAGCAGCAGCAGCATCACGCCAAAGGTGGAGAGGAAAGTGGGAGCCCTGGGCAGGAGGGGCAGCCCGGCGCCCAGCTCACGGATCTCCCCCCGGATCATGTGCAGCTCATCCAGGATGCTCATGAAGGTGCAGCAGTGGAACCACTGGTGGCTGTGGCCCCAGATGTCGAACTTCCCCGGGCTGAAGCGCTCAGGGATCTTGCTGATGTTGAAGATCCCGGAGGCCAGGAGCCAGAAGCAGTGGCGCAGGAAGAAGCGGCCCGTCCCGTGCCCGCCGGCGGCAGCACCGCCCCCGCCCCACCACAGCTTGCAGAAGACGGGGATGGAGACCACCCCAAAGGGCAGCAGGAAGACCAGCGTGCGGATGAGGTAGCGGTAGCGCGGCCACTGGTGGCGGGTGCTGCAGCAGGCCAGGGTGCAGAAGAGAGCAATCAGGCAAGCGCTGGGCACGTAGAGGGCCTCAAACCACGTGCCCACCTGGCCCGCCAGGGCAGAGAGCCAGCCAGCACCCTCCCAGCTGAGCCAGGCGCTCGGAGAGGAGATGTTGTTGCCGGTGCCCGGTAACGGTGGTGGTGGTGGAGATCCGCCTCCCCTGGGGTGGATGTAGTAGAAGTAGGCCAAGGAGGAGCCCACCGTGTAGGCGCTGATGGTGCCATAGTCGATGTAGAAGCAGATCTCGCGAATGACCAGCGACATGGAGTTGAAGAGGTGCGCCATGCTGCTGGCCACCAGCAGGCCACAGACCCCCAGGAAGTAGCTCCAGAGCGGGTAGTAGAAGGGGTCCAACGGACCTTCGGGCACCACGGGGCCCTCGCCCCAGAACTGCTCCAGGAAGTGGAAGGCGAAGACAAAGACGGCCAGGAAGTGGGTCCAGAAGTTGCCCGTCTCGTTGGTGGGCCGGAAGGCCGAGACCAGGCACTGGGCAAAGGTGTAGCCCGGGCAGCGGTAGCCGCTCAAGATGAAGCTCTCCGTCATGCTGGGGGGCACTTCGCTCCAGCGCAGGAGCAGGCCCCCTCCCTTGTCGGAGGCAAAGGGCATCTGGGCTCCCCTGCCCATGGGTGCCCCTGCTGACCTTGTCCCTTCGCTGCGGCTATAGGGGGCAGGAGTGGGGAGTCAGCCGGTGCTCTGGCTTCTCTGGCCACGCAAGGAGACGCTGCAGAAGGGGGTTCTCTCAGCTGAGCACCCGGCCCCCGCCTCCCGGGCTGTCACTCCAGACCCCCGCCCCCCTCGGCGGTGCTGGGTGCGGGGAGTAAGAGGAGAGAAAGAGCGCAGATTGCAAAGGCGGAGCCGCTGCCTTTGGCTGGGGAGGGGGGCGGCGAGGATGCGGCTGCTTTAGCAGTTGCCATGGAGAGCCTGCCTCCGCTCCGCCATCTGCCCCAGTGGAGTGGGGGGGGTGTGCTTGGGAGGGGGAGCCCACAGAATGACTGCGGAGGGTGGGCTTAAAATCTGCGGAGACTGCAGAGATGCATTTGCAGGCGTCCCCTCCGTCTTCTAGAGCGCAACGATGTCCTGCGTAAAATTACCTGCTAAAATCATCCGCCGGGGGTGGGGGGGGGGAGCGCAGGTGCGGCCTCTTCTTCTAAGCCTCCCTCTTCCACGGGGTAAATCTGCAACCGGGAGCCGGCCTGCGGGCGCCGCCGCGTTTTGCTGCCGGAGGCGCGCCGGACGCCGGAGCGCGGGAGCCGGCGACGCGGCCGGGTTGCTGCGCGTCGTGGGCTGGCGCGGCCGGGCGCCCTTGCCGGGATCCGCAGGAGGGCGCGCGGCCAAGGCGCTGCTTTTATCTCCGGCCCGCCCCTCCCCGCCCGGCCTCCCGCCGCCCCAGGCCCGGGTCCAAGCCCCGCCCCGGCCCGCATCCGCGCAGGCCAGGCGCAAGGCGGCAGGTGCCCCGCTCGCCCTCTCGGCTTGTCCTCCGCCAGCCCCCGGAGGAAGAAAAGGCACGGACTGTCGTTGGAGCAAATGGGGGGCGAGTCCAGGCCCCAAAGTGGCGGAGGGCAGGGCAGCTGTTTGGGGCGAGGTTAACGGATAATAATAGACTGCGGTTTGTGGGTTCCAGCCCCATATTGGGTGAAGCTTCCCTGCATTGCAGGGTCCCTTCCCACTCTCTCATTCTAACCTGGATTTGAAACTTCTGCAAGGTCCAAGGAAGGGGGAACTTTTAAAAAGAAATTACCAATATCCCTTTGTAATATCCCCAGCAGGAACAACAGAGCCCCGAGCCAGCCTGGCCTCCTGCGCGCAAGGAGCTCACGGCACGCATCTCTCCCTGGGCGTGACCTGGGGGGCGGGCGGCGGCCCCTGCCTTCTCTCAGCCCCACGTACCTGCCTCGCCGGGCTGTTGTGAGGGTTGCATGGGGAGCGAGGAGAACCAGGCACGTCGCCACCTGGAGCTTGGGGGGAAAGGAGGGGTATCCGAGCCGCAAGCAAGGGGGGCGGAAGTGGGGTCGGGTTAGGGCTGCAGCGTGGAGGCCCCAGAGAGCTCCGTGGGTCCCTGGGATGCGCGGGAAGGGTGCGAGGTGGGAGCCTCCGCAGCCTCAATGGGGCGAGGACCTCCCCACATCCTCCTCCTGAGCTGCATCTTTGGTCCAGACCCAGAGAAGGAGGCGGAGGGCGAGGCGCCGCGCCACCCGCCCGGCAGAGACTGTGCGCTCAGGGTGGAAGCGCCTCCGGGTCTTGGGAAAGCTCTCCCCACCTCTGTTCGTGGGGTTCAGTGCCAGAGCTTCGGGCCCTCTCGCACCAGGGCACATGGGTGCTACTGCGGGGTCTTTCCCAGAGTCAACAAGGCGGCCCACGTCCTCGTGCCTCCGCTGGGAACCTCACGGCTACGCCTTTCTCAGATGCCTTGGCCACCCTCGGGCAACCGAGGAACCGCCATGGATAGTATGAGCCAAGGAAACGCGCAGGAAGAGCCCCAGCAGCGGCAGCAGCTGGGTCAGGCCCATAGAATGGCAGTCAGGGTCATCTAGGGAATCCTCCGGTTCTCATAGCGGCGACCAGGTGCTTCCAGAGCTTGCGGGCTGCCCTGAAGTGCAACGGTGACGGGCCCTGGCTTAGACGGGCATTTGAAAGGGCATCGCGGTGCCAATCCCACGAGGAGGTGAGGTCTCTATGTGGAACCAGGCAGAGGGCCTTCTCGGTGGTGGCGCCCGCCCTGTGGAACGCCCTCCCACCAGATGTCAAGGAAATAAACAACTATCTGACTTTTAGAAGACATCTGAAGGCAGCCCTGTTTAGGGAAGCTTTTCATATTTGATGAATTATTGCATTTTAATATTTTGCTGGAAGCCGCCCAAAGTGGCTGGGGAAACCCAGCCAAATGGGCGGGGTATTATTATTATTATTATTATTATTATTATTATTATTATTATTATTATCTCTACCCTCGCTAGACTTCTTTCTAGCGGTCACTGTGAGAACTGGATGCTGGACTAGATTTGATCCGATCTAGGGACTGCAGGGCTCTCTAGATGTGGGGCCGCGCCTGCCCTCCTCATGGACGCGGGGACAGCAGCCTGGCCTGCCCCACCGCGTCTCTCCTGCCCATCTCCTCCTGGCTATTTTTAGGCACATCTCCCACGGAGGACTTCGGGTCCCGGCGCAAGGAAGGGACGGCCCGACCCTGCAGACGGACGGGGCCACCTGCTCCTCCCAGGCCTGGCTCGGGGCCCGGCTCGGGGGTCGCTCGGGGACAGGCGCTGAGACGCGGGGGGGGGGGGGGGGCGAGAGGGGAAAGCTGCGACGAAACCTCCCTTTCCCCCGCAGTCCCGCTTGCGGACGCAAGGCGGCGCCCACGACCCACTTTGCAAATAGGCCCCACCTGAGAAGACCTAAATTGGAAGGCAGGTGATGATGGAGAGCTGGAAGAACGGGGCGAGAAGGAAGAGGAGGAGTCAGGACGCCTGGGTTCCCTCATCAAGGTGGTGCGTGTGGCGGCAGCAGATTGGAACAAGTAGAATTAGAGTAGGAAGGGACCATGAGGGTCATCTAGTCCAACCCCCTGCAATGCAGGGTCCTTTGGCCCAACGTGGGTCTCGAACCCACAAGCCTGAGATTAGGAGTCTCGTGCTTTCCCAACTGAGCTGTCCTGCAACTGGAATAGCGTAGGGCTAGAGTTGTGGTCAGGCACGCGGGTGGTGCTGTGGGTAAAACCTCAGTGCCTAGGGCTTGCTGATCACATGATTGGCGGTTTGAATCCCCACGGCGGGGTGAGCTCCCATCTTTCGGTCCCAGCTCCTGCCCACCTAGCAGTTTGAAAGCACCCCCAGGTGCAAGTAGATAAATAGGTACCGCTTTATAGTGGGAAGGTAAACGCTGGTGCCGGCTCGCCAGAGCAGCTTCGTCACGCTGGCCAGCCACGTGACCCGGAAGTGTCTGCGGACAGCGCTGGCCCCTGGCCTCTTAAGTGAGATGGGCGCACAGCCCTAGAGTTGGACACGACTGGCCCATACGGGCAGGGGTACCTTTACCTTTACCTTTAGAGCTGTGGTCAGAGCATTGGCCTGGGAGAGAGGTCAGGGTTCAGCACCTGCCTCAACTTCTCCACAAAACTCATTGGGTGTGACCTTAAAGGCCCATCACACTGCCTCTCAGCCTCACCTACCTCACAGGGTCGTTGTGGAGACTAAATGAGGAGAGGGAGAAGGACCTTGAGATCTTTGGGGGGGGGGGAAGGTGGGAGATCAGGGAGGCAACGGTGGTCGCTGGGTGGGTATCCATGCTTTGTGATGCAGCAGCAAAGAAAGCTAATGCTATTCTAGGCGGCCTCAACAGAAGTGTCTGATGAAGAGAAGTTGCAGTTCCACTCTATTCTGCCTCCGTCAGACTATTCTCGGAGTCCTGTATCCATTTCTGGGCACCCCACTTTAAGGAGGAGATTGACAAGCCAGAAAGTGTGCAGAGGAAGGTGCCAGGATGATCAGGGAACTGGAAACCAAGCCTTGTGAGGAACGGTCGAGGGAACTGGGTGTGTTTAGCCCGGGAAAGCGGAGGAGATATGAGAGCCACCTTCAAATATCCGAAGGGCTATCCCAAGATGGAGCAGGCTTGCTTTCGGCTGCTCCTGAGCGCAGGACCGAAGCCATGGCTTCACACTGCAGGAAGGGAGATTCCGACTAAACGTCAGGAAGAACTTTAGAAGCCATTTGACAGTGGAAAGATGGCGGACTCGCCTTTCCTGGTGGCTTTGAAGCAGAGGCCGAATGGCCACTTGTCAGGGGTTCTGGAGCTGTGACTCCTGCACTGCAGGAAACCCTTGGGTCTCTTCCAACTCCAAAATCTCTAAATTCTTGCCTCATGCTTCCCCCATGGGAGGAGCAGCTGCTTTAGAAGGTGCAGTCAGACCGTTGCTCTATCCACCTCAGTATTGTCGACACCGGCTGGCAGCAGCAGCAGCAGCTCTCTGCAATGTTCCTTTTAGACAGGGAGTCTCTCTCCACCTGCTCTACCCACTGAGCTACTCCCCTTCCCCTCATTTCGCAGCGGCAACCCAGAAGCACTTGCAACTTGCAAGGCGCAGAGCAGACCGGCTGGGAGCCAGGCGGCCTGCTTCCTCTGCAAGTTTTGGAGACGGGCCAAGAGGTTTTTGCAGCCAGGAGCAGACGTCTTGCACAGGCCTGGCCTGGGGTCCTGGCTCCAAACCCCGTCTCGAGGGTGCTCTCTCCCCGTCTGCCTGCGCCCCATCTCTGCCGCCGTCCTCCCCACCCCCAGCTCCCCTCCCAGGGGGACTTGGCCGCCCTCGCAACTCAAGTGATGTGGCAGAGCTTTGCGGTTTCCCTTTGGCTTGCTTTGCGCCCGCGTGGGTGGAAACTAAATCTGCCCTTTCCTCTGGAAAGCAGAAGTCGCCAGCAGCTGCTGTTTGCAAGGTGGCGGGGCTTCTCGTTGCCCCGTCTCTCCTTGCCCAAAGAGCAGCTTTTGCCCCCTCCAGAGGCTGGAGTTTGGGGCTTCCATTGAGGGCTTTGCACCTTTGCATCTGTCACACCTCACACAGGGCAGAGGACTGGACAAATTCACGGAGGAGGAGGCTAACAATGGCTTCTAGCCCAGATGGCTGAGCCCTGTTTCCGCAGTTAGAGGCAGAGATGTTTCTGAATGCCAGTAGCGGGTAACAGCAGGAGGGGGGAGATCGGCTCTTGTGTTCGAATCCTGCTTGCAGGCTTCCCATGATGGGCATCTGGTTGGCCCCTGTGAAAACAGGATGCTGGGCCCCCTTTGGGCAGCCTGGCTCTTCTGATTCCCTCATACGTTTCCCCTGGAGCTATTACTTCACAGTGGTGAGCTCCCGTTGTTCGGTCCCTGCTCCTGCCAACCTAGCAGTTCGAAAGCACGTCAAAGTGCAAGTAGATAAATAGACACCGCTCTGGCGGGAAGGTGAACGGCATTTCCGTGCGCTGCTCTGGTTCGCTAGAAGCGGCTTAGTCCTGCTGGCCACATGACCCGGAAGCTGTACGCCAGCTCCCTCGGCCAGTGAAGCGAGATGAGCGCCACAACCCCAGAGTCGGCCATGACTGGACCTAATGGTCAGGGGTCCCTTTACCTTTTTTTTAACAGGGTTGAGAGCTTGACCATCCGCCCTACTCTGTCCGACCCCCCAACTAATAACTGCATTCCTGCATTGCAGCGGGCTGGACTGGATGACCCTTGGGGCCCCAATTCTACAATCCTACGATTTTATGAATTGTGCGCCCCTTGCTAACACAAGCACGCCAGAGAATCCACCCGCCGCAGGAGTGGGCTCCCAAGTTGCTGTGCCACCACCTTGCCCCGCAGACCAAGGCAGAGGGCTTATGAGTGCTCCGTATGCGACCCCCAAGCTCCTGGGTGGGTCAGGCATCAAGGGGTTCCCGGCACCAAAGAGAATGAAGGGTTCGCAAGGCCATTCCAACACGGGAGAAATACGGAAGCAGATATGTAAAAATACCTTTAAGAGAGACTTGCGTTTAACACTCAGACCTCCCCAAACACAAGCGCAGGGCAGTGTGCGGGTACATTTCCCCTCCCCCTCCCCCGTTCATTGGCTATATGGAGGCGGGCACCGCTGGGTACCCCTGGGGTGGCTCTGTCCGTAAGGGAGACGCAGCAGCGCAGGATCAGGCCCTGTTCCTGGCAGCTGGCGGGGCAGTGCAGGGCCGCTTGGCGAGGTTGGTGAGGATCTTATGCTGCGGTTGGCGGAAGGGCACCACGAAGCTGGTGGGGGGGAGCTGCCCGCTCCCGTCCGCGCCGACTTTGCCCATGAAGACGTAGTTGGCACCTGCAAGGGGAAAAGGATTAGTGTTATGTACTGAGTTGAATAGGATCCAAATTGCAGCAGTCTGATTGGTCCTAGAACAATAGGACGCAGAATGCAGCAGTTTGATTGGTCCACAGAGGCCACCCAATCCAGCTCCAGGTGGAAGTGAATCCGAAACCTGATTGGCCTACAGGGGAATCCCAGAATCAGCCAATCACATTTATTGTGTAAATAATGTATATAAAGCAGACATTCTGGGGGAACTTCCATTCCTCCTCACCACTATGAGCTCAATAAAGAGCATGAAATCCACTCTCGACTCCGAGTATATTTCAAATACAGTGGACACTTGGGTTGAGAACGTGATCCTTGCGGGAGGCACATTCGCAACCCACAGCGTCCACAACAAGCAGTGCTGCTTCTGCGCATGTGCGGGTTGCGATTCGGCTCCTTTGCGCATGCGCAAAGCACAATTTAGCGCTTCTGCGCATGCGCCGACACCTGGAAGTAACCCATTCCAGTACTTCTGGTTTTCGGCGCGTCCGTAACCTGAAGCGTCTGTAACCCAAGGTATGACTATAATACATGGAGCCCCTGGGAGAGGAGGCAGGGTGGGCCTCAGCTGACTGGCTGGGTGGGAGCCCCTTCACGTAGGCCCAGAACTGATGGCAGAGGGACCTCTCTGCCGCGTGTGGAAGACAGAGCCCACTCGTTTCCTGCTGCCCCACAGGGTAAGACTCGAACCCACACCTCCAAATTGCAAGGAAGGAGATTCCCACTGAACACGGGGTTAGAACGCCCTCGCAAGGTGGTGGTTTCTCCTTCCTCGGAGGCTTTTAAGCAGAGGTTGGGTGGGCACCTGCCAGGCCTTCTCTAGCAGTGATTCCTGCAGGCATGGCGGGGTTGGACTGGATGACCCTCGGGGTACCACCCTACAATTGTATGATCTCAAGGACCTCTCCTGCCCCCCCCCCCCGCTTTTCTGCACAGTTTGTGTAAGGAAACGGCGGAAGGAGCTGGTGTGGGGGTGAAAGGACATGTGAGGGGCGAGTGTGGGGGTCTCTCACCTTTCTTGAGGATGGGGCACTGCCGGCAGGGGGCCTCAAAGCGAAGAGTGGCTGCGCTGCCCTCGGCGGGGAGGCTCAGGGCTCCTGCCTTGTATGTATTTGCGAGGGCGACGGTGATGGTGACCTTGTTCCCTGCCCCTCGCACGGCCGTCTTCACTGTCCCAGAGATCACTGCAAAAGCGGCGTTGGAGGGTGAGGGGCTGCCAGAACGGAGGAGGACCCCTCCCAGGGCAGCCGGCGCTTCCCAAACATTCTTGGAGGACCCCCACCCCCTGGGTTCCAAGATCTCGTTCCCATTGCCCCCTACCCAAAATGCTATAAAAGGCATTATTCAGAACAGCAGTTTGCAGCATCAGACACTTATCAGAACGCTTGCAATTAATCACACATGCGTTCAAAACCCAGTTAAAACTAATTAACTCCGCAAAACGGATGACCAAAACTTGATAGTCATTGGCACCTCAAGCGCCCCCCTGCTGCCGACTTGCCTCTTCACACCCCCTATGTAATTCCACTGCCCCCCAGGGGGCAGGACCACTGATGGGGTCTCCAGAGACATTTGGGGCTCATTCTGATTGACAACTCACTCCCAGCCATTTTTCTTCTGCCCCCCCCCCCCCGAGCTGCCCAGTTTCATTTCCAGGAGCTAGCAGAACGAGGGTGTGCACATTTCCCCACTTTGCCCCCCCCCGCACCTGTTCAAATAGGGGTTGGAATAGATGACCTTTGGGGGTCCCTTTTCATCATGAATCTACGATGCCCCCTCCCGCTTTCCTCAAGGGCTCACCAAAATCGCTGGCGCAGAAGTTGCTCTGGAGCGTTCCTGTCCGGCGGCACTTGTCTGGGCAGGTGATCTCACCTGGGGGGGGGGGGAGAAACAGAGGGGAAGAGTAGAATTGAGGCAAACCCCCCAACTAGCACTCTGCACATGCTCAGGAACACGTCCTCAACATCACCTGCAGCAGGGCAGCTTTGGAAACTTTTACTTTGCTTCCTGCTTGGGCATTCAGAACACACATTATTCATTGAATAATATAAAGGATGTGGACAATTTTACGGCTAAGTCTGAAGAACAGCAACTACCAAAACCACAGATTGGACTCTAGCAAACTATACTAGATTGATCTGTCCTGGAGAGGAAGAAATGGGGATTTTGTTTTTTGTATCCTTCTCCTTCTTTGTTTTTTGGTAATTGTTATATATTGGAAATCCATAAAACTATATTTATTTTACAAATAACACATGCCAGGAGAGAGGCCTGGTAGCCGCAGGGGAGCCTGGCCTGCTGCAGACCATGGACAGTGGGGCTTTTTAGCTTCGAGAAAATGTGAACCAGAGGCGACACGATAGAAACTTATAAAAATTATGCCAGGCAGGGAGAAAGTGTGGAGAGGAAAGTTTTTCTCCCTCTCTCATAGCACTGGAAATCACGGACATCCAATGCAACAGAATGCTGGGACATTCAGGACCGATAAAATAAAGTTAAACTGCGGAACTCCCTGCCACAGTAGGCAGGGATGGCGACCATCTTGGATGGCTTCCAAAGAAGATAAGACAAATCCATGGAGTAGAAGGGGGTTCTCCCCCCCCAAAAAAATTATTGCTTTCCCTGCAAATCCAAGAACGACATATTCCTACAGTAACTTGCCCAGCGCTGCATTCTTACTAAGTTTCACCTGAAGTACGCATAGCTTCCAACACTGATCCTAGTAAAATAGGGACAGCTTATCCAAGGAAAATCAGAATATTCTGGGATCAAATCAGGAACCGGGACAGCTTCTGTGAATCTGGGGCTGTCCCTGGAAAATAGGGACACTGGGAGGGTTTGCAGCACACAAGCAATGCATTTATTTGTGCATTATCGATTCAAGTCTGCTCCCTGCAGAGGTTCTGGTGTTGGGGCTGGAACAAAAGTTTCTGCCTCATTTATAAAGGAAAAGAATTGGAGCGAAGTCTCACCCTGAGGTGCCTTCTGTGGCGAGGGAGGCGTTCCGGCGGAGCCACAGTCCATATATTATTTAACCAGATTTCAAGGGGGATTTCTACGGATTGTTTGCCAAGCTGGGGTTAGAGGAGATTGGCTTTGTGCTCATATCCTGCTTGGAGGTTTTGCACTGGAGCGTCTGTGAGGACACTGGACTAGGTGAGCCACTTTGGGCCTCATCCTGCAGCCAGGCTCTTCCGATTCCTTTATGGAGCCTCCAGCTCCATAGGCAGTCTACCTCGACCCTTAGGTCCTGAGGGTTATTTGGGAACAGGATGTTGGCCAAAGGAACTTTTGGCTGGATCCAGCAAGGCTCTTCTGAGGTCCTGACACACCCCACAGTGATCCTGTTTGCAGATGCCTCTTACCTGTGGCAGGTGGTGCTGTGGGCCGTGTGGGGCTGGGGCGGGGCCTGGCGGTCGGTCTGGGGCGCGGTGCCGGCTTGGGCTTGGGCGCTACTGGCTTCCTGCCCGGCTGGGCTGGCTTGGAGCCTGGGAAGACGCGTCCGGTGGGCAGGGAGATGGCTTTGCCCACCGTCTCGCCGGGGCTCTTGAAGACGTAGGAAGCCGAGAAACCGTCAGCCGTCACGCTGAGATCCGAGACGAACTGGACCAGCAGTTCATTGCCATTCGAGGAGACGGTGCTAGATGACCACCGCAGGGAGAGGGAAGGAATTGAGAAGAGCAGAGAAGACCCTCCCTGGCCCTACTCTAAGGTCCTGGAAGCCACATTTAGGTTGCCAGCTGCGATGGCAAAAACCTCCTCTGTCTCTGAGATGCTGCTTCTGGTTCCACGCAGAGGACCAGGCAGGCAGGTGCAGCTTGGTGGCCTCAGGGCGGGCAGGAGAGGATGGTGTGTCAAGACGAGGGGCTTGGATTTGGGAGGAACCAGGATTCCTTGAATTGTAGACTTGGAAGGGACCCCAAGGGTCATCCAGTCCAACCCGCTGCAAGGCAGAAATATTCTGCTGTCCCCAGACAGGGATCGAACCTGTGGCCTTGGCATCATCAGCCTCCCTGTGCTCTAACTAACTGAGCTGCCCAGGTGGCAGAGCAGCTTTGAGGCTGGTTGTTTGGGGGAAAGCCAGTTCAGGAAGGATCTCTCCCCCAGGGATGAGCACAGAGACGGTGGCTTTAAAAGAGGAGGAGGCAAATTATCGGAAGAGGAGGAGAGGGCGAGGGATGGCTTGAGCGGCAGGCTCTGCTGATGTTCTTACGAATACGATGAAATAGACCAAGAAATTAAATGGAGGAGGCATAGAAGGAGGCCCTGTGAGGCCAGGGGCAGTTCAGGGAGGCCAAAGGCGATGGGAGAGAGAGATTATTTGCCAAAGCGGGCAAAAGGGAATTAGTGGTCTTAGAGGACGTGGGAATGACCTGGGGAAGGGAGAGAGCCAGTGGGAGGCCCTTATCTGTGGGTGTAAACCAGGGGTTGGCAAACCAAGGCCCAGGGGCCGGATGCGGCCCCCCAGGCTCATAAATCCGGCCCGCGGACCCTGCCGCTCGCTCGGTCAGTCCCCACACACTGCGGACGCCTCGCCGTGCAGGGACTGACTTGCACAATGCTGGCACGGCTTCTGGGCAGACGGCACGCTGGCGCCGATTCAGATTGGCTGCAGGAAGTTCCAGCACGGCCATGGACGGAAGGTGGGCAGCAGGTGTGGGCCGCGCCATGGGCATCATAACGGGTGCGCCACGGAGCTTCAGCCAGAGTTTGGCGCACCTGCCAGCCCCGCACCCGGTGCCCAGGTTGGCGCTGCTGCTGGAGCAACTGGAGGGCAAGCTGCGTGCCGCCTGCATGGCACTGCATGCACGGCCTGCCCGTCGATCTGGTCTCAGACAATGGGCTGCAGCGCATTGTGCACACTGCTTGGGAGCTCCGTGGGTACAGTCTGATAAAGCGGCTGCTGCTCATCAACACAGCTGGTGAGCGGGCAGCGCCGATACATGCTCCTGAGTGCGTGCAGAGTGCTTTCCTTCCTCCAGGTCCAGAGGCAGCTTTGGGACCAGTTTGGAGGGTATTCATATTTTTCAAAATATAGTCCGGCCCCCCACAAGGTCTGAGGGACAGTGGAGCAGCCCCCTGATGAAAAAGTTTGCTGACCCCTGGTGTAAACTCTCCAGGAACGACGGGGAAGGGTCACTGAGGGCAGAGGGTCCAGAGAGGAAAAATCCCCCCATGGGGCCGACTCCTCTGCAAGGTTGTTATACTGAGCCCCAGGGGACGAGGGACATGCATTTGTCGTTGAAATGCTCAGGGGATCTTGAGATGAGCGTGAAACAGACTCCCCTTCCTTGGAGGTTTTTGAGCAGAGCCTGGCGTGTTGCGGATGCTTCTGCTGCGATTCCTGCAGGGCAGGGGGTTGGGCTGGATGACCCTCAGGGGTCCCTCCCTACCCTACAATCCTATATTTCAAGGAAGCATCCCAAAGAGGAGACACGCTGAAGCAACGGGGAACTGCAAGCACCCTAACGCCGGCAGCCGACATGCTCCAGTCGCGACAGAAAGGGAAACCTGTGCGCTGCAAAGCCTCACCTGGGCGATTCGTCCCCGCAGAACTTGCCAATGCGCCTGGAGTCGTCTCGGTCTCCGCCGTTGAAAACGGCCACGTAGTCGTAACGACAGTAGGTGTCGGGCTCCACGTCAAACTTCCCGAAGGTCAACACAATCACCTGGGGCGGAGGGGAAAGGAGAGGGAATCAGCTCCCGTTGCACCGGTGGGCATGGCATGACTCATAAGCTTTGCGGGCAGAGAATGGAGGTGGTTGCTTGCTGCCACCCCACCCACTGCCCTGGGAAGAGAGGCCCTGCCGGAGGAAGCCGGCAAGAAAAACAGAACCGCCGAGCTGAAAGGGACCCACCAAGGTCATCCAGCCCAACCCCCTGCGACGCGGCTAAGGGGACAAGCAAGCAGCCTTACCTTGTCCTTTGGGGCAATGATGTGCCAAGAGCAGCTGATGCCGGGCGGGTAGTCAGTCTCAGGCCAGTTGGGGGTCTTGAGGGTGCCCTGGGGTTTTTCCAGCTTCCCCCCACAGAACTGGTGCTCTGCAAAGAGAGAAAGAGGGGCAGGGCCGCCAAGGGGGTCAGCGGAACAGACTAGTCCAGGGATGCTCAGAAACTCATTCTGGCCCTCGTCTCTCGAGGTGGCACATAGGAAAACTTCTGGGACGCCCACTGCAAGCGTGCAAACACACACACACACACACACACAGATCCCACGTGCAGAGCCTCTGGGAGCTGTGGCCACAAGGTGGGCCCACACCCAGCCTTTTGAACCCACAGAGGAAGGGGGCTCAAGTGTGCCAATGAGTCGCTGCCTTGAGAGATCGTGCCCGCATGCCCATGTGCAAGCAGGCAAAACCCCTGCAGGCCCTCAGGCCGGCCATTCCTGCGCAAACCTCTACCCACGTGCCGCATGCCAGCCAATATTCTACACCGCCGCCCAGAAGAGCCCCCTAACTAAGCCCAATTCAGAAGCCAGGCCTGTCCTGCAGCCAGCGAGGGCTTTGAAGGGGCCGGGGATCAAAGACTCAACGGGATGGATGGGGGGTTTCAGGAAAGGAAGAGGGGGAGATGTTTTTATTTTACTGGGGGGGGGGTGCAATCAAAGCTGGTCCGGCGTCTTATGGTCTGAATGCTTGTTTGCTCTGCAAACAGTCCAGGGGGGCGGAGAGAGAGGCCCCCAAAGGGAGCAGAACCGCAGGGCGAAAACAACAATTTGGGAGACCGCACTAATGACTGGTTGCAGAAGAACCAGGAATGGGAGGAAGAGACTGGCATCGCCCGGGCCAGCAGGCAGAGAAAGGCGGAGAGGGAATGAGAATTTTATTTGGAGGGACGTCCGTCTCTTCCATTCCATGCTTCCAGCCCCTCCTGAGGACCCTGGATGGGGTCTCCCGCTTGAGCAGAGGACCCCACAACCCTCCTGACTATGGGCTTCCAAAAGCAGAAAGAGCACCCCCTGCCCACCACCCAAAAAGCCAAGCCAAGCCCAGGCCTTGCCCTCCTTGGAGGGGCAGGAGGGGGTCTCTGCAGCTGCCACTGCGGGGAAGAACCGGGGGTCTCATACTCACCGTCCCAATAGTCCCACGGCTCCCAGAAACCCCAGGAGTCTATATGATGGGCACCCCCTTTTCCTCGTCCCTTTGGGCGCCCTGGAAAAAGGTCCTGTGCATTGGGATGGGGCGGGGGGGAAGGAAAAGGGGTGCGAGAGACTTGCCACCCCCCCTTTCCTTGTGCCACCCCAGGGTGCAGAGTGCCAGCCTCCCCTCATTATGCTCCCAGATGAGCAGGTAAAGGTAAAGGGACCCCTGACCATTAGGTCCAGTCGTGGACAGCTCTGGGGTTGCGGCGCTCATCTCGCTTTACTGGCCGAGGGAGCCGGCGTACAGCTTCCGGGTCATATGGCCAGCAGGACTAAGCCGCTTCTGGAGAACCAGAGCAGCGCACGGAAACGCTGTTTACCTTCCCGCCAGAGCGGTACCTTTTTATCTACTTGCACTCTGATGTGCTTTCAAACTGCTAGGTTGGCAGGAGCAGGGACCGAGCAACGGGAGCTCACCCCGTCGCGGGGATTCGAACCGCCAACCTTCTGATCGGCAAGCCCTAGGCTCTGTGGTTTAACCCACAGCACCAGCTGGTTCAGCCTAAAACTCTCCCTGCCAGATCCTTTTTACTCGAGGTCAAAGGTCAAACGCTTGCCCTGATCCAGGGAGATTCCACAGCAGTCCTCTCACGCTTTGAACATTCCAGCTGGCAAACGCTCCTATCCCAAAACACTGCCCCCTGCAAAGTATGTGTCAGCCTAATTAGTTTTTGAGATCCAGTCCTCCTAGGATCCCATTGCTGGCTGCTTCTTGGGGGTTTCTGTGCAACGTTAATTTCAAAAGTCATCTGTGGTCCCAAAATAAGGAGTTAGCAAACAATGAGTCATAGTTGGAAGGGTCGTCCAGTCCCACCCCCTGCAATGCAGGAATCTCGATTAAAAAATCCCTGGCAGGTGGCCATGCAACCTCTGCTTAAAAGCCCCAAATGAATCACAGAATTGTAGAGTCGGAAAGGACCTCAAGGGTCATCTAGTCCAACCTGCTGCAATGCAGGAATCTCACCTAGATCATATAATGATCTATGGGCTACTTTTAAAACGAGGCTGCATTTTAAATTGCATTTCAACCTGTATTTAAAATTGGTGTTGTTTTTCCTATTATGATTTTACTGTAATTTTATTGGTGTTAGCTGCTCTGGCTGGGGAGGGCGGGGTATAAATAAAAAATATTATTATTATTATTATTATTATTATTATTATTATATAGGACAGGTGGCCCCCCAACCTCTGCTTAAAAACCCCCAAGGAAGGAGGTTTCCCCTCCTTCAGAGGGAGTTTGTTCCACTGACAAATGGCTCTTGCTGTCAGAAAGTTCTTCCTGATGTTGAGTCGGAATCTCCCTTCAAGCCACGGGTTCGAGTCCTACCCTCCGGAGCAGGAGGAAAACAAGCTTGCTGCATCCTCCATGGGGCAGCCCTTCAGATTTCTGAAGATGGCTCTAGTATCTCCTTCCGGCCTCTTCTTCTCCAGGCTAAACATCCCCAACTCCCTCAACATGATCTCAGCGCGACTCACAATCTCAGGACTTGGTTTCCCTGACTATTAGATATACAAACTTAGTTTTGATGGGGAAACAAGATTGGCATCCAAACCTCCCGCCCCCGAATCCTCCTGGTTCTCAGCACGGGGGCCCCAAAGGATCCTGGGTAATTTGCCAGAGGAATTGTGGGTAAGTCAGAAGGGTTCGGCCAACCTGGCACCCGCCAGAAGTTTGGAACTATAACTCCCGCCAGCCCCAATGCCACCGGCCGCTGCAAAGGGGGTCCCTTACCGTCGACGTGGGGGAGCCCTCCGCTGAACCACACCAGGAAGCCCCTCCCTCCGGTGCCCTCGTCGGACACCATCCGCAGCATCATCCGGTTGCTGGTGCTGAGGACCGCTCCCGGCCGGAAAGTGCCGCAGAAGCGGCCCAGGCGCTGCCCCTCGACGGCCGAGTGCCCGTTGTAGACCTCCAGGTAGTCGTAGCGGCAGATGGGGTCCGGCTCCATGTCAAAGACCCGGAAGGAGAGCATCACCACCTGCCCTTCTGGGACCTGGGAATGGGGGGCAAAGGGGCTGTCAGATGGCAGGGGGGGCAGGCTGGCAGAGGGAGACTCAGGGGGCACCCCTGGAGAAAGGAGACTGGCACCCACACTTGGGGAAAAATACAATCTGAAATAGCTGCAGGCAAAAGGAGGACTTTCCCCTTGCGTGGCCTTAATTCAGTGCCACGCTTGCGCAATAGGAGCAGGGTTCGAATCCTGCCCCCCGCTGGCCAGGAAATGCACTGGGAGACGTTGGACAACCTAGCCATTGCCAATGGTCAGCCAATGGTGGGAGCTGGAGTAGGGGTACCTAGCTGCGTGCCCCCCCACCCCCTGGCCAGGACCCCCACCCCCAGGGAGAGTCACCGTGATGGTCCAGACGCAGGTCTTGCTGGGAGGGTAGTGGCTGGGGAAGCCCTCGCTGGCGATGTAGCCGTTGTCGCCAGTGTGGTCGCCGCCGCAGACGAAGATGGGTCTGGAAGGGAGAGGGAGAAGTGTCGAGTTGGACGGGACCCCCAAAGGTCATCCAGCCCAACCCGCTGCAATGCAGGAAGAATCCCCGACTCCAACTCTGCTTTGACACCTCCAGTGAAGGAGAGCCTACCCTCTTCTGAGGGAATCCTAGGTCCTGGCGTAAAGCTGACTTATTCCTTCATCCATCCAGCTCAGGCTGGCAGCAGCAGCTCGCCAGGATTTCAGACGGGGCCCTACTCGGAGGCGCCCTTCTGCATGCCAAGCAGACGTCCTGCCCCCTTTCCTAGACAGCCCGGGGCTAAGAAGGGGGCGCGCGGCGGGGCTGTGGGCGCCCCCTCCTCCCAGCCTCTCTGCCCCTGACCCAGAGCCGCCTTCCCCCCAGCCCCCCCCCCCCGTTCCCAGTAGCTCTCTTGACACCCCGTCCAAGAATTCCGGGAATCCGCTTGGCTCATCCCGGCTCCTGGCAGCCGGACCAGCCGCGTCTCGCCTAAACCGTTCCAGATGTGCCGCGGACGGACCCAAAACTTAGGGGGGGGCGCAGCAGCAGCAACAGCAGTCCCCCCCCACAAGCACCCCTAGGATGTGGAACAGGGAAGGGGGCATCTATGGCAAAGAGTCACCCCCCAGCCCCGATCTTGGGGGTATTTCTTGGGTTGGGGGTCTGGCGGATGAGACGGGTCGGAGGGGGGCGCGCAGGTACCTGGTGTTGTTCCCGGCGGGGGGGTCCTGGGCCCGGGCCAGCGGCAGGAGGGCGAGCAGCAGGAGGGAGAAGTGGGGCGCCATCGTCGTCGCTTTCGGGGCGCTTCCCTGAGCTGGTCGGGGCGGGCGGCCAGACGGGGACGGAGTGGCGTCCCAGCAGCCCCGCCTCCTGCTTATGGGGAGCCGGTGGGGGGAGCCAGGCGGCGGGGAGGGGCCGAGGGGGCGGGCGGAGAGCCACGGCCAAGCCGAGCATGTGCAGAGCGCGCTGCGCTCCGGGGATGGGTAAAAGATTCCCGGGGGTCTCTTTTGGGAAGCCCCCCCCCCAAGCAGATCCCGAAGGGGCGCCCTTCTCTCCCGTCTGGGGGTCCCAGCAGCGATCTCCTGCCTCCGAGCGGGGAAGACGACACGCGTCAGGGCGGGGAAGGCCCCGTGCCCCCCTGAACTCCCAGGGGCCACGCGGGGTCTCTTTTGGGAAGCCCCCCAAAGCGGATCCCGAAGGGGCGCCCTTCTCTCCCGTCTGGGGGTCCCAGCAATCTCCTGCCTCCGAGCGGGGAAGGCAACACGACACGCGTCGTGAGAAGGGCGCCCCCGAGATCGCGCGGCAGCTTCGGACCCCCGCCGGCGGCGGGACCGGGACCCCCAGCTGCTGCCAGCCCCAGCCCCAGGAGGGAAGGGGAGCCTCTCCTCCAGCAGCGAAGCCCGGGGGCGCCAGCGGGACCCCGAAGGATGCTGCGAGGGGCGTTTCTTTGGGAGTCGGAAGGAGACAGTGGCGGCCTAGTGGTTAGAGTCCGTCGCACCAGGACCTTGAGCGCCCTGGGTGGGGGGGTGTGTGTGTGGAACTCGTGGTATAATTGCAAAAGGAGAGAGACATACAAGATGCCCGCTCACACGTGCATTCGTGACTAATTCATCTTTCATTTTTAAAATATAAGATGGTTATATAATCTTCCTTCGCCAAGATATCATTTTTTTAAAAATTCTATCATTCGTCAATTAAAACAGCAGATAATATAAGAATATTATCTAGCTCGGAGTTATATTCATTTTGGAACAAGAAGAGTAGAATACTAGGATCTTAGAACAGTAGCGTTGAATGAGGGACCCCCAGGGGTCATCCAGTCCAACCCCCCGCGATGCAGGGATCGCCGCTACAGAATCCCGGGCAGGTGGTTTAAATTTTCTGCTTAAAAACACCCAATGAGGAGAGTTGAAGCGCAAAAGGATGATTTACTATTATTATTACATTATTAATAATGATCAAATAATGATTATGGAGTCTTCCGGTGGCTTAATATCATTAATAATAATAATTATCATTAATTACGCCCCATTGAGGCGCCCGAAGACTCTTTCAGGTGGGCGACCCCCGTCTGAGGGAACCTCCGTCCGCTGTGTGTGTGTGTGTGTGTGTCGTCACAGGAAGCTCCCGCCAATCAGGGCCGGGTAGGCGTGGCTTAGTTGCCACGACAGGAAGGCGGCGGCGATCAATGGAGGCGCCGGCGGGGGTTTCCCTGAGGCTTCTGACCAATAGAGAAGCGGGAAGGAGAGCCGCGCCCACTAGGGGGCTGGAATAGGAAGCAGTTGGACCAATCGAGAGAGGGGAGGGCGGGGCCGGAGTGCAGACGGACAGCAGGAGGAGGAGGTAGCAGCTGGTAAGAGGGGCGGCTGCCGGGGGGGGACGGAGGGAGGGAGTCACGTGGAGGGCCCCCCCAAAAAAACAAATGGGGGGCGGGCTTGGTCAGTGCCCCCTCTGCCCCTCCGCAGCAGCCAGCCAGGGGCTGGAAAAAGCTCCTGTCTGGCCTTCCCCTCGGGGCAGAGACCGCGGAAGCCCCTGGGGGGCGCGGGGGGGGGAATCGGAATGGTCCCGGAGCTGAGGGGGGTTTGCAGCACCACCGCCACCTTCTCTCTCTCTCCTGGCCTCCTAAGAGCCCGGCTGGATCAGGCCCGTCCAGTCGAGCATCCTGTCCTCACAGTGGCCAACCAGATGCCCCAATGGGGACCCCGCAAGCAGGATCCGAGCGCAAGAGCAACTTTCCCCTCCTGCAAGGGGAGTTCAGAAGCATTGCTCCCGGTCCTGAATGACTCCCTGGTCCTGAATGGGGTCACTGTGCCCCTGAAGGACCAGGTGCGCAGCCTGGGAGTCATTCTGGACTCACTGCTGTCCATGGAGGCGCAGGTCAGTTCTGTGTCCAGGGCAGCTGTCTCCCAGCTCCATCTGGTATGCAGGATGAGACCCTCCCTGCCCACGGACTGCCTCGCCAGAGTGGCGCATGCTCTGGTTATCTCTCGCTTGGACTGCTGCAACATACTCTATGTGGGGCTCCCTTTGAAGGTGACCCGGAAACTGCAATTAATCCAGAATGCCCCAGCTAGACTGGGGACTGGGAGCGGCCGCCAAGACCATATAACACCGGTCTTGAAAGACCTACATTGGCTCCCAGGACATTTCCGAGCACAATTCAAAGTGTTGGTGCTGACCTTGAAAGCCCTAAAGGGCCTCAGTCCTGTATACCTGAAGGAGCGTCTCCACCCCCATCGTTCAGCCCAGACACTTAAGTCCAGCTCCAAGGGCCTTCTGGCAGTTCCCTCATTGTGAGAAGTGAGGTTACAGGGAACCAGACAGAGGGCCTTCTCAGTGGTGGCCCCCGCCCTGTAGAACACCCTCCCTTCAGATATGAAGGAAATAAGCAGCTATCCTATCTTTAAAATACATCTGAAGGCAGCCCTGTTCAGGGAAGTCTTTAATATTTAATGCTGTATTGTTTTTAACACTTGATTGGGAGCCGCCCAGAGTGGCTGGGGAAACCCAGCCAGATGGGCGGGGTATAAATAATAAATTATTATTATTATTATTATAAATTATTATTCCCAGCGGGTTCCCCATTGCAGCGGGTTGGGCTGGATGATGATGATGATGATGATGAAGACAGCTGAAGACACGCCTAATTAGGGAAGTTTTTAATGCTTAATGCTGTATTTTGTTTTTAATATTTGATTGGGAGCCCTAAATATTATTATTATTATTATTATTATTATTATTATTATTATTATTATTATTATTATTATTTGCAGACCCTGCAGAGCCCCCCACCCCTCTGGGGCGGGGCCGCTGCAGCTGCTCCTGGGTGTGGTGGGATCCCTTGGTGGGGAGGGGGACGCCGGAGCCGAGAGGACTGAGAAAAAACGGGCGGGGGGGGTATCGGGGAATGAAGACATGGGGTGATTGGAGCAAGGGAGAATAAAGGACCCCCACGCCACCATCCAGGGTGGGAGGGTTCTCATGCCACCTGGCGATGCCCCCCCCCCATTTGAGGTGCAAGGGCGCTCTGCTGTTGCGCTGCAATCTCCTTCCCTTTGGGCATCCGGGTGCCCACTCGGAGGATGGCATACTGGGCAGGAACCCCCCCTTTCGATGCCCCCCTTTTGCCTTCCTGACTCTTACATCCTAGGACTCTTCCCCCAGCGCTGGGGGTCACCCTGGGCCTAGAACCTTTGCTCCTCTGTGCATACGCAGAGTGCATTTCCCACCTGCTGGCCCTGGGCAATGAAGAACTCTCCCATAAGGGGGAGAGGACTTCAGGTTTAGAGGACAGCTGAGGACGGATTGATGCCCACAGACACCTCCTTCTACCCCTTGCCCAGGAGCACTTGCTGGCGAAGAGCAAGCGGCGACCCTGCGCCCAGGAAGCAACCCAGCCTGGCCCGGCGAGGAGAGGGCAGCAGCGGGCAGTGGTTCGACATGGGGCCCCGCTTTCTCCACGAGGCCTGGGTGAGTTGTGGGTAAGCAGAATAGGGTCCAAGAGGCTAGTCCCTGCTGTGGCATGACTGCCCCATGCCCACCTGAAGCTGCCCACACATATCAAGGCTGCTGACCGGGAGTCTATGGTTCGCCAGCCTCATTGAGACATGCAGCCTGCGTAACATTCTGCTATATACGCAGGCACTTGTGGAAGAGAATAAGAAATGTGAAACGCCGTTGATGGGGTATTTCGGTGCCAGAGGCTGGAGGGGCTTGAGGTGACCTGAAAGACGGTCCCGCTTCAGAAGCACCAGAGAGGCAGGTCAAAGGTTATCCATAGAATCATAGAGTTGGAAGAGACCCCAAGGGCCATGGAGTCCAACCCCCTGCCAAGCAGGAAACACCATCAAAGCACTCCTGACATATGGTTGTCCAAGCCTCTGCTTAAAGACCTCCAAAGAAGGAGACTCCACCACACTCCTGGGCAGCAAATTCCCCTGTCGAACAGCTCTTACTGTCAGGAAGTTCTTCCTAATGTTTAGGTGGAATCTTCTTTCTTGTAGTTTGGATCCATTGCTCCGTGTCCGCTTCTCTGGAGCAGCAGAAAACAACCTTTCTCCCTCCTCTATGTGACATCCTTTTATATATTTGAACATGGCTATCATATCACCCCTTAACCTCCTCTTCTCCAGGCTAAACATGCCCAGCTCCCTTAGCCGTTCCTCATAAGGCATCGCTTCCAGGCCTTTGACCATTTGGGTTGCCCTCCTCTGGACACGTTCCAGTTTGTCCGTGTCCTTCTTGAACTGTGGTGCCCAGAACTGGACACAGTACTCCAGGTGAGGTCTGACCAGAGCAGAATACAGTGGCACTATTACTTCCCTTGATCTAGATGCTATACTTCCGTGGGAAGGGGCTGCAGCATTTGCTCTGCAAGGCAGAAGGTCCTGGTTTTGGCCGCCAGGTGGGCTAAAGGCCTAGCCAGAGGGCAGACCGGCGGTGGGGACACTTCTGGCCCCCCAGATGTTGCAGGACTCCAGTTTTCAACATGCCTGGCTGTGGGGGTGGCAGTTTGGAGC